>NC_088184.1:15887500-16187500 GCF_028769735.1 Zonotrichia leucophrys gambelii
GGGCAGGACACGCTGGGGCAGGCAGCCCCCGTGCCACGGGCAGCACTGAGGGGTCCCGGAGACCACGTACTTAGAGCCCATCAGCACATCTCACACATCTGTCCACAGCAGCACAGCCCACAGCCCTTCAGTGCCACTGCAGCCCCATACAGCCCACAGCCAGCCCCTCTGGCTGCACCCCACTTCCCGTGGCTGGGAGCATCCCCTCCATCATCTCCCACTGCTGTTATCCCACTCCCAACGCTGTTTTCCTTGGCAGAGCTCAGCCCCAGCCCAGTGACGCCACCATGGCTTTCCCTGCCGCCCCTCGCCCCCCACCCCAGCAGGGGCAGCAGTGCCCACCCTCCAGAGCCCCCAGACCCCAGCAGGGGCAGCAGTGCCCACCCTCCAGAGCCCCAGACCCCAGCAGGGGCAGCAGTGCCCACCCTCCAGAGCCCCCAGACCCCAGCAGGGGCAGCAGTGCCCACCCTCCGGAGCCCCAGACCCCAGCCAGCCCCCCAGGGCCCCGTGCTCCCACCTGCTGCGGGTCTGGTCGGCCCTGGCCTCCAGCAGCAGCGCCTTGAAGCGGCGCACGGCGAGGGCGGCGAGCACGGCGCCCAGGAGCACGATGCTGAGCAGGACCCCGGCCGCCGTGCCCAGCAGGCCCTGCTGCGTCACCCGGTAGTCGCAGCGCAGCCCCATGAACCAGAAATCGCTGCCC
This sequence comes from Zonotrichia leucophrys gambelii, assembly GCF_028769735.1. NCBI lineage: Eukaryota > Metazoa > Chordata > Aves > Passeriformes > Passerellidae > Zonotrichia > Zonotrichia leucophrys. The sequence goes on from NC_088184.1 coordinate 15,888,201, forward strand.
ACGGGGCACCTGCAGCGAGGGGGCCGTCAGCGCCAGGGGACAGCGCCGCCAGCCGGGGCTGTCCCCAGGGCACTCACTGGCAGCGGGGCGGCTGCTCCCGGCCGTGCGAGCAGATGCCGTGGTTCTTGCAGTAGGCTCGGTGGCACAGGGAGGTGCAGGTCACGTTCCCGTCCGCCCCGGAGGCGCAGGCGAAGCCGGACGGGCAGGTGAAGAGCAGAGCGCAGGGCTCCAGCGGCCGCGCTGCGGGACGGGCGCGGCTGTGTCACCGCTCCCTGCCCGCTGTGCCCGCCCTGCCGGCAGCCCCCAGGCCCCAGAGGGCCGCGCACTCACCCAGAGCCTCGTGGCGCAGGACGGGGGCCGTGCCCAGCGCCAGCCCCGGCCGGGCACGGGCAGAGCCCAGCGCGGCCTCCAGGAGCTCGTCCAGCCCCGGCCCCGGCAGCTGCTCGGCCGCGAACAGCGCGTCGTAGCTCAGCACCACGCTGCCCTTCCTGCGGGGACACCGCGGGGACACGGCGGGGCTGGGGGTGCCGCTCCCGGGCCAGCGCTGCCCCACGGCCCGGGACAGCCCCTGTGCCCCGTGCCGGGAGCGGGGACAGCTGCGGGACCGTGCCAGCACCCACCCGATCCCCGACACCTGCGGGACCGTGCCAGCACCCACCCGATCCCCGACACCTGCGGGACCGTGCCAGCACCCACCCGATCCCCGACACCTGCGGGACCGTGCCAGCACCAACCCGATCCCCGACACCTGCGGGACCGTGCCAGCACCCACCCGATCCCCGACACCTGCGGGACTGTGCCAGCACCCACCCGATCCCCGACACCTGCGGGACCGTGCCAGCACTCACCTGATCCCGGTGACCTCCAGCCGCAGGAAGCCAGGCACGGGCGTGAAGAGGGGAGTGACCTGCACGGGGCGGCGGGAGCTGAGCGCGGTGTCCCAGGCCCGCATTCCCCAGCCCGGCCCGCATTCCCCAGCCCGGCCCGCACTCACGGTCTCGTTGAAGCTGTGCAGCAGCTCCTGGCGCTCGGGGGAGCCGGGGTCCTGCAGGGCCGGCACGAACGCCATGTCCAGCACCAGCTGGCAGGGGATGCGCAGGAGGGGCGCTGCAGGGCGACAAGGGGACCAGCAGGTCATGACCCCCCCAGGAGCCGCCTCCAGCTCCTCCTCCTGCCGCGCCCCAGCAGAGCATCCCAAACCCGACTCACCTCTCAGGAGAGGGGGCTGATCCTCCACGATGAACACCTGGGGGGCCCTGCCCACCCCAGCCGGTGTCACCTGGGGGGTGTCAGGGTCTGTCCTCCCTCTGGGGCTGCTCGATGGCCGGGCCAGCTCTGTGTCCACAGCAGCTGGGGGGGACCCAGGGCCCCCACCACGGGAATCTGGGGGCTGCTGGGGGGGCCCGGGCATCACAGTGGGCACCTGAGCTGGGGATGCCCAGGTCACCCCCTGCACATCCCTCTGCAGTACAGCAGGATGTGGCTCTGCTGTGACCGTCCCTGTGTCCCAGAGCCCTTCTGGGCTGGTGGCAGCTGTGATGGTGGCAGTGACAGCAGCGCTGGTGACACCAACAGCAGTGGTGGGTCCTGGGGAAGGTGCAGGCTGGGACAAAGCTGGCTGCTGGGGAGGCCCCGGTGCTGAGGGGGGTGCCAGGCTGCCCACTCCCACCTGGGTCCCCCCCAGGGATGGAAGGCTCTCAGCAGGACCCACCTTTGGGCTGGAGTGGGGCAGCCCTGGGGAGGGGTCCCCCAGAGGGGTGCCCACAGTGGGGCTGAACCCCAGAAGGCCCCAGCTGGTCCCTGGGGAAGGCAGTGGGGCTGACAGCAGGGTCACTGCAGACCCACTGGCTGGGGCAGACTGTGGGGACAGGGACATGTGGGGGGACCCAGGACTGGTGTGTGTCACCCCACCCTGTGCCACTGCAGGGCTGCCAGGGGCTGGGGGCACAGGGGGCTGCCCTGGGATGGCTGACGGGCTCAGGGGGATGTGACCGTGCTCAGGGGCACCCCCTCCGTCAGGTGGGCCCAAGACCCCTGTGGTCAGGTCCAGAGCTCCTCCCTGGCCAGGAGATGTCACCCCTGGGGTGCTGGCCATGGAGGTGGGGAGAGGCAGAGCTGAGCCCCTGCGTGTGGCAGGCAGCGAGGCTGGGCCCGTCCCCTCGGCTGGCCAGGCTGTGCTGGCCAAAGGGCTCGCACCAGGCCCAGGGGACAGCGCAGAGGGCTGAGGGGCAGAGCGGGGACCCTCCCGTGGGTGGGGAGCAAAGCCCTGCCCTCCTGACAGCCCTGGCATCCCCTGCAGCGTCCCTGTGGGGGCCAGCAGCCTCTGCAGCCCCCCAGCAAAGGGTGACGTCCCTGCTGTCCCTGTTCCTGAGCTGTCGGTGGCCAGCACGGTGCTGGGGAGGGTCCCTGGGCTGCTGTCACCCAGCTGGACAGTGTCATTCTGGCTCTGCACGAGGGCTGTCCCAGTGGCCCTCCATCCCAGCAGGCTGCTGCTGGAGCTCCACTGTCCCCCGGCAGAGCCTGGCACTGTCACGGAGGGTGGCGAATGCAGAAGCGTCCCCTGTGCGTTCGTGGCACCTTCTGCTGTCACATGTCCCAGAGGGTCCGGGGGGTGCGTGGTGGCAGGGTCCGTGTGTGCCTCCTCAGGGGCTGGGGTCCCTGCAGCCGGGGATGGAGGGGCTGGCTGCTCCCAGCCTGCAGAGACCGCGGGCCCCGGGGGCTCGGTGGCTGCGCCGCCCCGCGCCGCCGGCCCCGTCCCGTTCCTGCCCAGCCCGGGGCCTCCGGGGCTCTGCTGCGGGCTGGAGAGCTCGGGGGTCCCGGCGGGGGTCCCGGGAAAGGGCGGCGGTCCAGCCTCTGTCCACAGCTGCCCCCCGGCCCCTGGTGTGGGCGGCTGTCCCGCGCCAGCTCCCGGCTGCCCCGTGCCAACTCCAGGCTGCGGGCGATCTGCGGGCAGAGGCGAGGGGCGAGCACTGAGCGGCTCCGACCGCGGGACCCTGGGCCCAGCGAGCCGCAGCCCCCGCGGAGGGCACTCGGTGCCACGGAGGGTGCGGGAGGGCGGCGGTACCGGTACCTGTACCTGTCCGGCAGCGCTCCCCCGCCGCAGGGCCCAGGTGGGCGCAGGGGTCGGCGGCGCTCAGAGCGGAGCCCGTCCCGCTGCCCAGAGCCGGGCAGAGCCGTGCACAGCATTCCACGAGCACTGGGAGAGAGGGAAAGGAGCAGCGTGCATCGGTGCTGGGCATCGAGCATCCCGCACCAGCACCAGGCACCCACTCAGGAGCTACCGCCGAGGTGAGACCCCCGTCTCTTTCTGCCTCCTGTTAACCGAGGGAGGCTCTGCTGCAGGAGATGCTCCAGAACAGCCCAAACCCAGCTGGGAACCGCCTGCCCTTGTCCCAGCGAGCGGTGCCCAGCCCTGCCCCACCACCTCACTGTGCCCCTGCTGGGCTCACCCCGAGCCCGATCGGCCCCCGGCGGAGCCGCCACGTGCCAGCACCGGCACCAACGGGTGGCAGGGCTCCGGGCAGGGCTCCGGGGCCCTTGGCAGCCCCTCTCCAGTGATAATGGGCGGTTCGGCAGGAGCCACGGCGGGTGGGCACCGCCCGGTGGGGCTGGCACAGCCCGGGGGTCCCCACAAAGCCTGCGGGCCCCTCTCTGCACCGGCGCCCACCCGGGCTCCCGCAGGGGCAGCGCCGCCGCCTTCGAGGCCACGGAGTCGCCCGGGCTGGTGGCACGGCTTGGCACGGAATGGCCACACGGAAAACACACGCGGCCGCCTCCGGCGTGCCCGCCCCGCTGCCCGCTCGCCCCGGTACCCGCGGCCGGGCCCACTCCGGGCAGGTCCCAGGGACACCGGGCAGCCGCCGCCGCCCCCAGCCCCAGCCCCGGCGGGGACACGGACCCGCCCGGAGCCGGTACCGGCCCCAGCGCCGCCGCAGAGCTCCGGGCTGCGGGGATGCACCGGCCCTGCCTCCGCCGCCCCCCAGCGCAGCATCCCCGCCCCGGGACCAGCGGCCCCGGGGACCCTTCCCGGCCGTGCCCCCCTCACCTGCGGCGGCCAGGAGCCGGGGCAGCGGCGGCCGGGGCCGGGGCAGCGGCAGCCGGGGCCGCTCCATGGCGCGGCGCGGGCGGCTCTGCCAGGCGGCGGCAGGAAGCCCCCGCCCGCCCCCGCTGCGGCGGGGCGGAGGCGCCGGGAACCGCAGCCCCCGGCCCGGACCCGCCCCACGGCACCGGCACCGGAGCTCCCTCCCTCCCTCCCTCGGGCCTGGCGGACCGGGCTCGGCAGCTCGGCACGGCCCCCGGGGCTCGGCGCGGAGCCGCCGCCCGCGGGACCCGCGGGACTCGCAGCCCCTGCCCGTCCCCCTCCCACCGGTTCATCCCGGGACGCGCGCTCTGCCCCCGGCTGTCCCCGCTCCGTGAGCCGCGCCGGGACAAAGGCTCCCCCAGGACCCCGAGGTCCGCTCTGGCCGCAGGTCCCTCACCACATCCCTCAGGGTCACAACAGCCCCGGGAAGCAGCGACCACTCCCCACATCAAACACCTTGTGTCCATGCCACGGGGGCACAGCAGCCAAACCCACCGTGTGCCCCCAGCTCTGCTCAGAAAACGCCCCAGAGCTCAGCCAGGCTGTGGGGCAAGGAGAAGTTTCCCAGGGCACGGTGAAAACAACACCTGTGCCACGGAGGCAGAGGGGCACGGCTCTGCCAGGGATCCCACAGGGAGGTGGCAGCTCCGGAGAGCACCCAACCACAACACAAGCACCACGGGCAGCACTGCAGCCTCTGCTCCATTTTGCATCCTTACCTCCCCCACTGCCAGAGGATCTGTTATCCTTGACACTTCCTTGGCTCCCAGCCTGGCAGGGCTGCTGTGACATGTCAGTGTTTCTTGGCTCTGAGGAAAAACTGTGCAGTGCTCAGAAATACCCCGTTCCTGCCTCGTGAGGGTTAAAGCAAGGCTCCCGTGTTGTGATGAACTGGGTGTACAGGAACAGCAATGTCAATTTGCTGTTCAGCAGCAGGAAAATCATTCCCCCCCTTATTTTCCATCAGGAAAGCAGAAGCCTTTCACACAGAACTTGTTTTTATCAGCACTGATGAAATAAACACTTACAAGCATGCAGGGCAGAGCCAAATCTCGGGGCAGGGTTCCCCAGTGTGTCCTTCACACCCAACACCACCACCAGGACCCACCCACTGTGTGAGACAGAACAGCCACCACCAGAATGGTCTTAACTCTTTATTCCTGTTTTTTTCTTGTTTTTAAAGGACAACACATTCAGACAGCTTTAAATACAACATCCACGTGCAGCCTCCAAAGAAGGCAGCAGTGGGACAGCGTGCGCGCTCCCGTCCATCCCTGCCGGCACCAGCCCAGTCCTGGTGTGGGACAACTCCTGGAAAACAAAATCCACACGTTTAACACCTCACCAAGCATTCAAAGACACAGAAGTGGGTCAGGACACGCTGAGCACTGAACACAGGCACAGAAGGAGCCCCCAGTTCTCTCCAGAGGCCACAGCTCCCACCCTGCCCTGGACAGAGAAGGGTGGCAGCCCCCCTGCCCCAGGGAGCTGCGGGGGAAGGCTGGAGCCACACAGGAACAGCAAGAATGTGGATCAGTGCTGCAGGCTGGCCTCAGGCCACCTCATTTCCCCTGCAGCCCTCCCCGACCGCTCCTATAACCCTTTCCTGCCCATTTCCTTCCCGGCTGAGGCGGAGGAAACGGCAGCAGTGGCAGGGCTGAGGTGCCCCCACACGCCCTGCACAGGGCCCACTGACACAGGGAGATGGGGCCATGGCTGAGAGCAACCCGCCACCCACTGCTGCCCCAGGGATGGGTGCTGGATGTGCCAGGCAGGACCAGAGGAGAGGCTGAGCCCACGTCCTGTCCCCAGCTGCAGGTGCTTCAGGAAAACAGCCCCCACCTGCCCTCCCTGCTGGCACCCACAGCTGCTGCCAGCTCCCTCCCGAGCTGCTGGGCTCCCACCTGTGCCACACATCCCCCTGGTGTGCGCCCAGGCACCCTCAGAGCACCTCTGGACTCACCTCTGAGCATCTGCTTCACTCATAAACATCCTTCTTATCTGCAATGTAATCTACAATCTCCTGTGGGCGCATCAGCTTCTCTGCATCTCCGTCAGGAATTTCAAATCCTGCAAGAAAGGGCACACACTTAGCGCAAAACCAATGGAAAAGGGAGCAAGGGCGAGGAAGGGATGGCTGGGGACTCAGGGGACACGGCAAAGGCTGCTGTGAGCCAGAGCTGTCACTGCACTGCCCAAAGTGACACTGCTGCCAGACAGGGGACACGGCGGGCACAGCAGGAGCCAGAGACCCCAGACCCCGGTGTGTGGCAGGGCTCAGCATCCTCTGCTCCCCTTTCCCCCTTCCCGGCTGGTGGGACAGAATTCCTGCTTCCAGAGGGGCTGAGCTCCAGAGCAAAGGGCCATATTCCTGACTGCTGCAGGTGCTCAGCTCACTGGTGGCTCTGTGGGGTCTGTCCTGCTCCCAGGGCCTGCTCTGTGGGGTTTGCCCTGCTCTGGGAGCTGGCCCTGCTCCCGGGCCTGGCCCTGCGGTGTTTGCCCGGCTCTGTGTGGTCTGTCGTGGCCCCAGGGCTGGCCCTGTTGGTGTTTGCCCTGCTCTGTGGGGTTTGTCGTGCTCCCATGCCCGGCCCTGCGGTGTTTGTCCTGCTCGGTGTGGTCTCTCCTGCTCCCAGGCCCGGCCCTGCGGTGTTTGCCCGGCTCTGTGCGTCTCTCCCTGCCCCACACGGCACAGGCCGGCGGTGCCGCCGCTCGCACGGCCCAGCAGCCCCGGGCGCCGTTACCGAACTCGTCCTCCATGGCCATGATGATCTCCACTTGGTCCAGACTGTCCAGGCCCAGGTCCTTCATGAAGTGGGACTCGGCGGTGAGCTGGGGAGGACACGGCGGTCAGCGGGCCACGGGCACGCGTTACACCGGAGCCCGCGGCCCGGCCGCCTCCCCCCCGTCCCGCTCACCTTCTCGGGGTCGATTTTATCGTAGAGCTTAAGCACGTAGAGCACCCGGTCCTTGATGTCGGCCAAGGTCAGGGGCGGCAGCTCGGAGAAGCTGCGGCAGAGCGGCGCGGCCACACGCGGCAGCCGGAGCAGCGCGGGCGGCGCGGGGCGGCCCAGCGGGGCGGGCGCGGCGGGCGGCAGGCGGCGGAGGGAGCGGAGCGCGGCGGGGCGGGCGGGCAGCGGCAGCAGGCGGCGGGCGCAGGACGAGAGGACACGGGCCGCCATCGTCGCTGTCCCGGCGGGCGCCGCGCGGAGAGACCGGCGCCTGCAGCGCCCTCTGCCGGGCGGCGGCCGCAGCGCCCCGGGCGGCGATCCCAATATGGGCCGGGCCAGGAGCGGCGATCCCGTGACCCGGCTGCGGTCCCGTGATCCCGGTTGGACCGGGCCGATATCGCCGCTCCCGGCCCGCGAACACCTCCACTGCGGGAGACTCCAGACCCTGTCTGGACTCTGTTTCTCTGTCACTACACAGGAAAGTTCTCCCTCGTGTCCAGGTGGAACTTGCCATGCCCGTAGCCTCTTCTCCTATTGCTCAGCACCACTGAGAAGTGCTCGGTCCGTCTTCTTGGCACCCCCTTTAGATAATTACACACACTGATAAGGCCCCGCTCAGCTGTGTCTGCTCTAGAGGCTGACCAGCCCCAGCTCTCTCAGCTTTTCCTCATCAGGGGGATGATCCAGTCCCTTCATCATTTCCACAGCCACTGCTGGACTCGCTCTGGGAGCTCTGTGTCCCTGCAGTCCTGAGGAGCCCAGAGCTGGACACAGCCATCCAGCAGTGCCTCACAGGGCTGAGCAGAGGGAAGGATCCCCTCCCTGACCTGCTGCAAATGCTCTTGTTGGGGACACCATTGTCCTCCTTGGCCCCCAGCACACACTGCTGCTCAGGACAAGGTCCATGAGAGCCCCCAGGTCCTTGTTCACAGCCCCCCATAGAACAGTGACAACAGACACGGAGTGGTTCCAAAGCAGCACACGTTTATTGGCATGGTGGGCAGCCCTGCCAGGCCCCGTGAGGCAGCTCCCGGCTGCGGGGGCCGGTACCGGTACAGCTGCACGGTGCCATCACGGTGCCTGGCCCGTCAAGCGGGTCCTAGCTGCGGGGGCCAGTACTGGTACAGGTGCATGGTGCCATCATGGCACACAGCCAGCAGCCCGGCCCGTCAGGCAGGGGCCGGTACCGGTACAGGTGCACGGTGCCATCACGGCGCCTGGCCCGTCAGGCGGGTCCTGGCTGCGGGGGCCAGTACTGGTACAGCTGCATGGTGCCATCATGGCACACAGCCAGCAGCCCGGCCCATCAGGCAGGGGCCGGTACCGGTACAGCTGCACGGTGCCATCATGGCGCCTGGCCCGTCAGGCGGGTCCTGGCTGCGGGGGCCGGTACCGGTACAGGTGCACGGTGCCATCGTGGCACCCTGCCAGCAGCCCGGCCCCACCGGGGGCCCAGCGGGCCAGGGCCCAGTGCCCCGCAGGGCCCGGGGGCAGCACGGCCGTGGGGCGGCCCCGCAGCAGGTCCCACACGGCCACCGCACCCGACGTCAGCACGGCGGCTCCCGCGGTGTCCCACACGTCACCCTCCAGGTACCTGTGGGGACACGGGGGTGAGCAGGAGACAGGGGATGTGCAAAAACACCATGGCAGCGTTTGTTCAGCTAGCCCAGGGCTCAGGTAAAGATTAATAGCAGGCAGCCTACAGTCCGGACTGTTCCTCCAGTGCAACTGGACAGGGAGCAGCCCTGAGGAGCCCAGGGACACATTCCCTCAGTCCTGAGGGGACAAAGCCAGCCCTGAGGAGCCCAGGGACACTCCCCCAGTCCCTGGGAACAAAGCCAGCCCCGTGGTGACGGTGACAGAGCTGCCAGGGCGAGGGGTCAGCGCACAGCCCGCAGTGGGAAGCGGGCAGGAAGCAGCCCACGCCCCCGGCCCCCAGCCCGGCACCGGATGCACGCAGGGCCGGATGCAGCCCCTTATCACGGGGAGATGGCAGCTGGATCCCTGCCAGAGCTAGCCGCTCCTCAGGGGCTCTCCCAACGCCCCCGAAGGAGCCAGCCCAGCCCAGCCCAGCCCAGCACTCGCCTGCCGGCCGGGCCAGGGGGCAGGCAGCAGGATGTCACCGGCGCGCTCCGGCCCGTGCGCGGGTTGAAGGCCACCACGCGGAACGCTGGGCTTCCACAGGACTCGCTCTCTTTGGCATGAGGGTGGCTTAAAACAACAAACAGAAGGCCCTGACACAGAGAGGGAAAATACATCACTAAAAACAACAGCAGGAGGAAGAAAACAAAATAATTTTCCAAAAATTAACTGCTACGCTCTCTCTAATCACAGCCCCATGAACAGTGATGCATTATTTTTTACTGAGGAAAACAGAAATGGTTTACTTTCCTTATCAAATTAGATAAAAGCAAAAGCAGCTACTGGCTGATAAGGGCTGATGCAACACAGCAAAGTGACAGCTCAGTGACCCGAGGGATTTATGAATTTCTCTTCCTGTTTCAAAAAGCTAAACCTGCCATAGGATGAGGTGACACTTCAAAAAACAAAATAAGTAAATTTTCTGGGTCACATTTTAATCCCTACAAGCTTAAAATATAACAAAAATTCCATGGAAAGCAGCACAACTGAAAACAGTAGCTCCCAGAATGGCCACAAACCAGCATGAAATACCCTGGGATGGATAATGTGAGCACCCAAGGCACCATTATTGGACAAGACATTCTTGTCCCAAAAGGTTACATGCTCACTGAAAACAATCAAATCCTTGATAAACCACAAAACCCATTGGGAATCACAGCACAGGTAGAAGCAAGTGGGGAAAGATGATTAGTATGAATGTTGGTTTCACACAGCCCATTCCCTCGGGCATGTATGTCCAGAGGAACATTCACAGAGGGATTCTAATGCTGGCAGCACGCATGTGTGACATGGATGAGGCTTGCCAAGCACCAGGCCTGGGCAACAGCACTTCTGCTTCCCACTCACAGCATGCTGCAGCTTTGGAATGCACCAGGGTGCATTGCTCCCACTTTACTAGCACCCTGCAGAAAGCCAGGAGTTGAGGCAGCCAGCATAGGTTATTTATTCCTCCTGTAACCTGTTTACCCTTGAATTATTTGCAGTGTATTGAAACAGAGCTGATAGTTCAACCCTCCCTAGCAACTTCAATCCTTTATGTCCCCATCCCAGTCAGTGCAGCCCAAGCATGAACCGTGAATTTTGTGTACGTACGGAGTCAGAATATGCTCGATGGCAGATGGAAGCTGGGTAGGAATAGCCAATGTGCATCTTCCTCAGGAGCTGACCAGTTCTCAGATTCCTGCAGTTGGTGAAAATACAAATTCTGACTCATTTCTAATCATAGTTACACCCCTGTGCAGGACGGACATGGGTTTGGTTCCACATTAAGCAAATGAAACCAATAGGCAGGAAGGGTGTAGTGAGGATGACACAAAAGCAATGGAATTACAGCAATTCCCTGGCTGTCTGACTGTGGTGCCACACTGACCACTGGCCATTTCATGGTGGCTCAGCAGGCAGCCAGCACCCCTGTACAGCCCTGCAGCAGCTGAAGCTGCCCCCAGCCCCTAAACTGTGTGTGGCAGAGGAACACTCACCAAACCACAACGCTGTTCCCTGCAGTGGTGCCCACCAAGGCCTCGCTCATCCCTTCTACCTCAGCAAAGGCTGTAACCGTTTCTTCAGGGGGCATCAGAGTCTGCCTGTCCTTGCTCCTGAAAGGAGACCAGCACATAGAAGAGCAGGTAAAACAAAAAGTGTTCTGGAAGAGGAACATAACACTGCTCAACATCCAAGGTGTTTCCTTGCTTTTATCCCACCCACCACACGGACACCACCCCAAAGCAGCACCCCCAAACTCACCCCCCTGTCTCTGAGAGAAAAACCATCTCCACTTGCTGTTCCTGCATGGTCCTGCTGCTGCTCACCAGCCTCCAGTCCTTTAGCCCAGCAACTGCTTTTATATTCCCAGTTTTCACTAGGGAGTGCTTGAATGAGTCAGTCTCAGAAGAATAAAGCAAGAGCCTAAATCAAGAGACAAGCACACACCATGACAGGAGGAAGCCCCACTCAAATGTGCAGTAGCATATAGAGATCAGTCTGTGTTCAATCAGCCTGCCAGCTCTGAGGTGAATAAACAGGTCTTTACAGTTGATTCTTAGAAATCCCTTCCACATTTTCCAACTGTTAAAGCAACTGAGAAAGTGCCACATTAGTAAAAAGATAATTTCAACCACTTCTCACAAGGAGCTGAGCTGCAACTACTCAGGGTGCAAAGCACTAGTAAGAAATAAATACAAAACCTTATTTCTCCAATCTCCAGCTCTCCCAGTGCTACACACACGAGGTTACAGGTGTCGGGCAGAGGAACAATCTGGATGACAGGAATCTGGGACAACAAAACAAGAATTCAGTGCCACCCACAGTGTCCCTTTATTTTCATGTTCTAGAGTGTTTCAAGTAAAATGATGTGGAGCAGGATTGATTTTCAGACCCCTCTCAAGAAGCACACTAAAATGAACAGCTGCACTCTCTGCTGACTGGTTGCCTAATTAAACAATCCCTGCTGATATAAGACATATAAAATACATCTCAAGGAACTCTAAGGGGAAAAAGCACAAGTGAAGCGCAGCACCATTGTGTGCATGAGGTATTAAACTCCAGCCGGTAACACAACCATACAAGCTCCAAGCTCCCTGTGTCTCAGCAGCTAACACACGGGGCAAGGCAGCTGCCCTAACTCCAGCATGAGCAGTGTGTTCGTACCTCTCTGAGGTGCCAGGTGTGCAGCCTGGCCCAGCCGGCGGGGGCCCGTGGCTGCCAGAGGGACACGGCGCTCTCGCAGGCGGTGACCACGCGCAGCTCCCTGCGGCTGCCAGCCGCTGCCCACCACACGGCGCCCACGTCCACGGCGCCCGAGCACCAGGGCTCCTGCAAACACACACTGGGCTGTCCTCTGGCACACAGCACTGCCTGCTGCACCGCTGCAAACCCCGTCCCGCAGAGCTGCTGCTGCTGCTGCAGCTGCCTGGGTAACAGTGCCCTGCTGCTCTCCCACCTTTAGCTCTGACACAAACTGCAAGCTCTCTTCTCTGGGGCCATCCGGCAGCGCTGCGGTCAACGGCTCTGCTACATCTTTTATCTGCATGAACAAAGTAAAGAATGAGCATAATTCAACTTTGAAATTATATTCAGCACCTGCAAGAATGAGGCAGAATTATTGCATGCTCTCAGTCACTCTCATGCAGGTACTGCATGCCACTGCTATGATCCATGTAAAGAGAACTTTTCCCTGAAGTCAGACAGGACTCTGGAGAAAGGGGATTTGCCCACAAAACCACTGGCTTAGTACCCTTCACAAAGATTCCAGCTTGTTACCTGTTCAGGTGAAGCTCTGCAGGATTCCTGCTCTTTGTTCTCTGGCTGCTGATGCTTCTCCAAGGACACAGTCTCATCAGATTTGTTCTCAGAACCTCTTTCAGCTGCTGAAGGCAATGCTGTACCTTGCTCCTCCTGGTTTCTGGCAGCCCCTGCAGCACAGCTGTCAGGATGCAGTGGCACAGCAGGGTCTCTGTGTGCCACATCCCCCAGGACCAGGGCAGCTCCTCCTCTGGGGGAAGATGGGGTCACTGGCAAGGCAGGTACAGAAGGTGTGTCAGGGAACACCTCAGTGTGCACTGAAGGTAAAACACCTGGGGTTGCACCCACAGCAGGGAAAACAGACGAGGAAATCTCAGGCTCAGGGTGAGTGGGAGCCTCTAGGACAGTCCCCATGGGAGTAAACAGCAGTTCATGGGTGGAAAGCTCCTTCTTGGAAGTCAGGCCTTCCATGCAAGGGAGTTCAGGCAATCCAGTTTTGGAAGGCAAAATTAAATTACTTCTGAGACTTTTTTCTTCTGGCTTCATTTGCGCATCTGGTGTGTCCTCTGGAGCCACACCATCCCCAGACACAAAATCCTCCAAGTCATTCACAGGGGATGATTTCAATTTCTCCAGTTTCAGCACTCCAAATTCCTCATTTGGTAAGTGGAAGTCCCTGATGCCCAGCTGAGGGATCAGCCACTGGAGGCTGCGGAAGGAGAAGAGGGAGCCACGAGTGTCGGGGTCCACAGCAGGCAGCCCAAGGGCAGCAGGACCCTGTGAACCCATGGGACTGCTGCTTCCTCTGCTGCTGGCATCTAAACACAAGAATACAAGACAGAACATCACGTCATAAAATAACAGCAACTTGCCTTTTCAGAATCTCTCATGAAGGGTGGCTTGGATTTTAAAAAACATCAAAACACCATGTTCATCTTAACACACAGAAGTGGCACATTTCTGGAAAGACACTACACTCTGCAGTTACTCTGTACCTCTGGATAAAGCCTTCAGCTCAAAGACCACCACCAAGGCCTGACAGTTATGCCTGAGTGCTTGGTCAGTTTGGTTTATTGGTTTTCTTCCTACACTTTCTCTTTTTTCAATATTCTCAGACCCTCATAAAGAAGAGAATAATGATTAGGATGCAGACTCAGTTGGAGGAACAGACGGACATTCACCTGCTGGCAAACCAGCCGTAGTGTTCACAGCCTTCACTCCAACAGCAAGGGCAGCTCAGTAAGCTCCCAGCCCTGCTCCTCCTCTGTTCATTCCCTGCCTCGGGGAATGGGGCACTGTGGGGAGTTTATATGTGAGAAGTACCTGTTGAGCCTGTCGGGGGCGTGCGCCTGGCAGAGCAGCGCAGGGAGCGGCGCAGAGGGACGCTGACCCCGGGCAGCTGCTCGGCTCCTCGCTGCCTCTTCACACGCTGCACTGGATGTTTGTCTCCCTGACACACAGCAGCACTGCCCTCCACATCTCCCACAGGGCTGGCAAACGCGTCGCTCCCTGGGCTCAGGGAATCGCTGCTGTGGGGTGGATGTTGAACCTGCTCCAACAGAGCCTTATGGCATTTCCCTGGCACTAGGCTCCCGCCCTGAGGAGGGTCAGGACCCGCTGGCTGGGTAGCTCCAGTCACTCCTGGCCCTGCAGGCCCCAGGGCTGCAGCACCAGACAGTCTCCTCTCGTCTGAGGAAGACCTTTCAAGGCTAGCTTCACAGTTTTCCTTTTCACTCTGGTTCTCATTTGACAGCAGAGCACTGCTTTCATTGGCCATTGTGGGATCCTGACTCTCTATAAGCTCTTGTGACACTGGATGCATGGGGGCTTTGCAGGCAGACTTTCTTCTTCCCTTCTGTTTCCTCTGGGATTGTCTCTGCTCTTGCCTTGTGCTAGTGATGCTTTTCTGAGAAATGGATTCAAGAGAAGTGCTGCTGTTGCTGGATGCAGGAAGGGATTTCTGAGAACTACTTGAGTTTGCTTGATCATTTTCTGCCCCAAGAAAAGGGAAGGGTTCAACCCCTGGCTCTAAATCACCCTCAGCTCCCTCTTGCGAGGGCTGATTGGGGTTTGCATCTTTCTGCTTGCATTTACTCCGCTGGCCTTTCTTGCTCCTGCCCAGCTGGCTGAGGATGACAGCATCCAGGTCCACCTTCCTCTGGCAGTTGGACATGCGGCGAGTTGTCCGCACGTAGTACTCCACGGGGAAGAGCAGCCCTTCCACCACTGTGCAGGAGCTCAGCGTGCCCTCGGGAGCCACTGCCTTGGCAGCAGGAGAGAGCCTTGACTCCACTTCAGGGTGTTGATTCTCCAGCAGTCCTTCAGCAGTGTCCAGAGCTTTATCTGCAGGACAGGGATTCAAGGTATCAGCGTCACTTTGATGTCCTTCATGGTTTTTGCTCTCCTCGGTTATGGTGTTATTTCTGCTGTCAGGCAATATTTCATTTTCTGACATTAAATCCAGGAGCCCACGTAATTCTCCCTGATCCTCACACAAACTCTCACCCTCCGGCTGTTTTACTCTACTGGGGGATTCTTCTCTGCCATCACCTCTGGGGTCAAGTAAAACAGAATCTCCATGCTGTGAGCACGGCTCATGTCCATCAGGTGTGGCCACAGCCCTTGAGGACTCAGGCTGCCGGATGTCCCTGCTGTCCCTCAGCGCATGTGGGGACAGCTCAGGCTCTCCTGCAGTGACACTGCCACCAAACACATCCTGTACAAGTCCTGATGCTGCATCAGGAGTGAAACTATTTCTTTCTTCCTGCACAAGCACTGCCCCAGGTGCCCTCTGAGCAGGTTCCTCCGTGTGTGAGACGCTGCTGTGCCTGAACACTGGTGACTGAAGCTCCTCTGCACTGGCAATTTGATTTTTCATCATTTCACCAGTACTGATTAGATGCACATCATGCACTGATTCCCCTTCCTTTGATTCCAGAGCCTTTGTCCTTCTCCGCAGCTTCATCATGCCTCGGGAGGTTTGGGGCTTTTTCTCCACAGGGCCAGGCCTGATGGTCCCACAGCACAGGTTTTCCTGGCTGGCCTGGAAGCTTTCTGCCCGGGAGCTGTCCTGCGGGCTAACCTCATCACTGGAGAATTCTGGAACATGCTGAACTGTGACAGGTGCTGTCTTCTCCGTGCCAGCATCAGAGCAGGTTTTAGTCCATAACTGAGAGGGCCCATCTCTGTCAGCACTAGGAGATGTGTTATCTCTAGAACCTGGGGGGAAAAATGCCACACGTGTAAAGTACTCCTAAAGTCCTGTCCAAGAAAAACATCACACAGTAAAATCAGGCTCTGTTATCAGGGAAAGATGGGGATCTTACAGTCAGGATCGGAGCACTGCAGACCTGGTGAGGAGGGAAGCAGAGCAGACATTACTGCAGAGCACGGCTCAGCCCAGGGCAAGGGCCGTGTGGGGGCAGTGGATGTGGCTGCAGTGGCCGAGGGGACAGTGGAGGGAGGGTCAGCAGGGCCGGGTGCAGGACGGTCCATGGGGGCACTAAGGGGCAACAGTGGCCGCCGGGTCCCCGGGTGTTCCCACAGCCCTGTCCTGCGAGCTCCCACCGGGGGCAGGCACCCCGTTCTCCCCGGCTCCTACCTGAGGCGCTCCGTTCTCCCCGACTCTCACTTGAGGCGCCCCGTTCTCCCCGGCTCTCAGCTGTGGGGCTCCGCTCCCGCCGGCCGTGGCTCCTGGCTCGCTCGGCTCGCCGCGCCCGCTGCGGACACACAAGACGGGCGGGGCTGGGACCGGCTGGCGGTGCCCCGGTGCCCCCCGGCCCGGCCCGGCCCGCTCCGCTCACCCGCAGCCGGACGACGGTCTCGCTGTACTCCCGCCTCAGCAGCGCCAGCTTCTCCCGCAGCTGCAAGACACACCCTTCAGGATGGGCCCGGGACGGTCCCGGTCCCGGTCCCGGTCCCGCCGCCCCGGCCGGCCCCGCACCTTCTCCTTGTCGGCGCCGCTCAGGGCCGCTGCCGCCGGCGGGGCCTCCATGGCAACCGGGGCGCGGCGGAGGTGGCGCGGCGGGCGCGCGGAGGTGACGCGGCGGAAGCGGCGCGGGCCGGGCGGGGCGGCCATGGAGCTCAGCGAGATGCTCTACAACAAGTCCGAGTACATCGAGACGGTGCGGGGCCGAGGGGAGCGGGGCTCGGGGCTCGGGGGACCCCGGGGAGCGGGTGCGCGGGGCTCGGGGGGCCGCGGGGCTCTGCCAGGAGCGCCGGGGCCCGGGACACCGGCCGTGACCGCCCGTTCTCCCCGCAGGCTTCCGGCAACAAGGTGAGCCGGCAGTCCGTGCTGTGCGGCAGCCAGAACATCGTCCTCAATGGCAAGGTGAGCGCCGGGCGGCGGCTGCCGTGCCCCGGCAGTGCCCGCGGCACCCAGCGCTGCTCCCCCGCAGCATCCCTGGCCTGGTGCGAGCGGCCCGTGCTGTGTTCGTGCCCCGAGCAGCGCCGTCCTGCTCTGTGCCTGAGCTGCTGGTCCTGGTAACTGCTCACAGCCTGGTTGAGGGATGTCTTGTCCCGAGAGCTGCTGTTCGTGCCCCTTACAGCACTGTCCTGCTCTGTGCCTGAGTCTGGTCTGTAGTGCTCGCTGGCATGACCAGAAGGGCAATTGGTGGTTCCAACCTTCTGCACTTTTGCTTTGTTGTCATTTTCCTTTTGACTGAAAGAATCGTCCCTAAAGTAAGGGAATCTTGCTGGAGTGCCTGGGCCTCGGCATGAGTTTGTGTAAGAAGTGCCACCACAGGCGGCAAAGGGAGCGGGTTTAGCTGTGTGTCCTTCTGCAGACAATCGTTATGAACGACTGCATCATCCGCGGGGACCTGGCCAACGTGCGGGTGGGCCGGCACTGCGTGGTGAAGAGCCGCAGCGTCATCAGGCCGCCCTTCAAGAAGTTCAGCAAAGGGTAAGAGGCCTCTTCCTTTAGGGAGAGACCTGAAAAATCTGTCAGCTTGACTGAGTCTTGTGTTCCAAGAACTCTTCCTTTTGCAGCAATTTGCAGAAATCATCTATCAAACCTGCTTTTTCCTCAGATGCTGAGCTGTGCTTTGGGGGTTGTGTTCCAATCCCCTGTAGGATGGAAAGCGATAGATTAGAATAGCAAAGTGAAGAGCATGTTTCAGTTTCTGTGTGTTTATTCACAACATCTTTCTTCTCATTTGGGCCATCCTTTAGAGAGGAGAAACCCAGAAACTGGTCTGTCTCCCTTAGCACTGGATCCACATCTGTTAATCCATGTGGGGACAGGAGACTCTGTGGGATGGTGCTGGGTCTAGCAGTGTCAGTTTATTTGTTGGACACACACAGATACTCTGCTCTCCTGTTGCAGGGTGGCTTTCTTCCCTCTGCACATTGGTGACCATGTCTTCATAGAAGAGGACTGTGTTGTCAATGCGGCCCAGATCGGCTCCTATGTGCACATAGGCAAGAACTGTGTCATTGTGAGTGCCATTTCTGTATTTTCTGTGAACTCCTGCGTGCTGCTGAGACCGTGTGACAGCAGCCGAGAGGTGTCTGCAGCAGCTGGCTGGAGCAGGCTCAGTGTCTGTGCTGTTCTTCCTGCTCCTTGCCCTTCTGTGCAGGAAGCTGAGCTTTCAGGTTTACTTCTCTGAGGACAGCATGTTCAGCTGCTGCTGGCTGCAAAATCCATCCCAAGTGTTGTCCCTGTGGCTAATGGCATTGCCCGAGGGAGGCAGTCTGGCCACAGAGTACAAATGGAATTGTTGTATTTCTGTGTAAATAAGACCAGATAGTCAAGGCTACTGTGTGCTGAAGTAGAGAAGGCCTTGCTGGTACTGCTTGACTCAGGTTTTTGGTGCCAGTTTGAACATTGACATGTTCAAACATGCAGTTGTACCTGTGCTAGCTGAAAGCAGACAGACATTTTTCCTCAAAAAGAAAAGTTAATTTTGTTGGGAGATCATTCGGTCAGGGTAAAGATTTATTCCTGTGATCTCTTATAAAGGACATGTTTTGAGCAGTTAATCTTCTTGAAGTTTAAGTAACATATCAGTAATAATAAGAAAACCTCATGTTCATAGTGTTGTAAATATAAACTTTTCCTGTTCTCTGTTTTAGGGACGTAGATGTGTTTTGAAAGACTGCTGCAAAATCTTAGACAACACAGTACTCCCTCCTGAAACCGTAGTTCCACCTTTCACTGTCTTCTCAGGCTGCCCAGGTATGCTCCCTCTATCTTCCCTTGCACAAAACTGAAAACAACATGGATGTTCTTGTTTTAAATGGGATTTCTATAACAAAGGTGCCCATTAGCATTTAGTACCTAAAAATAAAGTTACTGGGTACTTGCTGCACTGAAAAGTAGCCCTTTTAACTTGTGAAACTCCCTGTTTTAGTGCATGTACACAGTAGTACACCATGACTGATGGCCATGCTGTTCTTCTTCCAGGACTCTTCTCGGGGGAGCTCCCAGAATGCACCCAGGAGCTCATGATTGACGTTACCAAGAGCTATTACCAGAAGTTCTTGCCACTCACTCAGGTCTAGTAGCCCACAGGAGCGTTCTGGGGGTGGGCAGAGGGACCCTGAGCCCCTGTGCCTCAGCTGGCCTGGCCAAGCAGTCCCTCGTGAAAGCTGCTGTGTCCTGTTCAAACTCTGTGTGCTCGTCCAGTGTACTCCATCCCACGTTGTCTGAGTTGTGCCTCTGAATGTTCTGGAGCTGGGAACACTGAACGCCTGCCTTGGGGCAGCAGCTGGGAGTGAGGCAGGGCTGACACCTGCCTCAGCCTGTCTGCTCACTTCTGTCCTAGTTTAGGTTTGTTAGGCGCAGTCTCCATCCCAGCAGGGCTGTTCTGGCTCTGGGCACTCTCCAGGGTTCATAGACCTTTCCTTTGGCACAATCCTTGCTGCCCATGGGCCTGCATGCTGAGGTGCACGGCCTCTTCCTTTCTCCCTGGGATTCCCTCCAGGGTACATCATCCTGCTGTTGGCTTTAGGAGTTTTGGCTGGCACTGACAGCTGTCTTTCTGTGCCTGACAGGATGTTCCTTAGCTTTTAGCTCCTGTAGCAGGCTGACCTCAGTCCTGTGCTCTCACCCCTCAGGGCTGGTGTTCTTGGGGTCAGTGCCACTTCCTGAATATCACAGACCTTAAAGAGCCAAAGGCCTTTGAAAAGAGGAGTGCCATCTCACAGAATTCAGTGCAGCAGAATGTGGGTAATTAAAAGTGAGAGAATGCTGCAAATGTTCCCATTTATTACCCAGTGTCTGCATTTGCAGAAAGCTCTTCTGTGCTTTTCTGCATTATGAAACTTAGGAGTGACACTCAGACTTCTTAGAAAGAGTGAAGATTTCATTTTGGACATGTATTAGAGCATGAATAGTTCTTGCTGAGAGCAGCTCTGAAAGTTGGAGGCATCTGGTGCTTTGTACCTGAGTTCAGACAACTGGCTGCACACCAGTCTGCCTGCTCTGGTTGTGCTCTGTTAAAGCTTAGCTTAGTCCTGCTCTAGGTTCTAACCTGCATGTTGTAGTGAAGCAGCTGGGGTTTAGGTGTGTGGTAGGTGTGTGGCTGTGGAGGAGCAGCCCTGGAGCCTCAGCTGATCTGTGGAGCAAATGCTGATACACCTTAGTAGCCAATAGCTGTGTGAGTACTAATGTGTGGAGTAGCTGCTGTACATCCCGTGTAAAACCACTGACTGGTTTGTATTTTTACTGTACATAAATTAAAGCCTCTTCAGTTGTTCAAGTGACTCGTGACTCTTCAAACCAAACTAGACTGAGGTTCCTGCTGTGCCTGGGCATGAGCCACACTCCCTTGTTCTGTGACTGTTACAGGCTATTCTGGCTGTCCTGTGCATTACAACATGTAGTACAGGGTGAAAGGAGCTGCTTGCTCTCCCTGAGGGGCCTCCTCTGTCACAGGCTTGACAGGTTTGGGGCTTCTTGTGAGATTGCCTGCAAGTCAGGAGTTCAGAGCACTGCTTTGCTCCAGGGTGTCTCTGGCAGTGTCTGGCAGGAGTGGGGTGTCTGTGCTGTGTTGCTGTGTTGTCTGTGCATTTCACTGGGATCGCTTGATCAGCAGCCACAGCAGCAGGGAGAGGAGTGGGAGAGGGGATGTGAGTTTGGGAGTGGGGTGGCAGCTGGAAAAGTCTGTGTGATGAATTTCCACAGCACCTGAGAGCAGAGCTGTAGTGCATGAAAGGATGTGACACTGCAATAACATGTTTCTTGGCCTGCTCTTCCTTCTAGCTGTCTGAGCTGACTCTTCTGCCTTAATTAAAACCTCTTTTGTTGTCTTTGTTAAGGTGGCCTCTGGCAGGGCCTAAAACCAAGCCACCACTGAAGATCCCTAACACCCAGCATTGTTAACATTCCTTACACTGGCCACTTTCTCCTCCTGCCTCTGAAGCATCCCTCTGACCTGGGCTCAGCTCTCCGCCTCTGCCAGTCTGGGAAGATGGAGTGTCAGTGTCCCAGCTCTGCCCGCAGCCTTCCGTCCAGCGTGGTGCAGGAGTGGGGAAGCATATCCTGCAGGGAGGGGAATGTCTTCTGTCAGCAATCTGTACAAACACTGAGCGCTTCTAACCCCAGGTTGCTGTGTGGCTTCATTGATCGCTGTGTGCTTTGCTCGGCGTTGCTGACCAGGAGGGGCAGGGGGTGCTGCTGCATGTGAGGAGGTTCAGGATCCCTGGGAGCACACCCTCCCTGCCTGTGCTGCTGGTGGCTCGTTGTGCCAGGGCTGTGTGGGGAGGTCTCTCAGGCACCAGGCCAGCGGGGACCATGCTGTGCCTGCTTTGTGGGGAGCAGAATCCCCTGGGATGATCCAGCTCTGCAGCAGGAATGGCACTTGAGCTTTGGCTGTGGTCACCTGTAGGGCTACTGGCCCTGTCTGTGCACCAGGCTCCAGGACACCCTGGCACAGATGGCCCATGCCTGTGGGTGAGGCTCGGCCGAGGCATCAGCTCAACCCGCTGCAAAAGCACCATGTATGCTAACCACTGACGGTGTGTGCTGACCACTGACGGTGTGTGCCGGCCACTGACATCTGTTCTTCTGTTCTCTGTTAGCCAGCGCCAAAAGAAACAGCTTCTGCCGAAGGGGAAAGGAGGCGAACAAACGGTGTTCGTTCCCTCAGCCATGGCACCGTGCGTGCCAGGGAGCAGAGAGCAGGAGCCTGCCTGAGGCACTGCTGCTGTGTGCTTGTGGGACATTTGTCACTGGTGATGGAGTTCAGGCATGGGAGCATCCCGCGGTCACCTCTCCCAGCAAGGGGACCCAGAGCCAGCACCGGGAGTGCCGAGGGCCTGGCGTGGGGGGGACAGGGGGCAGTGAGGTCTGGGACAGCCCCTCAGAAGTGCCACACCGTCACCCGAGGGGCGCAGCGTGGGGTGTCTGTGTTATAGAAACCGGCCCAAGGTCGGTTCCTGGCTACCCGCGGGAATCCCGCTGGGAACCGCTGGACATGGGAGCCGCGGGAGCGGGCAGTGCCGCCGCAGGGCCTCTCCCGAGGAAACCCACGCCGGTGCAAATCCCGGGGAATGTCCTCGGCGGAGCGCCTCGTGCCCGCGCTCGGGGTCTCGCAGGAGCGCGCGCGGCCGCAGCCAACGGCACCCTGCGCACGCGCACACCGCGCGCTCTGTGAGGGCGTGTCCGAGTGCGCCCGGCCCCGGCTCCGGCCACGCCCCCGCGGGTGCCTGTCTCCCTGGGCTCCCATGGTGCCCCGCGCGCCGCGTGGATTTTAAATCGTGCGGCCAATGGGGAGCGGCCGCGCGCGGTAACGGCCCCGGCGCCGCCTTTGAATCGCGGCCGGAGCGAGCGAGCGGCCCAACTCAGCCCGGCCCGTACCATACTGCCGCGGCACCGGAACAACACAGCCGCCACCGCCACCCGCACGGCCACAGGCACCCGCAGCTGCTGCACCGGCACCGGGACCCGCCGCTACAGGGACTCGGCACACCCAGATCCACCGGTACCGAGACCCGCAGCTGCACCGGTGCACGAACCCGGCTCGTGCCACTTCCCCAGCACCCACTGCTGCACCGGGACCCGCCGCTCTCCCGCAGCCGCTGTTTCGGTGCAGGCAGCCGGCGCCCGGCGGTGCCCCAGCGCGGACACAGCGCGGACACAGCATGAGCGCGCCGGGCGGGAAGGCGGCGCGGCCGGCGGCGCTGGTGGAGCCGGCCCGGGCGGCGGCGGCGGCAGCGGCGGCGGGGGGGAAGGAGGTGCCGAAGGTGCTCGTGGATCCCCGCACCCGGCGCAGCTTCGTGCGCGGGCGGTTCCTGGGTAAGGGCGGCTTCGCGCGGTGCTACGAGCTGGCCGAGGCCGAGAGCCGGGAGGTGTTCGCTGGCAAGGTGGTGCCCAAGTCGCTGCTGGTGAAGCCGCACCAGAAGGAGAAGATGTCCATGGAGATCGCCATCCACCGCAGCCTCTCCCACCGTCACGTCGTCGGCTTCCAGGGCTTCTTCGAGGACGACGACTTCGTCTACGTCGTGCTGGAGCTCTGCCGCCGCAGGGTGAGGGGCCGGGGGGCGGGTGTCGGTGTCCCCGGGTGCGGACCTGTCCTTCCCTTCCCCGCGTCCTGCGGTACTGAGCTCCTCCTTGTCCCGCAACCCCCGCCCCGGTACTGACCCGCCGTCCCCCGCAGTCGCTGCTGGAGCTGCACAAGCGGCGGAAGGCGCTGAGCGAGCCCGAGGTGCGGTACTACCTGCGGCAGACCATCCTGGGCTGCCAGTACCTGCACAGCCACCGCGTCATCCACCGCGACCTCAAGCTGGGCAACCTCTTCCTTAGTGACGACATGGAGGTGAAGATCGGTAAGTGCAGGGACCCCAGCACAGGGACCAGCCAGTCAGGGCATCCTGGTTATATCCCGTCTCCCTGTCCCTCCAGGTGACTTTGGCCTGGCCACCAAGGTAGAGTACGATGGGGAACGCAAGAAGACCCTGTGTGGGACACCCAACTACATCGCCCCAGAGGTGCTGGGCAAGAAGGGGCACAGCTTCGAGGTGGACATCTGGTCCATTGGCTGCATCATGTGAGTCAAACTGCCTTTCAGAGGGCATGGAGCTGGGCAATCCCTGTTCTGATCTCCTTGGCCCCTCTGAGCTTCAGTGTAATCCAAAGCTCCAGGTCACTGTCCCCACAGTGCTGAGTCCTGCTGCCAGGCAGCTCCCAACCTTCCCCAGCTGAAGCATTCCCTGCAGGGTGCTAGATCCTAGCTTCCCTTTCCAGGGAACAGGATTCAGGCACAGTACACATAGCTGTCAGTGTGTCTTAATGCTAAGCATGTTCCCTCTGCCAGGAAAGCCCCTGGGTGTGCTTAGGACATGGTTGCTCCTGTGTACAATCTGAGTCTCTTTGGCAAAACTGACACCCTTTTGTCTGGGAATGCCCAGGTACACTCTGCTGGTGGGGAAACCGCCTTTTGAGACTTCTTGCCTGAAGGATACGTACATCCGGATCAAGAAGAACGAGTACACCATTCCCAAGGTATGCCGCTTCCCATGGAGTGTCTGTTTGGCTCACAGCGGTGCTTGGTGAGCCTCCTGCTGCAGCCTCTGTGTCTGCCACTCCATGGGCTCTCCATAGCAGGGCTGGGGCTCTCAGGCTGGGGCGGTGTGAGCCTTGTGGGGAGCCAGCAGCTCCCTGCCCTGCAATCCAGCAAAAATCTGAGCTGGGCTGCTGGTGTGTGGGGGTGAATGGACATGGGCAAGTCCAGGAGGTCTGGGCCAGGTCCCCGGCTCACTCCACTGCTGATGTGTTGGTATTGCTCCAGTCATTTGACCCCAGGCTTTGGGTGCTGTTAGGAGCCAGTTCTCTGTGCCACCCAACTCTGCTTCCCCAGGCTTGTGTCCTGCTTGCCCGATGCAGCAGTGGAGCTCTGCTCCAGGCGGAGCTTCCCTGGGCTGCAAACTCCGTTCATTTGTCACTAGTGCACGTTGTCCCTGACCCGTCTCTAAACTCTGCCTGTCCCTCAGCACATCAACCCCGTGGCCGCAAACCTCATCCAGAAGATGCTGAGGTCAGACCCCGCCACACGCCCCACCGTCGACGAGCTGCTGAACGATGAGTTCTTCACCTCAGGGTACCTGCCCAGCCGCCTGCCCACCAGCTGCCTCACCATCGCTCCCCGCTTCTCCCTGGCTCCCAGCAGCCTGGAGCTCTGCGGGCGGAAGCCGCTGACCGCGCTCAATAAAGGTAGGGGTGGGTGCCCGGGTGAGCTGGGCCGTGGGGCCGGGCACAGCCTGCCCAGCCTCCAGCAGCATCCACAACCTTCAGTGTGCCTCCCTCGCATCATCTCCTGATCCTTATGGAAACTCAGAGCATTTGTGGGTGAGGGGGCTCTCCCTACTCTGCCCGGGATGAAGCACTGCATTCGCTTCAGCTCTGTAAGGGGCTCAAACTGATGCCTGGGAAGTTCCACCAGAACACAAGGAAGACCTCTCCTGTGCAGTACCTGAGCACTGAACAGATTGCCTAGAGAGGGTGTGTGGAGTCTCCCTCACTGGAGATACTCCAGAATCCTCTGGCCATGTGCTGTGCTCTGGAATTACCCTGCTCATGTCCCACCATAATCCCGTCCGACATGAGCCGCTCTGTGTGTCAGGTGTTGTCTGTACCTGGTGCCTTTGGAACCTCGTCCCTCACATCTCAGTGTTGTCTCTCTGCCCAGGACTGGACAGCCCTGCCCAGGAGCCCTTGCTGGAGAAGGAGGAAGCAGCGGGGCTGCGGGAGGTGGGAGATGCTGTCAGCTGCCACCTGGCTGACATGTTGCAGCAGCTGACTGCAGTCAACGCAGCCAAGCCCTCGGAGCGAGTAGCAGTGAGGCAAGGTGAGCCTGGGGCAGCCCATGGGCCTCGTGGGGTGCACTGGCTGTGGGAAAGGTCCCCTAACATGCTGCTTTCTTCCTGCAGAAGACGCTGAGGACCCGGCCTGCATTCCCATCTTCTGGGTTAGCAAGTGGGTGGACTACTCGGATAAATATGGACTCGGTAAATACCATGGGTGGCAATGCTTCAGGCTTTCCTTGTGTCTGAGGAGGCTGGGAGAAGCCTGGGTTGGGGCATTTTCTAGGCCTGGGTTTTTAATCGCCATATTCCAGTGTATGTGTCCAAGAGCACTGCCAGGAATCTTACCAAATACCCCAGGAATCCAGAGCAGTGGTCACTGACCATCAGCCTTGGCCACTTTAATGTGGACAATGTACCTGTGCATGAGGTGACCAGGCTCTCCCCAGCCTGCACAGCGATCCATGGTGGCAGCAGAGGCTGTTTTTGAAGCAGCTGATGCAATAAGGGAGATGACAAATCCAAAGGTGGAAAAATGCCAGCCAGACCTCCCCAAAGAGAAGACCTGGCAGGGCCTTGGTGAGATGGCTGTTAGGGAATCCCTGGGTGATAAACCATCTGCCTTGGTACTTCCCACCACCTGTGGGCCCCCAAGATCTCATGGGGTCCTTTCTGGGCAGGTTACCAGCTCTGTGACAACAGCGTTGGAGTTCTCTTCAATGACTCCACTCGGCTCATCATGTACAACGATGGGGACAACCTGCAGTACATTGAGCAGAACAACACTGAGTCCTACTTCACTATGAGGTCCTACCCCTCTGCCCTCAACAAGAAGGTCAGTCCTGGGGGCAGGAGCCCTGGCTGGGGGTGGGGAGACCCCTGCCACCCTTAGGCTTGGATGGCAGGGTGGGTTCCAGGGAGAAACTTTTATTGGAGGCCACTGGCACTTTGCAGGCTTCCTCTAGCTGGTGACACATGGGTCCAAGGACAGACACTAGCAGCTCTAGCTGCTATCTGAGGCTCATTTATGAGCAGTTTCACAGAAATTTAAGTGCTCGCATGACTTGCATGTACCAAAGTATTCAGCAAAGTGAGTCTGATGTGTCACGGTCAGAGTTAATTTTGAGGATTTCCTTAAGTTTTTGCCATAACACCTCAAGCTCTGAAAGATGTAAGGAGGGTCTGGGACTGTGATGGCTGTCCCTGTGCTCCTCCCCCGTGCCTGGGGTCACCCTCAGCCCCTCACA
This sequence comes from Zonotrichia leucophrys gambelii, assembly GCF_028769735.1. Taxonomy (NCBI): domain Eukaryota; kingdom Metazoa; phylum Chordata; class Aves; order Passeriformes; family Passerellidae; genus Zonotrichia; species Zonotrichia leucophrys. The sequence goes on from NC_088184.1 coordinate 15,914,603, forward strand.
GCCTGTCCCTTCTGCAGATAACACTAATGAAGTACTTCCGGAATTACATGAGCGAGCACTTGCTGAAGGCGGGGGCGAACATCACACCACGGGAAGGGGACGAGCTGGCCCGGCTGCCCTACCTGTGCACCTGGTTCCGGACCCGCAGCGCCATCATCCTGCACCTCAGCAATGGCACCGTGCAGATCAACTTCTTCCAGGTGAGGCTCTCTGCAGGGCCGTGGCGCTGGCTGCACGTGGTGCTGTTTGGATGGTGGCAGGAGGGGATGACCTGAGCCAAGGCTGTGCCCAGGGAGCCTGGCTCTGGGGGCTGTCTGTGCTGGTATCTAAAGCCCCCAGTGTCCTCACTTGTGAGGGGCTGTGCTCTGGAGCTGTTGCCCTTTGCTGCACTCTGAATTCTACAGAGGGGTTTTGTCACACGTTCCGGGTGTGCCGAGATGGCTCATCCAGAGGAAATGCTGCCCCAAGGAGCACGGTGCTCAGTGAGCGTGTGTTGTCTCCCCCCAGGACCACAGCAAGGTCATCCTGTGCCCTCTCATGGCTGCTGTGACATACATAGATGAGAAACGGGACTTCCACACGTACAAGCTGAGCCTGATCGAGGAGCACGGCTGCTGCCGCGAGCTGGCCAGCCGCCTGCGCTACGCGCGCACCATGGTGGAGAAGCTCCTCAGCTCCAAGTCTGGCTCGGGCCGGGTGAAATCCTCCTCCTAGACCTCGTTCTTGCTGGACTCGACATCGGTGCCAACCTGCCCGGCTGTGGAGGGAGAGGTCTGGCAGCTTCCCTCCCGCGGCCCGGCTGGGTTCCTACTCCTGGGTCTGGGCTCACTGCCCCGAGGAAGTCCTGCTGCTGTGGGAATGGTGTTGTTCACTGACTGGTGCCCAAAGGTTTCTTGCTTCCTGCTCCTAACAAAGTGTATTTTTGAACTCCCTACCTAGTCTGTTTTTCTAATTTCCCAAAGCCAAAAACCCAGCTCCAAACCAGCCCTCTCGTTTGAGGTGCCTGGGGCTGCTCTTGAGAGAGCAGAGCTGGCAGTGAGGTGTCTGTACATGGCTGTACCCGTGCTCTGGGCTTCGTTTCCTCTGGTAGAAGCTCAGGTAAGGTATTGAACAAGCCCGGGGTGAGATTTGAGCAATTGACCTTTTAATGCTGAAACTCCATGAAACCTCAACTTTTGTATATTTCATAACTTTAATAAAGATTGTTTAACAGCATCCAGGCTGTTTCACTTCCCTTTGCCTTGCTGAGAGAGGGGATAGCACTGCTCTGGCTTCCCCCTCTCAATGAGACATCCTCTTACCCTTGGCCTGGCTTGCCTCTTCCTTGGCTCCATGACTAATTATGGCTAAAGAATCAGCACAAGTCCTCTCAGGCAGCAGGAGCCCAGTGACCTGCCTGTTGCACTCCACCATCACTGCCAGCAACTAGAGGTGCTCTTAGGCCAGTTTGTTTCTATAAGCAGGACAATCTTCAGTTGATGTTTTTTAATTTTTTATAACATTTTGTATAAATACATTCTGAAAAGAAATCTGGTACAAACCCTGTTATCTGTGTAACAAAATCCCACAACCCAGTATGCAGAGGAATCAAACTATACAAAATTATTGCTGTTCCACAGAGGAGCTTTGCTGTGGGGCTCTCTGTGCCCATAGGCTCAGCTGGTGCTGGAGGCTGGCTTGCAGGGCCCACATGCCCATGGGCATGCCATGAACCACAGCACCCATGGGATACCTGCCCTGGGCAGCAGGAGAGGCTGGGGGAGCTGCAGGCACACGCCTGTCTTTGAGAGAGGGATCCCAGGGACAAGGAACTCCCTCCTTTTTGCCCAGAGACAACTGTTCTTGGACTGCTGTGCCACCAGGCCTGGTACAGGCTGCTGGGGCTCGTAAGGGAGAAAGCCCTGTTCTGGGCACAGCTGAGATTCACACCCCCCTATGGTGGGGCTGTGCCCCACAGCCTGGGTGCCAGAGGCAGGTCCCAGCCTCAGGGCGGCTGCTGGGCCTGGCCTGGTGAGCACAGCCCTGCTGGGGCTGGGGGGCAGCTCCAGTGTCAGGACTGGGGGCCTGGTCCTGGGCACAGCTCAAGGAGCTGCATCCCCAGGCCCTTGGCACAGGAGAGAACCTGTGAGACAAAGCCTCCTGTTCCTGGTGAATGTCCCCTGAGGCTGATGGCAGCCTGAGGGCATCGCTGTGCCAGGGCCCCACTGTGAAAACACAATGTGTTTTCCTCTTTCTTCTCCAAGCACTGTATCCACCTGAGATGTCTTTGTTTTCTGACCCAAATGCCTTCACACCTGAGTCTGGCTGTGAGTGTTGGCAGAGTGTTGGCTGCCCAGAGGGTCCCCCAGGTGAGAGCACGGTGCTGTCCCATCCCTCACCTGCTGAGCCCTCGCCTGGCTGGCAGCAGGGCACTGAGAGAGGGCCCAGGCGGGGAGCAGCAGCCACAGCCCTCGGGCATAGCCCATGGTCCTTGGGCCTGACGCACGGCCTTCAGGTGTGACCCGCAGCCCACAGGCACCGTTGCCCCTAAGGCATGGCCCACAGCTGTCGTGTGTGACCCGCAGCCCTCGGGCATGGCCCACAGCTGTCGTGTGTGACCCGCAGCCCTCAGGCATGGCCCACAGCCCTCAGGCATGGCCCACAGCTGTCGTGTGTGACCCGCAGCCCTCGGGCATGGCCCACAGCTGTCGTGTGTGACCCGCAGCCCTCAGGCATGGCCCACAGCTGTCGTGTGTGACCCGCGGCCCTCAGGCGCCATCGCCCCTCAGGCCCTGGCAGTAGTAGGAGCGGAAGGTGCGCTCGTGGGCACAGAGCCGCATGGCCCCGTGCGTGTGCAGCAGCAGCCGCGGGAAACGGGAGGTGAAGTACTCCACAAAGCCCTCGGGGACGGAGCCCAGGGCCACCTGCACGTCGGCCGGCAGCTCGTGGTAGTGGTGCTTCTGCAGGAGAGAGGGGGACGTGAGAGAGGATGGGGACAGTGGGGGTGGCAGGGCCACGGGGCAGCTGGGTGGCCGTACCTTGTTCCTCATGGCCCGCAGCAGGTCACGCACTGACCCCCCCTTGTAGGTGCGGAACTTCCTCAGGTCTGGGGACAGCAGGGGAGACATGGAGTGAGGGGGGACGCAGCCCCTGTAGTGCCAGCCCCAGTGCTGCTGCACTGTGGCCTCCCAAGGAAGGGCTGCCACCTTTACCTGCCCCGCTTTTGGATCCTGGGCACAAGCAGGTGCCTGCTGGCCAGTAAAAGCACCAGCCCCTAAAGCCCCACTGCTTCACTGGGCCCAATGATGAGCCTGGCCCCTCCATGCTCACCCATCTGCAGTGGGAGGGAGATGTGCATCCTCCAGTTGGTCCTCACCACCGCCCGTCCCCCCGATTCCAGGGCTGAGACGATGGGCCCCTCGGCTGGCTCCTTCTCCACACGGTCACTGACGTCCTGTGTGCCCAAGAGGTGGGTATGGCATTGCCCCTGCTCTGCATGAGGTGGGACAGAGACCCAGGGACCCTCCAACCCTCCTAAGAGTAGCTCACAAGGAGCATGTTGACCTAAATGCAGCAGTTTCCAGCATGTTTTTCAGTGCACACCTGCATTCACTGCCAGCGGGAGAGCAGAGGCTCACCTGGAAGAACTGCAGCTGCTTCTCCTGACTCCAGAAAAAGGGATGCACAAGGACCACAGGGGCTGAGGGCCGGCGCTGGGGCTCGGCGCTGATCATCGCCACAATCAGCTCCCTCGCAACGAGTTTGTCTGGGGGTGAAGCAGAACAGCAGCGAGCTCGTCCCTGCGCTGGGAGAGGGAGCTGCCCTCAGCCCGGAGCCTCCCCGTGGGGACGGGTCTCACCGTGAGCCTCCTCCTGCAGGCAGCTCAGCTGGTAGCAGCCCGCCAGGATGTTGGCCTGGCGCCGCAGGCTGTCCCCAAAGGGGTGCTGGCCCCCCGACATCACGTAGTAGAAGATGCACCCGGCTGAGAAGATGTCCACAGCACTGGTCTGCAAAACGTGGGGGGCACGTGGGACCCTCAGGCAAAGGGCAAGGAAACCAGCATCTCACAGCCCCTCCAACCTCCCCACCCCGAATTTCTGAGGACTAATGGAGTCTAATGAGACACCTGTGCTGAACACAGCTGTGCACTGTCCCACAAGGGCAGAGGCACGGGGACAGCCCTGGCAAGGAGCACAGTGCCTGTGTCTGGGCTGGCTCTGGCTCATGGAGCTCTCATCGTAATTGTGCACCCTGGCAGTGTGACCTGAGGCCACTGCCACCATGGGGGACACCACCACAGTGGGCCCAAGGAGCACCCGGGGCAGGGGGGCCACGGCTCACTGACAGGGTTCTCCTTCGGGGCGTCCTGCAGCACCTCGGGCGCGATCCAGCCCTCAGTGCCGGGGATCCCGGAGCGGAGGCTGAAGCTCTGCCGGCCCCCCTGGAGTTTCTTGCAAAGGCCAAAGTCGGAGATGACGGCGCGGATCTGCCCGTGGCGGTTCGGGACAGAGATGAGGATGTTGCAGGGCTTCAGGTCACGGTGCACTGCAAGTGAGAGGCTGTGGTGTCACCTGGCAGGGCTGGAGCAAGCAGGGCTCTGCCACAGCCCCACGTGCTGCTGACACCCTCAGTCCTGCCCAAACCCCGCAGCATCCGCTGAGGAGGGGCTGCAGAGGGGACTGCTGGCCCTTACCGATGCTGAGGGAGTGCAGGTGGGCCAGCCCCGACATGGTCTGACGCAGCACGGACACCGGGTCCAGCCCACGGCGCTCAAAGCTGGGGCTCTCCACGTACTGGAACCACACAGCAGGAGAGGAAATAAGCCTGGTTTACTGGGCAAAGGCAGGCTGGCTGGAGAGACATCCACCCCGGCGTGATGGGGGCGATGCAGAGGAGCCCCCGCAGAGGCAGTTTGTGCCCAAGGGGTGATGGAGAGGAGCTCCCCAGAGGCAGTTTGTGCCCAAGGGGCGATGGAGAGGAGCCCCGCAGAGGCAGTTTGTGCCCAAGGGGCGATGGAGAGGAGCCCCCCAGAGGCAGTTTGTGCCCGAGGGGCGATGGACAGGAGCCCCCCAGAGGCAGTTTGTGCCCGAGGGGCGATGGACAGGAGCCCCGCAGAGGCAGTTTGTGCCCAAGGGGTGATGGAGAGGAGCCCCGCAGAGGCAGTTTGTGCCCAAGGGGCAATGGACAGGAGCCCCTTCAGAGGCAGTTTGTGCCCAAGGGGCGATGCAGAGGAGCTCCCCAGAGGCAGTTTGTGCCCGAGGGGCGATGCAGAGGAGCCCCGCAGAGGCAGCTTGTGCCCAAGGGGTGATGGAGAGGAGCCCCCCAGAGGCAGTTTGTGCCCAAGGGGTGACGGAGAGGAGCTCCCCAGAGGCAGTTTGTGCCTGAGGGGCGATGGACAGGAGCTCCCCAGAGGCAGCTTGTGCCCGAGGGGCGATGGAGAGGAGCCCCCCAGAGGCAGTTTGTGCCCAAGGGGTGATGGAGAGGAGCTCCCCAGAGGCAGCTTGTGCCCGAGGCCGGTGCCTGCAGGGCTCCCGGCCCGGCTCACCTCCTGCAGCGTGGCGGAGCACAGCTCGATGGCGATGTAGTGGAACTGGCGGTCCCGCTCCGTGCAGAAGTAGCGCACCACGTGCGGATGCTCGTCGGACTCGCGCAGCAGCCGCACCTCGCGCTCCAGCAGGTGCACACACTCGGGCAGGAGGCGCTTCACGGCCACGCTGCGGCCCTCGAACTGCCCCCTGTGCACAGAGCCCTGCTGTGCCCGTGTGCAGCAGGGCAGGGCCCGGCCACCCTCACCCACAGGGTGTCCAGCATGCTGTACCCACACTGCTGCACCCCAAAGCCTTGTCACATCACCGACAGGAATCTTCCCAGTGTAAGCTGGGAAATGGAGGGTCTCCATTTCATAGGAAAATTACATCCCTCACTTTTTCTGTGTTCAGTGCTGGAAAAGGGGCTCAGCCAGAGCCTAGGAACTGTGCAAGGAGCCAGAGCAGGTGCAGGCAGGCAGGGAGGGGTGCAAGGGGGACCTGCCCTGTGTACCCAGTGCCTGGTCAATGAGGGCCACGAGCCCAGCTCCAGGATGGGTGGGATGAGGACCAGAAGAAGGTGAAGGGGGTGAGCTATCAAAAGTCCCTGAACCAGTGGCTACCACCCTGACCTGCCTTGTCACTATCCCTGTGGCTCCCAGGGAGAAAGGGAGTAGTGTCACCCACCTGAAGACAAAGGTTCCTCCAGCTCCATGGCCCAGCACATCTTTGGGGTTAAAAGAAACTTTCCCAACTACAACCAGGTCTGGTTCTGCATCTGCAATGGAGAAAAGACAGCCATCTTCCAGCCTCCAAGCATTAGTTCTGTACAGAGGACACCTGTTTCTCTATTCATCCGGCCATTTCTTGGGCCCTACTCTTATGTAACCCATGCTTATCCAGCAGCAGATCTGGCACCTTCTCCCGTCCCAGGCAGGCTGCAGCCCTCTCATCAGTGGGCATCCCTGCACCTGCTCTGGGTGCTGACATCTCTGGACAGAAGCCCCCACAGCCTGCCCGTTCCCCCTGCACCCACCTTCAGCAGGCACTGGGACAGCTGGCTCTGGGCTGACTGTCCCGTTAGCCGGCTCCTTCAGGCAGGCGGAGGGGCTGGAGCTCTGTGAGAGCTCTGAGGCACTGCCCTGGCTCAGCTCCAGCTCCCTGGGCTCCTCAGGGACCCCCTCCCTGGAGACTCGGCCCGAGAGCAGCATCTCCTGCTGCTGCTGCAGGAGCTGTATCTGCTCCTCCAGCTGCTGCTGCTGGGCCACATGCTGCCGCTGCAGCTTCTGCAACACAAACCACGGCAATACTCAGAGCCTGGAGCCATGCTGGGGCATTGGCTCCGTGTCCCTCTCCCTCCACCAGCAGCACTCACCATGAGCAGCAGGACCAGGATTCCCCCGCCCAGCAGAGCCGTGCCGATGCCTGCCATCACCAGGTCCCAGGTGCCAGACTCGGGGTACACCTCCAGCTGCTCCCCTGGCACAGGGTCTGCCTGGAGCTGCCCCTCGCTGCGGACAGCTGGCTCCTCGGGGCTGCTGGGGGCCAGGAACTGCAACACACACCCAGGGCTGGTGACACAAGAGGCACAGACTGCAGGGCACTTGGCTTTGGGACCTCCTTCCTGTCCTGTCCCACTGCCCACCCCAAGCAGCACAGACCCCTCAGTGACCCAGCACCCTTCACCACTCACATCGTCGAACACGGTCCTGCTGGGAGGAGCCCTGGGGATGATGGTTTCCGTGGTTTTCCTCAGGTTCTCTGGGAAGGCTCTCAGCATCGTGGTGTGGACCAAAGGAGGCAGCTCATGGTGCCCTGTGGCAGGAGAGGAACAGAGACAACCCTCAGTTCACCTCTTGGTTTCAGCACCCATCCCTTGCCAGCAGCCCTGGCTCTCCTGGAGTATGGGGGTTGCTTCTCATGGGACCCCCAGCATGGGTAACTGTGAGCCCTGCTTTCAAGGGTCCCCACTGGGCAGAGCAGGTTGCCTATTGTCCCCAAAGCACAGCAGCAGGGGTGTTCCCCCCCGGGCAGTCTGGGAGCCAGGACATGGGTGAGCCTGTGCCTACCACAGCTCCGCACCTATGAGGAGCCACTGGTTGGGAGGTGAGGCGATGCTGCCCTGCGGGTACTTGACATCTGTGCTGGGCATGATCTCGCACTCCCCAGACTCCCTCATGGTCACGTCCTCCGTGGTGGGGCCGTCGATCCTGGCCAGCGTGATGCCCTGGGGCTGGGGATGTGGCAGCTCGTGGGGCACCAGGCAGCCGGGCACGCCGTGGTGGCTCCAGCGGGGCACAGGGGACACTCACCACCAGCGCCACGCTGCCGTGCACCAGGGAGGTCACAGCATAGAAACTGGTGGCGTGCTTCCCCACGTAGAGCGCCGGCCTGCAGGGCAAGGACAAGCATCACCTTCCGTCCGCCACGGACCAGGGTGGCCGAGCACGGGGAACACGAATGCCACCGGCTGCCACCGCTCAGGAACCACCTACAGCAGCTGGGTCTTGGTGGCAGCGAAGTCCTTGACGGACTGGTAGCTCCACTTGAGGACGTGGATGTCCTGTGACTGGAAGGTCAGGTAGCGCAGGGTCTCCATGGCCACGTTGAGGTGGGGCAGGCGGCGCAGGCTGTCCTGATGCCACAGGTAGATGCCAACCACAGGTGAGCCATAGTTCTGCGCCCACAGGACCTCCCCGCTCTCCTTGTCCAGGGTCACCACCAGCCCGTCACCGCTTGAGGCCAAGTGTGCCATTTCTGCAGAGAGCAAGAGGGATGAGGGATGCAGCACTTCGGCTGTGTCTCCTCTGGTCACCCTCAGTTCCACCACCGGCCATGGGCTGCTGCCTGTTGCCCCCAGCAATGGGCACAGCTGAGGCCTGCTGGCCCTGGCACTGCCACCCCAGGCCCCTGCACAGCCAGAGTCCTGCTGGAGTGGGCACTGGGGAGCTGTGTGCCATGACTGCCACTGCTCCCATTGCTGCTGCAGTTGCACTCACTGTACTGGTAGGACTCCTCGCAGAGCGGGGCCGAGTACTCGGAGAAGGTGGCATTCCAGCGCAGCTCCCGCGACTTGGTGTCATACATGGTGATGACGTACTCTGGGGACAGGAGCAGGGCACAAGGTGACCTCCAGGGCCCCATTCCTGGCACCAGGGGGTCGATGGGGGCACTTACGGGTGCGTCCGATGTAGAGCAAGGGGCTGGATGGGCACAGACCATCCCAGGCCTCTGTTGAGAGGGTGGTCTGCTTCTTCCCTGATTTGGGGTCCACAATGAACCAGCTGTCCTGCTTCTTCCCTGAGAAGGAAAATGCCTTCTTTGTAAGCCCCCGCAGCCCCCTGTCCCCAGGAGCTCCCTCTGAGCCCTGCCTGTGCCCTGCACAGCTCCTGGAGCCCGGGCAGTGCTGTCCTGCACACGCCAGCGCTCCATACCGGTGTACAGCACCCCATCCGAGCCGCGGCACGGCGAGGACTGCACCAGCTCCGGGATGGTGAACGGCAGCTTCTGCAACACAGGAGCAGGGCAGGGTCACCCTGCAGCCCAGGGACCCCAGGGCTCACGGCGTGCCCACGGCCCCATAGCCCTACTGACCATCAAGCCTTCCTTGTTCTTTCCTCCCAGGATATACAGGCTGCCATCATTGGGGTCTGGAAGGAATGCTGGCCTGGGAAGCACGAGAGAAGGACAAAACATGAGCCACCCCCTGCCCCAGGCACCTCCGAGGACACAGAGTGGCTACACTGCAGAATCCCCTCTAGCAGTTTGCTCCGGGCTGAGTCTCTGCAGGACTTGACCTTTCCTGGGCACCTGCAGCACTGGGTTTTGCAGGAGATAAATCCCACTCTGGTCAGTCCTGGGACTTCCCACAGCCACCCAGTGTGCACCCACCAGGCTGGTGGATGCCCTGCCTGTCTCAAGGAGCTCTTGCTGCCCCGCCTGCCCCTGAGCTTTCAGGGGGATTTCCCTCTATTTCTCTCCATGCTGGTGTGTGCAGTTGAGCTGAGAGTTCCTCGGCTGTGCAGCAGGTGCCAGCTCCTCCTCATCACCATGTGCCAGCACCAGGGACAGGGTAAGGTGATGCCACGGCATGGGCTGGGCATTTCATTTCTCTGTGGTTCCCTTTTCCTGCTGTTGCTCCATCAGTTATCAGGGAGCCTCCTGCACTGCCCAGTGGGGGTGACACTCACTCTGCCACATAGACCGGCACCTGCAGAATGGGATCTGAAACAGAGAGTGAGAGGCCACATCAGCAGCGCTGCTGTGAGTGGGACAGCACAACACCACTGTTTACCCCGCGTGGCACTGTCACCCAGCCCAGCCATGCAGCCTGTTTGCCTTTCAGAGCCAAAAGAGACACCAGTGGCAGATGCTCATCTGTGCCTGGGGCCGGGGCTGGCAGCGCACCCCAGGCTGGAGGCATTGGCAGCCCAGAGCCCATCCAGCAAGAGTCAGGTCAGAGGAGCATTCCCAAACCCCAAACACGCTCCAGGAGCTGGGCTGTAAGCAAATGCCCCCCAGTCACTACTCACCATCCTTCAGGGTCCACTTGATGTCCCCTGTGCTCTTGCTGACGGCGTGGAGGTTCCCATCCAGTGTGGAGATGAAGAGCAGCGTTTCTGGGACAGTCACAGCACCACCTTTGAGGCTCTAGGACAAACACAGCATTCTCAAGAGATCAGCCAGACTTGGGAACAATCCCCCAGCCCAGCTCCTCTGTGCAGCTCAGCTCCTGGGGCAGCTGCACCCTCAGTGACCACCCGCCCCTACAGCCCCTGGCTCCCCTGGCTCACATCCCACCAGAGCCATCCTGGGGCTGGAGCAGCCTTCCCTCTCCCTCCTCTCCCTGGAACACGTTTTCCCACAGGTGGGATGAACTGCAGCGTGGCTGTTCCCAGTCACAACCCTGGATGCCTTTCTAAAGGTGACAAGAGCAGCCTGACCGCCGGCTCCTTCCAGAAACAAACAAGTCTGGTGACTTTTCATGCCAGAGAAGTGATGATTGCTTGCCTGGGCCTTCAGAGCTGCAGGTTTCAGCTGCCTGACATTGAGGAAGTAATTGCAAATTCACCTGGGAAGAGGAGCTGCTGCTTCCACGTATGGCGTCTGCATAGCGAGTGCCAGCTCAGCCAGCGCCACATATGCCAGCCTCGCCCTGTCAGCAAACAGGGATGGGCAAACAGCACGGGACACACACGGCTCTGGCAGTCCCCAGTGCCAGGATCTGGCAGCAGCACTGAGCCCCTGGCTGGCCACAGGTCAGTGTGAGAGGCACAAGGACACCCCAGGAGCCCAGCCCCACAGCAGTCCCCGGGCTGCTCGGGGAGCCTGAGCTGGCACAGCCTGTCCTGGGGCCTGTCCTGGCTGTGGAGCAGGGAGCAGCCAGCAGCCTGTGCCCAGCCAGGACCCGCATGCGAGCCTGAGCCCATTTGCAGGGCAGAACCTGACAGTACAAGAGTGGCTGTGGCAGGGCAGGGCCAGGAGATTCCTTCAGCTGCAACAAAGCACAGGAGCACACACAACCTCCCTCACAATGCACCTCATATCAACCTCTGCCCCTCCAGCCCAGATCTTTTATTTGCACTTCTTTTTGCTTCATTTTCAGGTGAGGTCAGAGTGAGTTTCCCTGCTCTGGCTTTGCCCAGAGGACACGGCAGGGAACTGCTCCCCACCATGGCTCCTCCAGCCCCCATGGCCATGCGGAGGGATTGCTGCTGGCTGGGGACGCGCCAGGCTGGCAGACAGGGGCTCTTGCAGTGTGGCCACCTGCCCGGGGGAAACTGAGACTGCTGGGCCCCCCCAGCCATCAGGGCTCTCTGCTTCCTTCCCCCCTGAAGCACTGGGGATTTTTCCATCGTTTTGCGAGTGTTTTGGTGCCAGGGCACTCGGGCAAAGGCCAGGCTGCCTGCCTGCTCCCCATAAGCCACCATGGGCAGAACTGGGAGCACTGGGTGCCTGGGAGCTGCCACCCTCCCGCTGGTCCCAGCCCCAGCCCACATGTGTGGCTGCTCCCACGGGCTGACCCAGGAGCTTTCCCGAGGTTCCACCACAGCACTTTGGACTCTGCAGTGATGCTGCTGGGGCTGAGCTCAGTCCTGGGCTCGGGGCACACTCGCTCCCCCAAGGATGGATAGAGAGGGATGCCCAAGCACAGACAGAAACTCGGCGCCAGCATCTTCTGCTTCCCCCAGTGAAGCAGCTCTAGCCGTGTAATCCAAAGCCGCCCTGGCACGCTGCCTATCCACTTGAACCGCCACCAGCTGCAGGAGCTGGATCCGGCTCCGAAGGCACCACCCTGACAGGCAGCAGGAGCAGGCAGAGGGGGAAGGGGACTCCGCTGCCGGCCACAGCCAGGCCCAGGGGTGAGGATGGAGATCAATCTCCGCTCTGGGTGCCGCAGGGGCCCCGGCGCTCCATCGCACCGCGGCCAACGCACCCACGAACGGCCGCGGGTCCCGGCAGCATCCCGGCCCCGCGGGCACCATGGCCCCTCACCCGCACTCCGAGCACCTTGCGGGTGCTCCCTCCCGAGGGCCGCTCGGGCCCCGCTGCCCGGTGTCACCCGCGGCCGCTCCCGCCCGCGCTGCCGCACCTGCCCCGAGCGCGGGGCGCCCCTGTCACAGCCCGGGCACCGAGTGCCGTGCGCCCTCCCGCAGGACGCGCGGGGCACGGCGAGCACGGGGAGCACGGGGGCACGGTCTCACACCGGGAGCACGGTCTCACACCGGGAGCACAAGCTCACACCTCGCTGTCCCCTCCCGGGCGCTGTCCCACCCCCGCTGCCAGCGGCGGCCGTACCTGTGCCGGGGGCGGCGGGAGCAGCAGCAGAAGCAGCGGCAGCAGCGGCGGTAGCGGCGGCAGGAGCCCCCGGAGCCCCCGCGGGCGCGGCGCGGCGGGGCCGCCCATGTCCCATGTCCCGGCCAGGCCAGGCCGGGCCGGGCCGCGCGGCCGCCGTGAGTCAGCGGGGCCGGGGCGGGTCCCGGACGCGGCTTCCGCCCCCCGCGCTCCGCACACGCACCCCGGCCCCGCGGCCCCGCCGGCCTCCCCGCCCCGCTCCCCTCCGGCCCCGCGGGAGGAGCCGCGTTCAGCGCACAGCCCCGCGTCCCCCCGGCCCGGCCGCGGGCACCGAGCCGAGGACGGTTCCTCTGGCCGGTAACGCGGGGCGAAGCCCTCCCGGCGGTGGCGGTGGAGGAAGGAGCCGGCTCCTGCCGCCCCCCTGAGCCCCGTGTGCCGGGAGCTCGGCCCGAGGGCCGGCGGGGACCGGGGGCTGCGCCGGGACCCCGCCTGACCGCACCGCTGGAACCGAGAGCCAGGGCACACCGGGCACCAGGGCGAACAGGAGCTGCCCGCGGGCACAGCTGGGAGAACGGCAGCGCAAACTGGGGCTACCGACCCGATTGAGACGGGGACTTTGGGTGGGACAGCAGGTGTCTAAAGGGGGAAGCGAGGCCCAGCAGATCGGTTCAGCCCGGCAATGCCGAGGGTGCCGCATGCCCAGCACTGGGGCTGCTCCGAGCACCCGCTTGGGGCTGTTCAATGGCAGTGTGACCGTGACACCACAGCAGGACCGGCCCAGCTCGGTGCAAAAGCAGATTAAAGCCCGGCTTTGGGCAGGGAGGTAGAGACCATCCCGTAATTCACAGCCCGTGCGTGTGCAGTGGCACAGGGCAGCAGAACCCAAATCCCCAGCGTGGGAGATGGGCACCCACGGCTTTGATGTGCCAGCAGGTGTGGGGTCTCCTGAACTTAAGCCTGTGTCCATCTTCCTGCAAAGAAACTCACTACAAACCTTTTGCTCACAGTTGTTCATGCAGGAGGAAGCGGCTCAGTACATACAGAATATTAAAACACTCAAACACAGAAATACTTAATTATCAAACTTTAATTCATAAGACTAATCTTACAGAATAAAACACCAGGATAACCAGTCAAGGTTACACTTAAAAAAATCCAGCAGTGCAAATCTAAGACTAAATATTTGTCATCTCCCTCCCCCCAAAATAGGCAATAGATTATTTAAAAATACCATAATACATGGTACTCACATATTCCATTTAAAATAAATCTGCAGTGAACACAAATATCTAAGTTGGTTTTTTAAAATATAAAACCAAAGAATTAATCGCTTAGAGTATGGATAAGACAGAGTGAACTTCCATGAGCTACCAAGACGAATCCTTGGCTAGAAGGTAAAATGGCCACGTTTCATACCAGCCTTGCTAGGGCTCTCCTGGTCCCCTGCGGTGACAAGGACACTCACTAACAAAACAAGATGCCAGCGGCCTCATCCTAACAGGTGGGAAGAGGTGCTGGACAGAACTGAGGGTGCAAACGGCTCCACTGGAAAAACCAAGTTACAAAGGAAGAAAAGCAAAGCAAGGGGAGTCTGGAAACAAGCCCTGCAAGGCCGGGAGCAGGGAGGGAGCGCCCGAGGCAGCGGCGGGGTCAGGACCGTGGCTGTGGCAGGGGCAGAGCAGACCCCGCCGTGGCACCTGGGCATGCAGCAGCAGGGAATTGTTTCTCTTTGGCCCTCAGAGCACGGAGCAGTGGGCACCAGCCAGCAGGTGCAAGCTGGGCAGGGTGTGTGGCACCAGCACGGTGTGGTGGTGCTGAGTTTATCTCCTTTGAATCCAGATCCCTCTCTTCCGTCACCAGAACACTCTGACTGTAGTTACACATTCCTCATCAAAGTCATTAATGGAAATTAATCATTTACTTTAAACTTGGTATGAAACCATGCGAGTAACACAAGTTCTTCATGCAAGACAGTCTGTTCAAACCCCAACCAGGCTGAGCAACAACACTTCTGCATTCCCAAGGAAGCAGTGATCCTGGGACTGCTTACACTTGGGATGCACAAACAGAGGAAAGGATACTGAACTTGGGACAAGTAGAGGAGGAGAAACCTGCAGTGCTGGGCATGGAAAGGGGAAGGGATGGCACACAGGTGAGCTGTGGTACCCAGTGTCATGGAACAAGGTAGGGAAGGAGCTGCAGGACTGGCAGGAGGAATCCCAAGATGGCAGCAAGGAGGGGACACTGCCTGGGCTCTGGGAGCAGCCAACAGCAAACACCAGCTGTGTCCTGCAGGGACCTGCATTTGCCTCACCAACACTTTAACCTGCAATTAGCAAGCCCAGAAAACACTCAGTGCAACCTGACATGGAGAGGCACCCCAGGGGTCTCCCGGGGAATCACACCTCCACACAGCAGTCGCTGCTGGGAGCACCCTGGTAAATTGTGATTTAACAGAAATACATGTCTGTGCAGCTGGTACTGAATGCCCACAGAATGAATGTCAGATCTCAGAACCATCTTTATCACCAGCTCCAAGTGTACTCACAATTTACTCACACACTGTGTCTCACTGAGGACCAAACTCCTCCCTGGGATCACTGGTTATGCTGAGTCTGCCTTGGGATGGTCACAGTGAGCAGAGAGCAAAATCCAAAGCTGAGAGAGGCAGGCAATGGCTGAGAGGCAACTGTGGCACTATCCCACTAAAAAGAGGGTGTTCCTTAATACCTGCAATAACTGCCTTGGAAAAACTGGTGTATGCCAGAACATACCCAACTCCACATCATTCCCAAAGAGCAAGGATCCTAAAAGCAGCGCTGCTAATTTCAACTAGAATACTCATTTCAAAGAGATCCCAAGAAGCCTGGGATATTGAGCCAACAAACACCAACTAAAGCATTTATAAGTCACTTTCCTGTATTTTAATTCAAATTTTGCACATAGAACAAAAAAATGAGACATTTTCATTTTTCCAATCAGATCCAACCTGCAAGGAAGCACCTAAAGAGGATCACATTTTCTTACTGTATAGTATTTTCTTCATGTTTAAAATCTGTACGTAACCAAGGGGTTTGTGCTGAGTGTCCTTTGAGCTGCTGGGCTGTGCGTGGCCCAGGACGGGGCAGCTGTGCCCCTGGCACGGGGTGTGACAGTGCCCTGTGCCCCAGCAGTGGCCAGGGCCTGTCCCCACTGGCCCCACAGTTACTCACCCGGTCGCTGCGTCCTGCACAGAAGCCACAGGAGCTGGGCAGGGGCTGGAACTCGGGCACCAGGGCACCACAACTGCTGCTGCCCTCCCCAGGAGCAAGGGGGTGAAGGGACAGGAAAGGAAACGGAACACAAACAGATGCACTGACAGGTCTGAGCACACTGAGGAACAAATGGGAGCTGATCATCACAGAACCAGCAAGGTGGCAACGTGGCCCCAGGTGACAGAAAGAGCCAGTGTCACCCCTTTGCTTTATCCTGTAGTGCCCACACCTTCCACCAGGTAACCAATTGTTAATTTCAGTCTTTACACCAGGGCTGACAACTAGGAAATGACAAGTGTGATGGCTGTGTTTCACCCACGACATTGCCACCAGTAAAGGCAGGCCAGCTCCTCTCTGCCCCCACTGCCCCAGCCAAGGGAGCTGACACAGCTCTCCTGGCCCAGCCACGCGTGTCAGGACACGCTGCTGCTGCCTTGTACACAGAAAGGAAATACCCCAAGCTACAGGAGTGACAAGCACATCACTAGTTTTTATGTAGGATATGAAACACCTTTAAAACTCATATTGCGTGGCTGTTCAAACAGAAAATGCAAACTAAAAGCTGCTGTCTAGAGGCTACAGGGAAATATGTGACCTCAACACCTACAGAAAGCCAATGTGTTTTCCAGTCTCTCAAGTAAAATAAAAGTAAAATAAATATTCATTTGGGAATTTGCACTGCTGTGCTTCAACTGAGCTCTTCTCTCAAGGAGAGGGAAGAGTGGACATGGAGCATATTCAGATTGGCTGTTTCTGCATGGCATTGAGCTACTGGCCTGGAGCAGCACTGAGCCCCAGTGCTGATGCAAGCAGGGATGTGTGAGCTGCTCCAGTCTGGCTGCACAATGCCACCTGCTATGGGCTTTGCACCTGTGCAGGGCTGAGGGCTCTGTTCAGAACACCTGAGAGAAATGGCACATGGATGGCTGGCATGACACACAGAGCACCACAGCCCCAGGCACAGCACGTTCCTTCTGACAGAATCAGGTGTGAGGGCTTCTTGTGAACTGGAGCAGGAGAAAAGCTGGAAGGTGGTTTACATTTCAAAACATCCCCCGCTGAATGGTTAATCTAAAGTACGATTCACTGAATTCCATCACTACAAATTTTCAAATCCAGCTCACAAAGACTGCTGCTGTTATTAAGAATCCAAAACAGCCTCGGAGTTTCTCTCTTCCTTACTTCCCCCACCCCAAACAGGGCAGGAAGGTCTCTGTGGTTCCCTCCCTTTGTGACATCTGCGTACCCCTGCAGCGTTACGGTGTTTCCATCCATGTCCATGCCACTGTGTCCCCCTGCTCACACCAGCAGCACAAGGGTCAACGCAGCAGCTGCAAAATGATCCTGGACTGCAACATGCACGAGCAAGAAAATGCTCCCGAAATGCAGCAGCCCAGGGCAGGAGTGAAGCACTGACCGGGCACGGGAGGGAGCAGCTGGCAGCACTGGGTCACCTGCCACGACAAAGCATCCCTGCACAATTCACCTGCTCCAAACACGCTGCACCGACCAACCTGGAGCTGCCAGACTCGGGAAAAGGCCAGGAAACTTCCCAAGCAAGCAGGGCATCTTTGGGTGAAAACAAAGAATTAGTTCTGCTACCAAGGAGTGGAGGCTGCCCTGGAGGGCCAGCGGGATATGGCTTCACCGAACAGCGACGCTGTGCTCTGCTACAGTTAGCTCTTAAAAATCTGCCCCTCAAAGTCCCCTTCACAACCAAGTCACTAAAGTAAGTCTAATGCTGATAACTGAGAGATTATGAAAATATTTGGTTTTGTTCAAACCATGTAAAAAATCCTCAATAATACATTGCAATATTTTCTCTTTAAAACTAAACTGGAAGATCAACTCTCAGCAGATTTAAGTGTATTACACACAATATTTTGTGAATTCAGATTTATTGATTTCCATTGTATTTGCTTTAAATATGGTTGAAGCTGACTGCAGAAAAGGGATGGTGAAATCTTTAAGTTAAAAGTAAACTAATGGTGAAAGAACATCACCTCTGGCTTCCATCCATGCCTCGTTTAGCATGTTTTAATAATAAGTTCCAGGACTGTCACATCCAGGGATGTTGGAGGCCTCTCCCAGCAGTGTCCTTAGATTTGTGTCATTTTCCCGTGCCAGAGGTGAGCGTGCTTTCAAAAATACTGCCACTTCCCCAGCACCGTGTCTTTGATTGCATCGACATACTGAGTTGGGACCCAATAGACCCAGTAGTAAGATGCTTCTGTTGGGCCCAGCTGAAATGCCTGCAATTAAAAATGACAACATTTACACATGGGAGGGAACAAAGAGCTGGTGCCAGTGGACAGGCACAGCTCATCCACTGCCAAACCAGACCAGCCTGTCCCACCTGCTGCTCCCTGCAGCACTCGGGGCATTCCACAGCTCCTTGGTGGGCAATTAAAGGAGCACTGCAGAGAACAAGAGCTGCAGAGGCCGAGGAAACCATGAGCTCTTCCCTTTTACAACATCACAACAGCAACCAGAACTCCCGGCCAGTTTCAGGAACATGAGGAAATTATTCTGGTAGACAACCTGAAGCATAACTCAGAGTCTCCAAAGAAACCTCAGAGCTCAGAAGCCAAACAGGAACTAAACAGGACAATGACCATGTTTTTATAGTCACAGGATTTTATGTTTAGACATAATGTCCTACTCTCAACTTCCCTCCTATGCCCAGGAGAGGGGCACCATGGCATGCCAGAGCCTCTGCCCTTGCTGTGGGCTAAGTTTATTGCAACTTGTGCTGAAGAGGATCTCTTCTCACATGGGGGATCAAAAACCGAGTACTTGGACAGAGACTAGAGCAGCACCCTCCTGCAGGCCATGACTTTAGGGGGAGGAAAAAAAATTTCCCTTTCCTCCTCCTAAAGAGGGAAACAGACTTCTTATAGAAAAGAAACTTACTTCAACATCAAAAGTTAGTTACTGTGCTTTGAAAAGCAGGATCTTAAAAAAAAACATGGATTAAAATAAACAACCAAAATTTCAGTACATTAGCACAGTTCTCTTCTGGAATATAACTTTGCTAGATCCCATGCAAGTTGGTCAGAAAATTACAGGTGTGAAAAGACATTACAGCATCAAATCCCTTTTTTCTTAACCTCCATCAAGGCCTGTTGTTCATATAAATACCACAGAATCAAGACATTAAACCAGGCACCAAAAATATCCCTACCGTTAAGAAATCATGAGCTATGTTGTGAACATGTTTACTGGTTTAACACTGTCACAGTCAGAAGATACAAAATAAATGCTTAAGCACGTCATGTTTGTGTGAAAACACTCTGGATTTCCACACAGCTGCAGATATTAAATGTGGGCCCAAAATATTGACAGTGTGAGAGGAGCCCATGTCCCATCTGCACAAGGCTGGAACCACCATCCACCTCCAGCCTGCTCTGACCTGCAGCCTCAGCAGTGTGTGCTGCATGAAGGAATCAGATGGATATGATTAAAGCAGAGCTGTTACTCACCATCATGTGATAATCCTCATGGCCTTCAATAGGTTCACTCACCACATTTTTAATGGACCCCATGGGTAACTTTTCTGTTCTCTCTACATTAAAATTGATCAAAGTATTATTTCTGACATGCGGGGAAGCAGTATTTCATATTCATTTCATACACCACCTCCATTAATGCCAACATCTCCTGAGGCCAGCAGTGTCCCCTCCAGGTGAGTTTTGGACACCTGCTGCCCAGGACGTGGTGGCTGCAGCACCACACCCCCCACACCCACAGCTGGCACCCAGCAGTGTGAAGGAATCCAAACCTGGATCACACAGTTCCCCTGCATCACATGAAGCACTTCAGTGCTCATCATTTGGGCCTAGACTGAGTGATGGGAAATCCCAGGATTTACTTAAATGTTTTCCCATAAGGAACTCCCCTGGAGCAGCAGGGATGCTCCTCCTATGGAATCCAGTCCAGGTATGGGAACACTCAGGACTGACTGCCAAGGATTGCACTGAACTCTCAACAGCAAGCCTGAAAGCTGCCAAAGATAAGCTGACCTAACTCTGAAAGCTTAGGCCAGGCTTTACCCTGAGGCAGCGTGCAGAGAAGCACAGGGAAGGGAATATAACACAGAAAATAGGGAAAGAAACAGGTAAGAGAAACTGAAGCCCCAAAAAGACTACAATTACATGGCAGAGTAACATCAGCAGCCAGAGGCAATGACAAGAGCCACAAGGAACGTGGTGGAACTCCTTTCTACACACTCAATTCCAAGGTCCTGCCTTTCAGTTCAAGCATCCAGCATCAGTTGAAAATTATCTTCTGGATACAATACAGAGAATACCCAAAACACTTTACAAAGGACAAACTGAACTCTTGAGACAGATCTATTTGTTATCCAAAAAACCTCAAACCTACCTACGGAAAACACACAAGGAGATAAACAGTGATATAAGGAAAAATATTCTCTGCCTCATAGCTGAGCTCACTCTGTACTACCCGTTCAGACCTGTGACTCCATTCATGAGGTAAAACCCCATTTTGCCCTTGTTTAGCACCCCCCAAATAAATTTCTGCTCTGAGTATCCCAGCAAGAGACAAATCCCATTATCCATGCCTCTGTGCAACTGCCACTGGGGAACAGCTGCCTGTGCCAAACTTCAGACTACAAACACCTGCACAAACCCCTGTGAGGCTGCAGGGCTGGGGTAAGAACCACTCCAACTGTGCAGGGCCAGCAGGTGACAAGCTGTGCCAACACCCAGATGTGTTCATTCCAGCCCTTACCTGCTGGCCTCTGCCACGGCTTCTCAGAGGAGGAAGGAGTTTTTCCCAATAACAGCCAGCAATTACAACCATTCCCTAGAGGCTGCAAGCTGCTGCTAACTCGGGGGAGCAGGGAAACAGCTTACAGGAAACACATGACTACAAGAACCAAATTCACAGCTTAAGCAATGCCATGTAGAACACCCCAGAAACACTACACTTGGAAACTCATCTGGGGGGTGATGGAAGAGATCAATCCCCTAAATACTAATCATGAATTTAGAACCTGGGATCAGTAACAGAAAAATCTGCCTGCCCAACCTAGAGAGTTAAAACCACCCCCAATGCCTTGCTCCACCACTTTGCCCAGGAGGAAATCATTGCAACTGGCACCTAGAGAGGTTTTAAAGCCAAAAAAAAAAGCTTCACAGTCAAGTCTGTCCTACAAAGAAAGGGTCAAAAACTTCTGAGATTTCTGCTTACTTTGGACCTACTGCAGCAGCTGGAGGCAGTACAACCACCCAGTCAGGCTGCTGTGCTGGGACAGTGAGCAAGCACTCTCATCCCTTCTGCTCATCACTACATATTGCCCAGCCCAGCCAAACTGAAGGAGCACAGCTTCCTTGGCAGGTGGGGGATCCCAGCTCAGCCCCAGGCAGCAATTAAGCACCACGCAGCCACTCACTCCCCCTGCCCCACCGGGATGGGGAGCAGAACTGGGAAAAAGTGAAAAACGCATGGTTTGAGCTAACAACAGTTTAATGACTGAAACAAAGTAAAATATACTACTACTACTGATGGTAATAATAATAGTCACAAAAAAATAAAAAAGAAATTCCAGAGAAAGCAGTGATGCCCAATACAGCTGCTCCCCACTGCTGACTGATATCCAGCCTGTCCCCCTTCAGTGACTAGTCCCTCCCAGCCAACTGCCTCCAGTTTATTCTGGACATGAGGCTCTATGGTGGGAAATGTTCCTTTGGCCAGCTCTGGCCAGCTGTCCTGGCCAGTTCCCTGCATCTCCTTGCATGCCTCCTCACAGGCAGTGTCTGAGACAACAAACAGTCCTTGACTGAGGGAAGCACTCCACAGCCACAACCAAAACATGCACTGTTATCAGCACGGCTCCCATCCCAACCCAAAACACCTCCTGGGAAGAAAGCTAACTCTATCCCAGCCACAACCAGGACAGACATCCTCAGCAAGGCATGTCATCCTCAGCTCCTCCTGGCAGCACTCACCGCTGCACACCAAGCCCTCTGCACAGCACCACAGCTGAGCGTTCCTGAGACAAGACATTCACATAATGTCAGCTGGAAGCACACAGAGTGCCAGAGATGCCAACATTCCCAATTTCTATCCCAGCTCTGAGTTTTCCCTCCAAGTCTTGGCTAAGCCATTGGGCCCCTGTGTACTGCTGGCATCAAATCCATGCTGCTTATGGAGTGCTTTGAGATATACCAGAAATGCCCATTTACATTTGGAGCCAGGAACAGCACCTTGGACCCTCAGTCTGCTGACACCACTGAACTGCAGTTTTTCAGGAACTGATGTGGAGTATCAAGTACTATTCAATGCCCTGGGAGAATGGCACGTGAGGAAAGGAAACAAAGCTTTTTGAAGCACTGCAATACCAACATCATTCCCTAAACACAGTTTAGTCAGAGGAGAAGCTTTTCTAGGTCACACAGTTCAGTCACAGCCCCGTCACCAAGTGCTCATCCCCGAGGCTGAGAGGTGCTCACCTTTTGTACCAATCCAGAGCTGGTCTTGCTCGAGTTTGAAGGTCAGCCTGACTTTGCCCCCTGACTTGTTGTACATGCCGGACAGCGGCACCGTGGGCAGCCGCTCCTGCAACGAGACACGGCCGGTCACGCCAGGGCTGGGCAGGAAACACACAGACTGCCAGCTTTCTCAGCAAAAGGACCACCCAGCCCTCCAGCCTTCTGCCACAACAGCAACGAACCACTGGGAAGGGTCTCAAACCACAGAGAAGTCTCTTTGTGACTCTGAGTGTCTCAAGGCTTTATTCACGCACCTGCACGCCTTTGACAGAAGGCATCACGTCGTCAGGTTTTCCTTTGTCCAACACTTTTCTGTGTTGCTGCAACACAAAAATAGAAATTAAATTCACAGGAATGGTACAAAGCTTGCAGTGTGCTTGCAGCTGCCCCCTGACCACATCCCAATGGCACTGAGACACAGCTGAGGGCTGCTCACAGGCACTGATCACACGGGCATCAGTGACCTTCAAACTTCATTGTGCACTTTCAAAATATTGCCAAGAAATTATCAAAACGAGTGGAACTCCAACACAATGCCAAGGATAACAGCCTTCTCAAATATACACACACATAAATACAGGTGTATAAAATCCAAAGTGTTACATCCAGTGAATGGCAGAAATTCTCCACATCTGGCAGTGCAGCCCAGCACCAAACCAGCATGGATCAGAGCAGTGGTAACAGTCAAATCCACACTCACAGCTTGTACCTGGCTGAGCACCTTAAAAATGATGGGATTTACACTGAGTGTGAACGTGATCAATCACAGAAAAACATCAGCATGCTTCATGGAGGCACTACTTAATTTAACCAAGTTTATTTTGAGCAAGGTACAGGGCTGGTAATACCTTGAGCTGGCAATCCTTCAGCAGCCATCAAACCAGCCACACTGCACTGTGCTACAAAATGTGAGAGGAGAATTCAACACCCACATCCCTGTCAGGGCTGGGACAGCTGAAGGAATTGCTTTGTGATTGTTTTGAGCAGTTTGGAGATCAAATTATTTTGTGCCAATAAAAAATAATTAGGTTTTAGACAGAGTTAATCTGGGCTGGGTTTGCACTAACAACCACCAAATGTTTCCATTTCTGGACCAAAATGCTTGGCTGTGCCTGGCAGCACAAGCAGTGCCTTGCAAAGCCCCAGTCCCTGCTGGACTAAACAGTTCTGTGCTGCTCCCCTGCCCAGAGTCCTTCCAATGCTGAGCTGTCAGAAATGAACCCCCAACCTGACCTGAGGAGGAACAGGACCCACAAGTGCCTGCAGGAGAATCACATAAATCCTACCGCTCCCCCACACCGGCAGTTATTGAGATATCAATTACCTTTTGTCTGCAAAGTGGCTCCTTTTTGTTTTCCTCAGCTTTGACGTCCTGTTGAGCAGCCTCTTTGGGTGTATTTACTGCTAACACATCGTTGATGGTAGAGCCCACAACCATTATCTTCGCTCCGTTCGTTACTTTGATTTCCCGCAAGGTTTTCTCCTCGGGCAGCAGTCCCTTGAACATGACCTTCTGCATGGCGGGCGGGAGGCCTAGGGGCAAGCACAGCGATTAGGAGCGGCGGCGGCGCGGGGGAGGCGCGGCAGGCGGCGGCGGCCCCACACACCTGTGAGCGAGTGGATCTTCTGCTTGAGCTCGGCTCCCGTGCTGTCCAGGCAGAACTTCACGTCGTACTTGTTCTTGTTCCAGATCACCTTCAGCTCCACCAGCTCCCTGCCGCCGTCCTCGTCGCCGCCGTTGCTGACAGACGCCTGCGGGGGCTCCCGGCGCTCCTCGCCGTCCGGAGACCGCCCCGCCGCCGGCGAGCCGCCCGCCCCGCCGCAGTCCAGCGGCAGCTCCTGCGCCTCCGCCTCCATGCCCGGCTCCTCGGCACCTGCGGGGAGCGGACAGGAAGATCCCGGCCCACGGGAGCTGCCCCGGCCCGGCCCCGCTCCGGCCCCGGAGCGCCGCCCGCAGCGTGTCCGGGGCCGGCTCCCCGCGCCGGCGCCTCCCGGCCCGCCCCGCCACCCCCTGCACCGGCACCGCGGGCTCCGGGCCCCGCGGGCTCCCGATACCCCGCGCTGCGGTCACCGCGGACCCCGCGCTCCCGGCCGCGCTCGTACCATCAGCGGCGGCAGCGGCGGCGGCCATGATGATTGTGTACAATCCGCCGCGGGGCACGCCGGGAAACGCCGCCCCGCCGCTGCTGGGCCGCGCCGGCTCCCGTAGTCACCCCCGCCCGCCTCTCAGCGTGGGGGCAGCGGTGACCCCCAGATCGCCCCCCTGCAGCACCGGCCGCGCCGCGCCGGGAGGCGGGAGGGGAGCCGGACCCTCCGCTCAGCGCTCCGGGCACCGGAACTGCCCCACGCTGCCGGGCCCGTGGCGGCGGCCGAGGGTCCGCCCCTCGCTCGACTGGACGAAGCGGGTGGCGGCGCCTTTAAGGGAGGCCCCGCCCCCGGCGGCGGCGCCCGCGGGGATTGGCTGCGGGACCAGGCGGAAGCGGCGCCGCGGCCACGTGGGCGCGTGGCGGGATGGCGCGAGCTCTGCGCGTGCTGCGCTGCGCGGTGGCACCGGGACCGGGACCGGGATCGGGATCGGGATCGGGATCGGGATCGGGATCGGGATCGGGACCGGGACCGGGACCCGAGCGAGGACCGCGGGTCCGGTTCGGGCCCAGCCCCACAGGTAACCGACCCCTCGGCAGCCCCGCCCCTGCCCACCCCCGGGCTGCGCTGCGGCGGGGCGGGGTTTTGGGTTGAAAACATAAATTCGGGCTCTGGAGGTGTGGTGGCTGCTGGCTGCCCCGAGTGCTCCTGCCGGAGCTCCCGGGCTCGCCCCTGCAGCGTGTCCCGGTGCCCTCCCGCCGTGCGGGGTCACGGTCGGTGTACCGTGGCCGTGCTGTTCCTGGCATGTGCCCGCTTGTCGGGCATTGCCCGGTCACTCTGGGGACTCTGTTCCTGGCAGTAGTCATCCACGAATTACTTCCAGAGCCAGTGCGCCCGGAGCTGGACGTGCCCCGGGTGCGGTGCCGCTCCCGCCTCGGTGCCGCTGCCCTCGCAGGCAGCATCCAGCGCCCTTCCAGCTCATATTTAAAACTCTCCCCTTGGTCTCCTTTGTGACTGCCTTCTCTGATTTCCCCACGATTACAGGTTTTCTGCATTTAGGTGGCCTTAGGACTGCTTTGTACAATTATATCTTTGCCAAAAAACACCAAGGAACCTTTATTTTAAGAGTGGAGGATACAGATCAGAATCGGGTGGTGCCTGGAGCTGCAGAAGGAATAGAAGATATGTTGAACTGGGCAGGTATTTAGAAGCATCGTTCATTTTCCACCTGCTGAATCCTTACCTTTCTTGTAAAGGCTAACCGTACTCAGCGGGAGGGTGGGTCTGGCTGCCTTTGTCCGGGCTGCTCACTGCCTCTGTCCGTGCCGCTGTTGCAGGTATTCCCCCGGACGAGAGCCCCGGGCGGGGCGGCCCCGCCGGGCCCTACGTGCAGTCGCAGCGGCTGGAGCTGTACGGGCGGGCGGGCGCGGCGCTGCTGGCCAGCGGGGCCGCCTACCGCTGCTTCTGCAGCCCGCAGCGCCTGCAGCTGCTCCGCCGGGACGCGCTGCGCCGCCAGCAGACCCCGCGGTGCGTGTCTGACCCTGTGCCCTGCCCTGAGCCTCGCAGCTCCGGCTGTGCCTCCTGCCCGTGGAGGGAGGAGGCTCTGTCACCCTCCAGAGAGGAGGTGTTTGGATGTGCAGTGGGCGGGTTACAGCTGAAATTCAGGCGTCTGCTTAGGGTTTTGGGAGTGTAGAAACAGCCGGTGGTGTTGGCCTGTGCTGAGCAGAAGCCCTGGTGCCTGAGATGGTGCCCATCTCCCCAAGGTACGACAACCGGTGCCGGCACCTGACGGCCTCGGAGGTGGCCCAGAAGCTGTCCCAGGGCCTGGAGTGCGTCATCCGCTTCCGCCTGGAGAGGGGCGTGCAGCCCTTCCAGGACCTGGTCTACGGCTGGAGCAAGCACGAGGTGGCAGAGGTGGAGGGCGACCCCGTGATCCTCAAGGGGGACGGCTTCCCCACGTACCACCTGGCCAGCGTGGTCGATGACCACCACATGGGCATCACCCACGTGCTGCGCGGCACCGAGTGGCTGGCCTCCACCTCCAAGCACCTGCTGCTCTACAAGGCCTTGGGCTGGGAGCCGCCCCAGTTCGGGCACCTGCCGCTGCTGCTGAACAAGGACGGGGCCAAGCTGTCCAAGAGGCAGGGGGACATCTTCCTGGAGCGCTTTGCTCGGGACGGCTTCCTGCCAGAGGCGCTGCTGGACATGGTCACCAACTGCGGCTCGGGGTTCGCAGGTACCGCCAGGGGCTCCTGCCTGCCTGCCCACCTCATGCTGGCTTCATGGCATGGAGGGTTTGCTCTAATAGCTGAGATTCTGTCGGTGTTTGAAGGGGTCAGGGAATGGGTGTCACATAACCAGCCAGTCACTGAGGTGCCACCGCACCTTCTGCAGAGCTCCTGTGGAAGGAGCTGGGGTGGTGGAAATCTGCAGCCATTAAAACTGAATCAGGTGCTTAGTGGGTTCTCCCTTGGGAAAACCCTCCCTTCAGGGCTGAGAAACTCTGTGAAGCCTTGAGAAAGCTTGCATTCTGTGGTTAGTGATTGCAGTGTTGTCTGGGACCTGCACCTTTCCTTGAACCTGACAGACCACGAGGAGCTGAGTCAATGTCTTCTTTTGTGGTTCTTGCTGTTGGGGATCACAGATTAACTTGTGTTCTGAGAGCTCCGCTTGGGAATGAAATCTTGCTTGGGCAGTGCCCACTCCTGGCTGAGTGTGACTTCTCTGTGGCCAGCTGAGGCAGAGGGGCTCTGCTGAGCAAGTGATGGAGCCAAGCACAATGTCCCAGTGTCTCTGCAGCATGGCAGTGTGCCTGCTGCCACTTCCCTCCTGGGACACCCCTGCTGCTGCTGGCACTGCACGGGTGGCTGTCCTGTGTCACCCGTGTCATGTGCTGCCAGCCCAGCCCCATGCCTGAGGAGAGCACTGAGCCCTGTGATTCCCTCTGGCTTGTGTTGCAGAGAAGCAGATGGGGAGGACTCTGGAGGAGCTGATCTCCCAGTTTGAAGTAAGCAGAATTACAACCCATTCTGCTCTCCTGGACCTCGAAGCACTCCCAGAATTCAACAGGTAAAAAATTAGTGGTAGCTTTAAAATGTAGTAAGCACCATGTCAGTGAGAATTTATTTCTAGCACTTGGCTTTGGCTGGAGGTTTTGTTTGTTGGATCCTGGTGCAGCATTTGTTGGGCCGTGCTAAGAGGAACCATAAGTTTCTGCTCACACAGTTCCTGCCTCCTCTCCCATTCTGTGCTTGGACTCTGGGGTTGGCAACACTGAAAGTCTAGGCAGAGGGTGGGTGTAGCTGGGAGGATCTAAAGTCTTATGTTTATAACCTAAGAAAATAACATCTAAAAAGAGCAGCTAACACTTCCAGAAGGTTCTTCTGCAAGTACACTCGTGCTCCTAGGACATTGTGCTGCTAAGGTGGCCTCATCATCAGTTCCCTGTGGGGCACCAGGGCCAAATGCTTCTTTGTAGAGTGTCTGACTCTGGTTTAGTGCTGCTTTTCCAACACTTCCACAGTTTCAGTTGGTCAGAGCATGGTGCTAAAAATGCCAAAGTTGAGAGTTCAGTCCCCAGATGGGCTGTTCCCTTAAGAGTTGGACTTGATGATCTTTGAGGGTCTCCTCCAGCTCAGAATATTCTGGGATTTCTGTGAGACGTGGTTGGGGTGATCTGAGGCAACCCAAGGCACTCCAAAGGCAGGTCTTGCTGTGCTGCAGGCTTCACCTCAGCCGTCACATTGAGAACCAAGGGCTGCGCCAGAAGCTCGTCAGGGAGCTGCAGGGGCTGGTGGAGCTCGTCTATGGGCAGCAGCAAGTGGATCCAGATGTTCTGGAAGAGGATTATGTGGAGCGAGTCCTTCTGCTGAGAAAGGTATGGGTAGTGGCAGAGTGCTGTGCCCCCATCCTCCAGGCTGAGGAATTGCTTCCTCCACAGCACAGCCCTCTGCCTTGCCAGCTTTGCTTCCCTCCCCCAGGGCCACATAAGCCTCCTGAAGGATCTGGTGTCCAGTGGTTACTCCTACCTGTGGGTCAGGCCCTCGGTGTCCCGGCAGCAGCTACAAACAATTTCTGCAGAAGTAGATAAAATAGGAAAACTGGTCTCAGGGTAAGTGTGCTGCTCTCTGAGCTGAGTAGTGGCAGAAATAGCTCCTCATCTCTGACAACAGTCAGAATTACTGCTTTTTCTGTGGTTTCCTGGGTCTGTGGCATAATTTTGTAGTTTAAACTTGCTATTTTGAATGAGCTCTGCTGCTGGTGCACAGGGCAGGGGTGAGGGGTGGGAGCCCTGTGGTTTCCATGTCCCCAGAGTGTAAGGACACCTTTCCCAAAGGCTCCTGACAAGGCCAGCAGCTGCCCTGACTGTGGAGGAGTTGAACAGAGAGCTGAGAAGTGTGCAGAAGCAGACCAGAGAGACCAAGTACAGCAGCATGATGCAGCTCCTGCGCCTGGCGCTCAGCGGGCAGCAGGTAAAACAGCAGTTCTGAGATGATGTGCAGTGTGCTTTCACAGAGCTCAAACCCACAGTTTACAGGAGTTCTCCAGAGCCTAGTCCTGGCTCAGCTCTGGTGCCAGCCCCTCTGGGCAGGGCTGGCAGCAGTCTGTGATGCACAGACATGAGCTGGGCAGGTCAGCTCCTGTGCTCAGTGACTCTCTGTTTGCAGCACGGCCCCAGCGTGGCAGAGATGATGGTGACCCTGGGAGCTGAGGAGGTGTGTGGCCGCATACACAGAGCCCTGTCCAGCTGACAGGGACGTCGGTGACACTGCCAGGCTGGCACTGGCATGGTGCAGGTGGCGCCTGTGTGATCCTCTCTGAGCAGACGAGCTGGGCTTCAGGCCAGGCAGGTGTCTGGGCTGGCCCCACGTCTGTAGGAAGCTGCACCAAGCACAAGCCACTTCGTCTGGGAGAGGAACCAAGTCCAAATTCAGCTCCATCCTGCCACTGTCTCGTGCAAGGAGCCTGCTTGGCAGGGTGGGAGAAGAAGACATCAGCATTTAAATTCAGAGCATGTGGACAGAAAGGAAATGAACTTCTGAATGCAGCAGATGGGATTCTTTTTGGAGAGGGTACCTACAGCTACACAACACTGTTCCCCAATAAATACAGTGGGGGGTATTTTTATATATCTATATAGATATATATTATAGCTGTTGCCCTCTTAGCTGCCCTGGTGTCCTACCAGGCTGAGTGAGCTGCTGAGAGGGGGGTTTCCTGTGCACTGTGTCATGCACGTGATTCTGCTGAAAACACCCCTGATCACGAGACTGAGATGTTTTATCCTCTTCTGTCTGATGCCCTTCTAATTATTAAATCAACGTGGTGACTTTGATTCCGTTCTCACGATTACTCTGCAGCCGCTGAGGGGAGGAGCTCAGGGCTTGTGCTGAGCCCACACCCGCAGCAGCGCTTCCACAGCAGCCACACGAGCCCTTCCCCAGCACAGCCCACCCCAGCAGCCTCACGTGGGCTGCCCTGGCCGCCCGGAGCCGCTTCCTGCCGGGCACAGGGACGCGGGCACGCAGCCATGGCTGGCAGCGGGCAGCTGGAGCGCTGGCTCAGTGAGTGGGGCTGGGGCTGCGGGGCTGGGCTGGCTCTGCTGCCTCCTCCAGCCTGGGTGGGCACTGGAGCAGCTTCAGCTCCCTGGGGAAGGGGCTGCTGCCCCCATGGAGCCCTGGTAGAGTGGTGTGGGTGCTGGCTTGCTGCATCTGGCTTCTTCCCCATCTGTCCTGCCCCCAAAGCTGGCTCAGTGACAGACTGGCAAGTGGATAGAGGCAAAAAAGACTTTTTCTCCTGAATTCAGCTGTGCTAATGTGTAAACTGCCCGTGTTCCAGCACAAGTTTTGTAGTGGTCTTGGGAGAGCTGCCTGTAAATGGTTTTTAAGTTTCTCCTGCTAAAAGCAACATCTGCTGTTGTCAGGCTGTGCTTGACTTTAAGTGTGTGCTTGGGACTATATTTTTAGGCAGGCTTTAGTAACAGCTGTTTCCTGCTCGTCCTGGATCTCCCTTTTCTGCCACAGAAAGCTCTGGAGCAGCGGCAGCAGCGAGGTCTGAGCTGCTTCCTGCTCTGGGCAGTGGCTCACACTGAGCCTGGGCTTTGCTTCTTCCTCTCTTGTTTTTCTCCCTCTGTAAGATGAGGCCACTGACCCGAGTGTCTCCGAGGAGAACTGGGAATGCATCCAGCGGTTCTGCGAGCAGGTGAACGCTGCCACGGAGGGGTAAGGCAGACACAGAGCTCTTTGTGCTCCCCTTGTGGATCTGTGGGGCAGGGCCTGGGGCTGTGCTGTGGGCAGCTGAGGGTGCTCGCGGGGCTCTGCCCCTCCTGGGAGCAGAAAGGAGTTGGAAATAGGAGTTGGAAATAGGAGTGTGCCAGTGCGGTGGAGGGTGATGTCAGGGAATGGGCTCTGACACCAATGCTGGAGCCCACGGGCAGCAGGTCCTGCTGGCCGTGTCCTTGGGGGTCTGCACAAGGATTCTGCTGTGGGGTTCTGCAGGGGAGCCCCCAGGCAGCTCAGCCTCAGCTTTTCAGACAAGGGAAGGATCTCTGCTGAGGTTTCCTCACCTTCCAGCTGACAGTCTGGCCTCTGTGGGAAGTAGCAGGGACTAATTAAGCTAGTGACCCATCAAACCTTAGTGATCATCCCTGTGTTTAGAGCAGGCTGAGTTCAGAGCTCATGGCCTGGCACCCACACGTGCCCAGGAGCTGGCACAGGCTGTCCTGGCTGTCACTGGAGCTCCTGCAGCTGCAGAGCCAGCTCTGGTGGTGCCTGGGCAGGGACACCCCCAGCCCGTCCCTCTGCTGCCTCCCAAAGCGCAGCCCTGGGCAGGGCTGGGGGGCAGTGCTGGGGTCACCAGTCCAGCCCTGTGTGTGTGCAGTGTCCCTGGGCAGCACTGTGCCCAAGGAAGGGTGTCTGTCCTGCTGGCAGCCCAGCAGCTGCCCTTCTGTGCCGACCCAGCCCGGCAGCATCTGCTCTTCCTGGGAGCTCGTGCATGCTGTGACTTTCTTTGTGACTTGCTAAATGACTTGCTTTGCTCTTCCCCAGCCCGTGGTTTGCGCTGAGGCTGCTGGCACACAAAATCCAGTCCCCTCAGGAGGGGGAAGCCCTGCATGCCCTCACAGTGAGTACTTCCATCAGCACACAAAGCAGTCACTGGGAAACAGCTGGCAGGTAGAACAGAGCAGAGAGGATAGCTCTCTTCCTTTGCTCTTAGATGTCCATGTCTTTCTCTTTCTCTTGGATGCCTCTCCATTTCACTTTCCCTTTCACAAGGGCACAGTGGGGGCAGTAACAGCTCCTGTTCCTCCCCAGCTGCTCTGCTGAGGTGTTTGTTGGTCTGCAGCTCTGGCTGTGTGAGCTGTGTCCCACCACCAAGGCAAGAGCTCAAAAGTTGTTAGTGATGGGTAGAACAGAGCAGGAGGCCTTAAATGTGCTGCCTAGGAAGGCTGGATGAAGGAATAAAACATGTTCTTGCTGCATGGCTTTCTCAGCCTCTTGTGTTGGTGACTGCAGTGTCAGAAAGTTCTTAGATTTAGTAATATAGTGACAAAATTTTTGAAAGCTCCCCAAGCCTTGTGTTTTCGGTTCCTGTTGGTAACATTTTGCTTTTTGCAGGTGCTGGAGACTTGTGTGAACAACTGTGGTGACAGATTTCACAGTGAAATGGCAAAATTCAGGTTTCTGAATGAGCTGATTAAAGTGCTTTCCCCAAAGGTAGGTGGTGGTGCTTACAGGGTGTTTGGGGATAAGGAATGCACTCTGCTTTCTCAGAGGCAGTGGGATCTTGTGGCCATGCTCCTCTTCATGGGGCTGGGCCTGCCTGAGACACCCTCTGAGCATCACACCATCCATTTCCCTTTCTGGTGGCTCCTGCACACATTTACCACTGGGGCACGTTTCATTTTCCATTGCATCAGCCCAAGGGCAGAGCTGCAAAAAGCTGATTGCAAAGAAGTGCTCAACTGAAGAACAAAACTCCTTGTCTCAGTCTCAGGCTTGATAACAATTTCAGTGAAGCCACAGACTCTGAAGCACATATCACTGAAGACAATTCTGTTACTGCTCTGAGAGGACAGGTATCATTTAATCAGTTGGAAATGCCTGGCCTTGGGAGGTTTGTGTTTTTATAGTTAAAGGAGTGGTCATAGGCAGTAATGAGAGAAAATGGAGAAAGCACCCAGATGCTGATAAGAGATAAGAATGAATAATGTTTGTTTCTGGTTTTGTTCAGTTTTCCTGTATCTGGGGCTGGCTGAGGCCAGTGCTGTGACTGTATTGCAGCAGCACAGAATGTTTTCACTAAAATAACCTGCATTGGGTTTCAGATTCAATAACTGATCAGAGAAGTTTGAAGTGGTTTAATTTTGATTATTATAGTATGTGTGTGTGATTCTCATTTGAGATTTTTGTCTTTCTTTACTGTCTTGTTTTCAGTACTATGGAATTTGGTCTTCAGAAAAAGTCAAGTCGAGGGTCACAGAAGTGATATTCAGTTGGACAGTCTGGTTTCCTCAGGAAGTCAAAATCCAGGATGCTTATCAGATGCTGAAGAAACAAGGTTCAGTTCTGTTATTTCAGTTTCCTTTTTAGCCTCCTGAGCCCATGGTTTCCCCCACAGATATCTGCTCCCCTCAGCTTGTGACTCAGCTTTTTCCTGACATGCTGTGTGTGAGGAGAAGGGACAAAGGTCCCAGGCTGGCTGGGTTCTGAAGGATGCATGGAACTGTTTAAAGGGATTTTCCAAAGAACAGCCTTCCTGAGCACAGCTCAGACCAGTCTGAGGCCCCTGCTCACACTGTGGGCAGGGGAAAAGCACAGGACAGGCTCAGAACTGATCTTTGCCCTGGAATATCTCCCAGGGTTATGAGAGATGAGTT
Organism: Zonotrichia leucophrys gambelii; assembly: GCF_028769735.1. Taxonomy (NCBI): domain Eukaryota; kingdom Metazoa; phylum Chordata; class Aves; order Passeriformes; family Passerellidae; genus Zonotrichia; species Zonotrichia leucophrys. The sequence continues at coordinate 15,947,634 of NC_088184.1, forward strand.
CAGAGGGATCCTGGGGTGGATTTTTTCATCCACTCCATTATATTTAGTGGTCCCCAGTGGTATTTTAATCTGGAAATCTGTGCAAAACCTCATGCACTGTTGGGCATTGAAGTTTCAGCAGCTTGGGCATCACTGGAAAACTGCTGTTACCTGTTCCAGGGATTGTAAAAGAAGATCCCAAACTGCCAGAAGACAAAATTTTACCTCCCCCTTCTCCAAGACCTCAGAATTCTATTTTTGACACAGATGAAGAGAAGTGCAAGGTAAACCTTAGAGTCTTCATGCCCCACCCTCTGTTTTGTCCTGATGAGAAAAGAGGTTCAGTAATATTTTGGGAGCTTCTGCTGTTTGAGACAATCTCAGAATAATGCTGATGCCTCCTGCAGTGCAACAGCTAGAGAACTCTCTGAGGCTTTGTCAGAAATATTTCCTTAGAAAACAGTGAAACTTTTTTACAGAAAAGCATCAGTTTCCATGAAATTTCCCCAAGGGAGGGCTTCTCCAGGTCTTACAGGAGTTCTGCAGAGCCAGAGACCCTAATGCTGAGCAGCAGTGTGTGCAGGAGCAGTGTGGCCTGGGCTGGGCTGTGGGACAGGAGCTGACACCCCAGGATGATGGAGCCGTTGTGCAGCAGTGGCTGTGGCGTGGGCACAGTGCCAGGGCTGCTGCTGCTGCTGCTCACTGCTGCCCGTCTGTGCCCGCAGCTCCTGGCCAGGCTGCTGAGGAGCGGCCGCCCCGCGGACCTGCAGGCAGCCAACCGCCTGATCCAGAGCGCCGTCAAGGAGGTGGGGGCTGCCCCAGGGCCCCTCTGCCCCGGGGAGGGTGGGGAGCCTTCCCATTTCACAGGGCACCCTCTGCACGCAGCCCCAGAGAGGGCACCGTGCTCAGTCTCTAAATTGTTCTGAGATCACAGCTGGGATCATTTTGTTTTGTTTCCCTAAAATGTGCCCTTGCCAGAGAGGGAATTTGTGAATGTGCATAGAGCAGGACACTTCTGTGTCAGTGGGACCTTGGCAGTAGTACTGCAGAAGTGGCTGGAAATTTCCAAAAATAAACTCAGTTCCCAGATGGAAAGAAGTCACTTCTGTACAGAACTGCCTCTTTCCTGCATGCAGTGTGTGTGCATGTCTGGCCTGTTTACATGTTCCATCTGAAGGAGCATCCCACTTCTCTGCCCACGCAGGAGATCTGGTTTAACAAAGCCCTTGGTTGTTCTGTGTGGCAGAAGCCACCAACTCCCAGCTCAAATTCTGAAGTCACACTCGTGCCTGTGGTGAGACGTATTCCATATTCCACAGCACACGGCCAGGGTGCCTTGATGGGGCAGCTGGGGGCTTGTTCTCACCTGTGCTGCTTTGTGCCTTCTCTACCTGCAATAAAATATTAATAGGTGTGACCCTGAGTGCTCCAGCCAAGTCACAGTAATATTTCATTTTTCGTCATAGGAACAAGAAAAGTCAGCTCAGGTGTCCCGAAGAGTGAACACCATCCGTGAGGTTTCTGAGAACGTCAGGCGTATGGATGAGTTCCTGGAGAGCTACAGGAGAGGTGAATTATCCCCAGGTGACCAGGAGAGCCTGCAGGTGAATGCTCTTTCCCCTCCCTTGCAGGGGTGGCCCGGACAGAGGTGTGGGTGTTGGGGAGCTCAGCAGTGCCGTGTCCCCCCAGGCTCTGTTCCAGCGCTGTGAGAGGCTCCGGCCGCTGCTCTTCCGCCTGGCCAGCGAGGCCGTGCCTGACGAGGAGGCTCTGGGTAAGAGCCAGCACTGTCCTTGTGCCCCTTGGCACTGGCACGGGGCTGTGCCCTGCCCTGGGAGGGGAGTGCTGGCTGCTTGGCACCCTGTGGGCAAAGCTCCCCCCTCTCACCATGAAACCATGCCCAGGGAAGTGGCATTTGGTCTCCTCCTGCTCGTCTCTGAGGAAGCTGTTAATTTTCACTTGGAGCCCAAAGTTAAACACTGAATCTGTTTCTTCAGATGAGGTGGTTTTCTGAGTTTTTTTGAGTTCTGATGTTCAGAGAACTGAAAAGAAAGTGCAGAAGAGATGGCAGGAATTAGGAACACTTTAGAGATGGGATAAGATTTCAAAGGGATCTTGATAAATGTGAGAGAGGCCTGGAATCAGCAGCTGTGTGTGCAAAATGGAATGAAAAGTGAGTGAGGAGCTGAGGGCCCCCTGCTCTGCTGGGCCTTGCTCCTGAGCTGCACTGTCCCTTCCTCAGGAGCATTTTGGGGGGGGTGCTGTGGAACTGTCTGACCTTCCCCTGGAAGATGAGTGTTTTGTGTGTGCTCTGGTTTCCCAGCTGAGGTCCTGCAGGCCAATGACCAGCTCTCCTGGGCGCTGGGGCAGTACAGGCAGGCTGTGGCCAGCCAGGAGGATGGGGATGGAGCAGGTTCAGCTGCCAGCTCTGCCCGTGCACCAGGTGAGGAGCCCCCACAGCAGCTCTGCCCTGCATGCCAGGTGGGAGTGGGGTTTGGCAGGGAAGTGCTGCTCAGAGAACGAACCTGGAGAAAGTGCTGTAACACACAAAAAATATTACGTCACCATCATTTTCTCTTGCATATAATTGACAGGAGATACTCCCCAGGCTCCTCGCCTTTGAGGCACAGCTGCAGCCGTGGCTGTGCCAGCCCTCCCCAGGCTCCAGCTAACCGTGTCTGTTCCCCAGCGTGCCGAGCAGCCCCGCGGCGCACGAGGAGCTACACCCTGATCGACTTCTCCGAGCTGGAGGCCACGGCCCAGAGCCCCCCAGAGCCCTCTGCAGACACAGCCTCAGCCCCCCGGCACGGCAGCACCGCCTCCAGCTGCCTGCTCGAGGAGCAGCTGCACTCCTTAGGTCTGTACGTGCACCTTGGTGCCCCCTCCTTACTGGGGTTTGGGGTCTTCAGTCAAGGGAGGGGAACTTTGGCTTCAGCATCAGTCCCAAGGGAAAGTGGGGCCTTCCGGATGGAGGTTTGCAGGGATGCAGTGTCTCCAGCGGTGTCAGACAGCAAAGGAAGCACCTGTGGAAAGCCCTGTTTTCTGTACATTATCTGTGGTATTTTGGTGTCTTTCTTAGGTCTCAGCAATTCCCCTGTCACACAGGAACCACCCCCTGATTTTGGCCTGGCAGAGGTGAGTGATGCTCAGATACTCTGCTGTCCATAAGGTATAAAGGACAAAAATCAGAGATGATTCCTGCTCTGCCTTTCTCTGGCAGCCCTTCTGGTGTAGCACTCTGTTCTGAAGGGAAACCGCAATCCTTGTGCTCTCAGGTGCAGTTTGCAACCAAATGACTCTTGTGTATTTCTGCTTTAGGTAGTGGTGTGTGATAAACAGAGTTATTTTCAGTGCAACAGGTTTATTGTTGCTGATATTATACAGCATGAACAAGAAGAGCCTTGTTTTCCAGCCTGCTGTACACAATGGCTTTAGGGAAGGTGTAAGTGCTGTTCAAAGCCTGGCACCACAGCAGGGCTGGGAGGACAGCTGTGCAGGGAAGAGCGAGTTCCAGAGCCTGGATGAACAGCTCTCTCCACCACCCAGGACCAAGACATCCTCTTTGTAAGTAAACTCTTCATAACAGAGTCAGATCTGGGGGCTGAGGAATTCTTTTACAGCAGGGAGGTTTAGGAAAACCTTTCAGCTACCTCTGGTTAGTGATGGCAGGTGATCCATGCACATATTGGCCCTTTCCTGCAGCTCTGCACTGGTTAATTGTAGTTAATTGCACACCTTGGACCTTCCAAGGGTTAGAAATTTGGGGAGACAAATCCTATTGGTTGATAACAAGGTGATGTTCAGCTAAAAGAACAAAAACCTTATGGTCAGGCCTTTTTATAAAAACCTGTCACTCAAAAAGCCCTTTCCTCAGCTTTCTCCAGTCTGTGGCAAGGGAGTTTCCAGACATTCAGTGGAAGCTTGGAACAGTTCACAAATCCAATTAATCTCCACAGATCTTCAGAGCAGGAGACTATTACAGTATGCTTATACAGTCTGTCATATTACAAGAAACTTTACTGAAGATTTTCAGCTTCCCGTGATGTCTTTGAGCAGGAATTTACTTTGATCTGCCTGACTAGGGCTCCAGGGAAGCTGTGCTCAGGGATGGCAGACTTCCAAAGCCCTAAACCTAAGTTTTACCATAGTAACAGAACCAAAATCTGCCTTAATGAATTTTGAAACAGCAAGATCTTCCACAGATGATAGAGTTCTTGAATTCCTCAAGGGCTCAGAGTGTAAGTCTGTAGTTTCTTTATACCTAAAGGGTATGAGGGATTGGGAATAGAGACAAACACAGCAGAAGACAGTACATTCCCTGTAGTATCCCTGCTTAATACAAGCTTTCTGCATGCCTTTCTTTGCAGGGATTTATCACCAATGAAATTGCCCTTTCCAGATCTTCCAAATAACTCAGTGGCAGATCCTCCCCTCCTCAGTCCAGGCTATGATCTGAAGCCTGCTGCCTCTTTGCACCCAGCTTCCAATGATGCTTCTCTAGAAAACCTTTTTGTGCCTTTAACTTCAGTTACACCAAGTAAGTACAATTCTGTGCCCCAGCTCTGCTTACTAGAGCTCTTCCATGAGTTTTGCAGGACAGGAAGCCAAAGTAGCTTCATGCTGTGTGGGTCACTGGGACAAGTAATGACTGTTCTGTGATGGGCTTAATGTACCTGAGAATTTGAGCAGGTGCTAGGGATCAGAGCATGAGAATGTCCTTGTCCTCCCTACTCATTGCTCAGGAGTTTTCTGCCCTGCCTGATCTTTGTGATGTGCTTCTAAACCCTGTCCTTCACACCTTCAGTCAAGCTTCAAACAGTTATTCCACTAAAAGTCCTAAAAAACACTTTTGAGTGGGAGTTGCCCCACTTCCTAAAGCAGGAAGCTCTTCATTCCACCTTTGCTTTTTGGTTTCACACTGTATGGCCCAGCTCTGCAGCTCGATCCCGAGCATTTCCTGGGAATGTCACCCTGAGGTCTCAGCCTGGGGCCACAAAGCCTTGGCTCTCACTGCTGCTGAGGTGCACAGACATCCTGATCTGCCTTCAGCCTCAAGTGAAGCTCTTAGCAGATTTTGGAAGGGCAGGATGGTGACAGTCAGGTGTGAATTAGCCAGGCATGGATGGTAAGGAGCCAAATCCTGTGTGTGCCCAGAAAGGCACTTTGCTTTTCCCACCACATCTCTGTTGGATCCACACCTGACTTCTCTCAAGGACTGGTGGAACCTGAGCTGCTAAATCCCAAAGGCAGACATCCAGATTCCTGTCTCTGCCTTGGAGGCAGATGTAAATCAGGGGCTGTGTGCCACTTGGTCTGTGAGTTTGCCAAAGGAAGTAAAAGTTTGTCTGCATTTTCCTTTTTGCTATTCCTTATCCCATCTTTCCTGATTGCCCTCAGATGGCAGAGGAAGCCAGGCCTTGATTCTGGTTCTCGATTTGTCTCTTGCAGGCACCATCTCTCCACTCACTGTGTATGACAGGAATGGTTTCAAGGTCATGCTCCACTTCTCCAGAGACCCAGCTCCCGGCCGACCAGGTGTGCTGGTGATGGTTCTGTCCATGCTCAGCACCTCAGCACACCCCATTAAGGACATAGTGTTCCAGGCTGCAGTCCCAAAGGTGAGAAACCTGTGACAAATAGCAGAGATGCTCAGAAATGTCCTGAGAAGAAGGGTCGCCATTTCTTACTGAGTGTTTGCCTTGCTCATGGGAAACTGTGTGGCTCCCTGTCTCTGCACAGAGATCCTGTTGCACAGTGGTGCCTGTTTCACTGTGTGTGTCCATGGATAGAACTGGCTGTTTAGGAATATCTGCCTTTAGTGGCAGGCTGTGCTTCTCACTGAATGAAGAGTCTGGCTGATGTACCTTTAACCAGCTCCATGGCTCACTGAGGCTCACAGCCCTTTCCCAGCATGGATTAACAAGTGTTTATTTTGTTTTCTCTTTCAGACCATGCAAATTAAGCTACAACCAGCCTCTGGTTCTGAGCTGCCAGCCTTCAGCCCTCTCCTCCCACCTGCAGTGCTGTCCCAGGTGCTGCTGCTCTCCAACCCACACAAGGTGCTGCTGGTGGGCACTGGGAACTCCCTGGCTGTTTGTGTGAAAAATGGGGAGACCCCTAATAACGGGGAGGTGTAGTGGAGAGACAGGGCAGTCTGGACTGTGCTGGGAAGATGATTTTCTGCTCAAAGAGCTGTCAGAGCTACAGTCTGAAGGACTGTGCGGGCAGTTGTGCAGGGGCCTGTGCAATTCTGGAGGACCTGCACACAGACACAGCTGCAGGCACTCGTGGTGCAGCTGATGGAACACAGGGACACCCAAGGCACAAGTGATGGGTGGCAGATCTTTTGCACTGGTGGATAGTTATGAGACCCAAGATCAGTGTAAGGAACTCTGAGTAGGCTGCCCAGGCCTGGATTGCCAACATGCCCATGGCTGGAATGCACAGTTATGTTGCTCTTCGAGTTGCTCTTCTCTGTATTAGGTTAGGATAAGTATATCCTTAGGTTAACCTATCCAGGGTTTCCTCCTGTGCAGAGCTTCTGCAAGTGTTTCCCCTTTCAGAGGTGGCTGACTGCAGTGAGGCCATGAGGGGTGAAGGAGTCTGGGAGTTTATAATCATGGTGTGCCCCTCTCTTTCCCTTCTCTCGCAGGATCCCATCCGCCTGAAGTACAGACTGGTGTACACGCAGGGCCTGCAGCCCTTCTGTGAGGTGGGAGAGGTGACTGGCTTTCCAGAAGCAGAGCTCTGGGGCAGGAGCTGAAGTCCAGCTGGCGCAGACACTGCCGTGTGTCCGATGGGGAGTGACTGGGGACCAGCAGTGCCCCGTGAGGGCACCGTTCTGGGGATCTGCCAGCTCCTTCCTCCTTGTTGTGCCCGCAGGAGGAGGAGTGTGGGCTGGCTGCTTGTGCCACAGCCTGTCGCTGCAGCTGAGCCTGCTTTAAGGAGCCTGCCACGCACACCTTCCTGCTGCTTCTGGGCCATCTCCCTTTACTTGTGAATTAAAAAAACAAAGTGAATCACACCAGCATTCAGCCCCCGTGCCAGCCTGTTCCAGGGACACAGGGACACCCCGGCTCGGTTTCCCCGGAGCCAGTGCCGGGTGCAGAGAGGGGCGCTGGGCCCGGTACCGGCAGCGCTGGGAGGGAGCAGGGCCGGGCACAGGGCCGGGGCCGCGGCTGGGCCCTGCCGGGGCACGGACAGCGGGGCTCCCGGCCCCTGGCCCGCCCCGTTCTCAGCCCTGCCCGCCCCGTTCTCAGCCCCGCGCCCTGCCCGCCCGTAGCCCCGCGCCCCGGGCCCGCCCTTCACCGGACCCCCGGGCCCGCCCCGTTCTCAGCCCCGGGCCCGCCCCGGCCCGCCCCGTTCTCAGGCCCGGACCGCCCCGCGTTTCCGGGTGCGCGGCGGGGCCGGGCCGCAGCCGCCGGGGCCGTCCCCCCGCTGTCCCCCCGGCTGTCCCCGCTGTGCCCCGGTGCCCCGCGATGGACTTCTCGCGGTTCCTGTCGGACGAGTTCGAGGTGAAGGGCTGGGTGAACGCGGCGTTCCGCGCCGTGCAGCAGGAGGCCCCGGGCAAGGTGGACGCGCACGCCGCCACGCTGGTGATGAAGCTGCAGCTCTTCATCCAGGAGGTCAACAACGCCGTGGAAGGTGCGGGCACGGCTCGGCTCCTGCGCGTCCCCACCCCGGCATCCGCCCGGGGCACACGGGCAGAGCTGTGCCGGCCGCCCCAGGCCGCGGGGGCGAGCCCGGCCTGGCCGGACCGGGGATCCTCGCACCCATCTCGGGTCTCGCAGCTGCTCTCCAGCACATCTGCGTTAAATGCTGGGAGGCGGCAGCTGCTGCCAGCGCTGCGTTAGGTGGGATAACAGATGGGATAACAGCGTAAATGTCTTCTCCTAAAGGGCTGCCCAGCCCTGGCTGCCCAGGGCAGTGTTGGAGTCCCTGGAAGGTTAAAAAGCCGTGTGCATGTGGCACTTGGGGACATGAGTTAGCGGTGGCCTTGGCAGTGCAGGGAGAACGGCATTGGACTATTGGGAACAGTCGGACTTGGTGGTCTCAGAGGGCTTTTTTAAACCTAAACAATCCCATGGTAAAATATATATTTAAAGTTTAAAGATACAGCTGGAGATTTGTTGTTTGATGCTTTGCTCTGTTTTTTAGCATTGGGTTTTTTCAAGTGCTAAAGATTAGATAAGGTTATTGAAAGCTTACCTGTTCGTGCATGGGCTGCCACCCCTCCTCACTGGCTGCCCTGTGTTCCTGCAGAAACAAGCCATCAGGCTCTCCAGAACATGCCCAGAGTCCTCCGGGAAGTGGAAGTCCTGAAACAGGAGGCAACCTTCCTGAAGGAGCAGATGATCCTCGTTAAAGAGGATATAAAGAAGTTTGAAGAAGACACAGCTCAGTCCATGCAGGTCAGTTCTTAGCGTTTATCTGCAGCTTGTGAAATTCTGAAAGTTACAGAGCTGTTCATGTGAAATAACCTTGTGAACTTAAGACAGGAAAAGCACTTTTAACATCAGTAGTGGAAAGGTGGGTGTGACACAGCTGTGCAGGCTGCATGTCCTGAGGAACAGCTGTCCAGGTGTCTGTTCAGAGCTGCTGGTTCCTGGCTGGGGGCTCTGGTTTCTGCCTGGGGTGCAGAGCATTTTCAGGCCAAGTGGATGCTAAAAGAACAAGACCAATATTCAAACCAACCTGTTATTTGACTTTAAAAGATGATTTTACATCTCTAGCTCCTTCAAACCATTTTATCTTCTGCAATAATATAATCTTTTCACACCTTTTTGTTTTTAAAATTTAAGCAGAAGGTAACTCCCAAGCACCTGTGAGAGCCATTTTTTGTTTCAGGGTGTAACAAAACAAAATAACACGGTGTTGTTTTTTCCTCAGGTCCTGGTAGAGATTGACCGAGTGAAGTCCAGGATGCAGCTGGCTGCCGAGTCACTTCAGGAAGCAGACAAATGGAGCACACTAAGTGCAGATATTGAGGAGACTCTTAAAACACAGGTAAACACTGAATTATTTGGTATTTGTGCCTGCAGCTTTCCAGGGAGCTGTGTTTAAAAGCCGGTTTTTGAGGCGGCTGTGAAACACGTCCCTGGTGCTGGTGCTGTCTGAGGTTGCCCTGGGTAACAGGCTGCCTTTCCTGCTTGCAGGACGTGTCCCTGATCGCAGCCAAGCTGACGAGCATGCAGAGCAGCCTGGCCATGCTGGTGGACACGCCGGATTACTCAGAGAAGTGTGTGCACCTGGAGGCGCTGAAGAACCGCCTGGAGGCCATGGCCAGCCCCCAGATTGTTGCTGCTTTCAACTCCCAGTCTGTAGGTCAGTAGCTGCTGGTGGCATTTACTGTCAGCACTGAGTTTGTGGTCTTTAAAACCTCTTTAAAACAGTTTGGGTGGAGAGTTGGTGTCCTGAAGGCTCCTGGCACTGGCTCCTGAGCTTCTCCTGGAGGAGCAGGTGCCCTGGAATGTTTTGGCAGTGTGCTTTGATTTTCCCGTGGTTGGATGTACCTGTGGCCACTGCAGGAAACAAGAAGATTTTATGGGCCACGTGGATGTACTGCTCAAATGAGCAGAAGGGCCTTGGCTTTCTGTTATCATGGTGTTATTGGTGTAATCAGGAAGGAAGTTTGTTTGGAAGTGTTCTGACTTCCTACTACTTTGTAAAAGCAGCTGTGCAAATTCTCCTTAGAACTTTGGTCTTTTTGGACAGTTCTTTGTGCTGTTCTTTCCCTGTGCTGCTGTCAGTGCTTCTGAACAGTAGTTGTTCTGGTTGTTGACACTCATCTCTGTGCCCCTCGAGCTCCTGCAGGGATCTGGGGCTGTGGGGTACAAACCAGGGTTTTGAGGAGCCTGTGTTTCTAAGCTGTGTGCAGGAGCAGCTGTGCCATGAGTCAGTCTGAGGCACAGGTGTCATTCTGAGGACAGGTGAAAGCAAAGCTGAGGCCTTTGTCAGGTATGCTTTAGGTTTGTAAGTGCTGGCTTGTTTCTATGAGCTAATTATTTCCTTCTAGGAAATGCTCTGGCTTTAATACTGGATGTGTTAGCACTGTGTGCTGGTTAGGAAGGTAAATTCATTCATTGTGTCTGCTGTCTGATCTTGTTTGAGGGTGGGTTTCAGGCAGTTCTGCTCCTGTTTGAGAAGATAAGCAAACGAAGATGAAGTTGTCTCTTTCTGTGTAGACCATTGTGCCTGCTCCCTTGGAAGAGGAGTTCTGGCTCAGACTGATGTCTCACCCTCAGCTTTGAGGCTGATCCTGATGCCTGTTATTTTGTTTTGTTTAGATCAGGCAAAAATGTTTGTTAAAGTCTTCACTGAAATCGATCGGATGCCCCAGCTCCTGGCTTACTATTACAAGTGTCACAAGGTAAGTGTTTTGGTAGCACTTGAAGGAGGAGGAATAGCGGTGAATTCTTGCTGGGCTCTGACTGCAGAGGGAGCTGCTGCCCCACGGATCTCAGCTGTGCTCTGCTGGGGGATGGCACCTGTTCTCTCTCTGTTTCCTTCTGTGCCTTCTCTTGCTGGCTCTGGCCAGCCTTGCTTACTCCCCGTGTTGCAGGAGCAATTCTCCACTCGGGGCCCTGTCCCTTCCTGCAGCAGACACAGGCTGTGTGTGTTCTGCTTGATTTCTCTGTGCCTCATGGTTTTACTTTGCTTTGCTCTGGATGTGGCCGTGTCAGCAGTAACTTTATTACTGCAACTTGCCAGCTGCTGACTTCTGTAAACTCTTTTCAGGTAAGATTAAAAGTTGGAATTCCAGACAGTTCTGTAGCCATAACCTGAGCTTCAAATTTCTCACATGACTGTGACTTTTGAGGATTAAGTTCAAGGCTGGGGCTTGCCAAGTATTTCAACTATTATGTGGGGGTATCAGTTGCAATCTCATTTTATGAGTAAAATACCAATGTTAATTAAATCTTTGAATCACTAAGAAGCTGAAAGTCTTTTCCTTCTGTGGTGCTGAATTATATGTTATGCTGAAAGGGGAGAGGGGCACAAGGGGGAGCCTCATGTTTTGGCAGAGGCGCTGTGCATGGGGAGTGCTGGGTTTGGCATAGCAAAAGCAGGACCTGTGGCCTGTCAGTTTTCCTGTCAGATGTTGTGTTTCCCTTCAGGTGCAGCTGGTGGCCGTGTGGCAGGAGCTTTGCCAGAGTGACCTGAGCTTGGATCGCCAGCTGACCGAGCTGTACGACACCCTCCTGGGCACCTGGCACAGCCAGCTCCAGTGGGCAGCACAGGTGCAGTGCCAGGCTCTGCTGCTGGGGGGGGACGGGGCTGGGCACCCTCTGCATCCTCACACAGCCCTGAGGAGCTCCTGGCTGCTCACCCTGTTACACTCTGGGCCTGCCTGCTGCAGGCTGGGCTTTGCAGCCCTCTCACTGCTCCTGGTCAGCCCTTGCAGGCAGGATTGGAGCTCTGCTGTTCCACCTGCAGCAAGGTTGCCGTGTTATTGACATTACAGCTGCTCTATCACTTTCATCTGTATCTTAAGTTAAAACTAATTTGTTGGTGTTGTAAATGTGTTCTGTTGCAAGACATTTGAAATGCCTGAATTGCTTTATCACTTGGCCTGGAGGAAGCCCTCAAGGTCATGCTGGACTGATGCATGTTGCTCTGTGTAAGATATCTGGGGGCTTCTGCTGTCACCCCTTGGAGTCTGTGTGCTTGTTTTCCCTGCCAAGAATAATGTAGGATCAAAAAAAGTTTTTGTCCTTTGGTGAAATGAAGAAATAAGTTCATATTGTTGAAGAGTTTTTCATCCTTGAAGGGTAAGAGATTCTTATCTTCGTGTGACAAAGCCAGTGTCAGTGCAAGGCCTGCGCTGAAGAGGAGCTCAGTGTTTCCTTGAAATGTATTTTTTCTGCCTAATGATTCGATGTGACTTACAGGTCAGATGTCAGGTTACATTTTAGCAGATATTCTTTGAACCAGGGACTGTGAGAAATGGCACGTGGGGCACGGCTCCTGTCACTCAATCTCCTCTGTTGCTTCTGCTTTCTGAAAAACTCTGGGACCTTTCTGATGGTAAACCCAGCTTTCAAAGCAAATGAGCAGAATAGCTGATGAAAAAGTCACAGTGAAGGCTGTAAAAAGTTTTATGCTAGTGGAGTGCCTGATTCTCAGCTGATTACAGACTTTCTAGCCTTTCCACTACTGACTTCTGCCTATCTGACCAGTAATTTGGCTGATAGAGTCCTATTTCTTCATATTTTACTGATTCATGTTGTTTCCCAACACACCTGTGTAAACTTGAGTGCTGTGTTTCAAATGCCCTCTTCTGCCAGGTGTTTTTAGAACCACTCTAGTGCCTGTGTTCTGAATTCAGTTTTTGACCTGTGCCTGTTTTCTAGTTTCTTGGTGGCTGTACTCCATGTACGGCCCTGGACTTGCAGTCAGGCTGTCTGTGTGTAGGTCAGCGTGGCTCTTGCAGCCTGAGCTGACACCTCTGGGTTCCTCACCCCTTGTGGGCTGTTCCAGGTGTGGCAGCTGCTCTCTCTGCTGTGTGTCCTCTCAGGTGATGTGCTTTTGCCAGTAGCTGTTCTGCTGCCACAGGTTTTCAGGAACCCGCATGAAGTCGTGACCGTGCTGCTGATTCAGACCCTGGGAGCCCTGGTGCCTTCCATCCCCGTGTGTCTCAGCACTGCCATGGAGAGGACGGGCCAGGACACCAAGCTGGCCCAGCTGCTGGAGCTGCACGATGCCACCGTCCACTTTGCCAAGGGGCTGGAGGTGGCCATGCTGCCAAACCTCAGTAAGGCTCTGCCTCTGCGTTCTGCCATTCTGTGCTGGCCCTTTGTGAAGTCCCATTGTGGGATTTTGTTTAGTTTTAGGTGGAGGGGGGGATTATCTCTTCTGAGCAGTGCCCAGTTCCACAGCACTTGCACCTTTGTGGTTGTGTGTGTGTATCTTACACCTGAGCTGTTGACACAACACTGAGTTTCCTGAAGCTGCCCTGTCCTGAGCTGGCTCTGCAGGGTAAATAGCATTTAGCACTTCTCCTTTTACAAGATTTACTGTTTCTTCTGTCTCCCAGACAAGGAAATGTCTCCAGGGAGGCAGTGAGACCCATTGTGAGAGATGACAAAGCAGAAAAGTTGAGGAGTTTCCTGGAGTTATCACATCTCACTGAACAAGAGAAAACCTGCTTGAAGACTGCATCCATTGGATGCTTGTATTTGTTTTTGTCGTTTTTCTGTTGCTGCTGGCTTAGGGTTTAATCAGGTGACAATGCCCAGTGTTTTTTCCCAGCAGCATCTTCAGTGTTTGTTTCCAAATCTGCCTTGTGGTTTCCCCTCCCTGGGACATTTGTCTTTTTGGTCATGATTGCTGAGTGATGCCTGCAAACCACACTGCAGTGAGGTGCTGTTTGCACAAGCTTACACCTGACTGGAGCTGTTGGCTATTTATAGACCCTTTTGAATTTGATGGGGCTGCTTCAAAGGCTGGCTGTGGGAAAATCCAAAATTAAGGCTAATGGAGCATTTCTGATGCTGTGCTTCCTGTGTTTGGTTCCTCATAACATTGTCTTGAGCTGTTTAAACCCAGATTCTTTCTTGATCCTGTAAATTATGATTGCTGGGCAATGTCAGGGAGTGTGACTGTGTCTGTTGTCAGGCTGGTTGCGTACACATCAGTCATTTTCTTATTTAGTTTGTGGTTCATTATAGAAATTAGTAAAAAGGACTTGGAAAAATAATGCCAGATTGTAGAAGATGATGGAATAGGAAGACTACTGTTGAGCTGTTGTCTGAGTGTGTTTAAAAAAGCACCCAAGGCCTCTATTTCTGTCTCTTTTAGTGTGGGGTAAGATGTTTGAGAAAAGAAATATCTCAAGAATGGAAAGGCCAGGTGACTCAGCTGAGGAGACTCAAACCAGTTCCTGCGTGTGTGTGTGAGGGGAGGGCTCAGCTGTGATTCACAGCATAATTCAGTTTGGAAGGGACCTTGGGAGATGATCTGGTCCAGTCTCCTGCTCCAGGCAGGACCTGCAGTGAGGTCAGGCTGTGCTTGGGGTGCTGTTCAGTCTGGTCTCCAAAGTGTCCCAGCACAGAGCAGTGCTGGCTTTGGGCAGACTGCTCCGTTGCTTTCCTGTCCTCAGGGTGTGACAGCCTTCTCTGATAGCCAGGATTCAAAGTAAATTAGGTCTGCTGCAGGCTGGAGTTTGGCAGAGCTGTGTGAGAACAGCTGGTGTCCAGTTCTGATTTGGGCAATAATCATTCAGCCCTGCTTTGTGTTTGGGCTGGCAGCTCCCTGCTCAGGCATGGCACTGAGAGGCTGAGTCTGTGCTTCTGCTTCAGCTCTGGGTGATGAACACTGGCACAGTAGTGCTGAATGAATTGAATTAGTGTCAATTATTTCAAGAGTGAACTAGGCTTTCTGATAAATGAGGATTGCCCCTGTTTGACACTGTGGGAGTAATGTGTTTCACTTCTCAGATGGTTTCAGTTCTTCTGCTGTGGGTTGGAATGTTTGATAGATTTTTGTCACCCAGGCTGTTTTGGGTCAGTGAGTGCTAATTTTCTTGAGACACTTGTTGAGGTAGAACATCTTGGTTTTAGGAAGCAGGTAGAGATAATAATCTTGTTTCTAAAAAATAAAAAACCCAATCTGTGTAGTTGAGATTGAAGCTGTTGGGCAGCATTCCAAGCCTGTGCAGGCAGCATGCTTTAGTAGCTTGAAATGAGGCTTTTAGCAACATATTCATCTCTTTGTAGACTAAACATGTGATTCTTTGTAGAGGAGCAGAACCTGGTGAAAGTGATGGAGCTCGTGGAAGTGGTGTATGCTCCCTACAAGCCCTATCAGCTCGAGTATGGAGACCTGGAAGAAGAGAATCTCCTCATCCAGATCAGTGCAGTGCCCTTGGTAATGTACCAGTCTTTGCTCAGCTGTGCTGGGAGAGGCTGAAGCTTCCCCTAAACACTGGGGTCTTTGTCACAGTTACTGCTCTCTCTGCCCCTCTCCCTTTTGGCTGTATTTCCTTTCATTTGCAGAAGATTCTGCTGTTGGCAGAGCTGTTTTTCCCTGGGGGGCTCAGGGTTTGGCAGCCTGGCTGTTGTTGCAGTCCGTGGGCAGGAGGGTGGGAGCAGCAGCATGGCTCTGCCTCTGGAGTTTCACAGGAAAGGAGGGTACCAGAGAGCACTGTGTTGCACAAGGTGTGTTTCTCTTGCCTGGAAGGAGGGGCAGGCTCAGCGTTGTTGTTGCTGTTGTTATTTAGGAGCACTGGGAGGTGATTGATTGTGTGCAGGAGCTGAGCCACTCGGTCAGCAAGCTGTTCACGCTGGCGGCCGGGGCCATCGACAGCTGCGTCAAGCTCACGGATGGCCTGGGCGTGTGTGGGCTGCTCAAGGCCCTCAAGGCCCTCTTCTCCAAGTAAGCTGCCTTTAGCTACTGCTCCGTTCATCCAAGGCCTTGGTAGTTTATGGAAAATGGCTGAGAGCAGAAAGTGTCTCTGACTGTGCCGTGAGTCATCAATATCCCCCTTGCCACTTCATTCCAGCACGGGCTGTTTTCTAGAGGAAAAATGGAAGATTTTTTATGGCTAAATCAAAGGCTTGCCAGCTGTTTCCGATTCTGGTTGGGGAGAGTTTTCATTTTTAATAAATACTTTTGAAGGAGAAAATGTTTCCCAAAACAAAATAAGGCAAATTAGGCTGGTGAAAGTAGATCTCAATGGGGAAATAAGTCTGGAGGTTGAACTTGATCATCTTGGAGGTCTTCTCCAACCATATTGATTCTGTGAATACACAGTTACTGGGACAAGTGACCTCACATTCAGGATCTGCCTGTAAGTCTGAGATACCCCAGAGTGAGGTTCACTCTTAGTTCTTGTCTTAAAGTATCACTTTCCTATTCCGATACTGATTTGCTCCTTATTCCTTCACGGTGCTGAAAGAGCTGCTCACAACGTATGAATCAGGTATTGCTGCCCTTTGGGAAGGGGAAAGAGGAAAGCACAAGTCTCTGATCTCACCTTCTTTATAGGCAATTAGAGAGCAATGTACCTGCCTGCAGCTTATGGGCATTATTAAAAAGAAAATGGGGGTGGGTGGAAAACAAAATGTTCTTCTCTTTATCCGTGTTCTCATCTGGGGAGTAGCTGAGAAAACAAATTCATGAGATTGTTGTCACCATGTTCCTGGAGTAAGAGCCAAGTGATGTTGGAGTAGCAGGAGCTGCATAAAGTTTTCCTGGTCTTTCCTAGGAGATGGCCAATGTAGTGGTAGCTAAAATATCTTACTCCTTCCTTCTCATGGGCAGGGAGAGCTCCTGGTAATCCACAGGCAGCAGACTGAGGCAGCCACACTGCATCTTTTGTGCCCCTTGTCTTGTGGTCTGGGCTGGAGTGGGCTGTGGCTGATCAGTCCCTCACATCCACCTGTTTGGAGTGGAGCCAGAGTGTCTCTTCTGCACTCCTTTTAGTGTTTCTGGTTCTTTCTGGGCCTTGCAGAGCACTGACTGAACAGATCACAGGACATGCCTTCGTGCTGCTCTCCAGCCTGTTCTCTTATGCTGGTGCTTCTCTCTGCTCCGTTTCTCACTGCAGGTACACATCTGACTTCACAAACACGCTGCAGTCCATACGGAAGAAATGTAAACTGGATGATGTCCTGGCAGATTCCCCGTTCCAGGAGGACTGGACTGCCTTCCAAAACTCTGTCCGGTAAAGGCTTTGGGTTTGTTTGTCTGGCTCAGAGCTGATTTTTGTATCAAAGCTGAAAGGGAACCACTCGGAGTCAGTTTACACAAGTTCTCCGTGCAGAACACAGGGCTGAGCTCGCTGTGCTGCTGCAAGCACCAGTGTCACTCCTGGGTTTCAGGTTGCTCCTGGCACGGGGAGGGCTGTGGGGCTCCCCACCCTGCCTGGAGCGAGGCTGATCTCATGTCACTTGTAATATTAGCAGCTCTTAGGATTTTTCCCGGTGACACTGAGCTGGCCTTCCCACGATGACAAGTAGTAGCATATGGATGAGGCCATTGGGCAAAAAAAGTCAGTGTTATCAAATGGATGCAGAGTTAACCACCAGATTGACTCTTGACTGATGTGTGGGCTGTGGTTTGGTTATGGCTTTTCATAATTACTTGACATGGGTCTGAGATGGGTTCTCTGAGGGGGTCTGGCATTATCTGCCTCAGATCTCACAGTGTGTTTTTGTCTTGTTCTTTCCCAGGATAATTTCCATTTGTGGTGAACTCCTTCATCAGTGTGGAGACTTTGAGCAGCAGCTGGCCAACAGGTGGGCGCTGGTGACTTTAATTCAGAGCTGCCAATGTAGGAACCGAATTGAAAGAAAACAAACTCCAAGGTGTTTTGGTTGCATAGACCATGGAGGGAAAGGCACCACTGATTCCCCTTCCCCATGCTTTGACATGTCAGAGAAGGGGCACAGACTGTTCTCCCAGCCGTGCTCCTGAGGCAGTCCCACAAATCCTTTTCCAGCGGGCTGCCAGATGGGGTCAGGGAGGAATTTTCCACCAGATCAAATTGGCAGGATCCTTGTGACATGGGGCGTGAATCACGTGCTGAAATGTGTGGGTGTGCCTTACCTGTTGGGTTCCCTGGAACCTGAGCAGGGTAGGCACAGGCAGCACGTGGATCTGTTGTAAGCAGTGCAGTGCCCAGGCTGTGGTTCCTTCAAGTGCTCGGTGTGACTGGCGAAGAGCCCAGCCTGCAGTGCTCAGTGGGGCCCCTCTGCCCTCCCAGGGCACAAACCCCCCTGCTCTCCCAGCATTCTGCAGCTGGTGAGCTGCACCGAGGATGAGAGGGCTGGCTGCAGGGCTCTGTCAGTGAGTGCTCTCCCTTGGGGTCACTCAAGGGTGGTGCTGGTCCCCGGGCCAGCATGAGGGCAGGACTGCTGAGTCCTGAGGGTTCTGCTGGTGACTTTTGTGTACTTGTTTTCAGGATTTTGTCAACTGCTGGGAAGTATCTCTCAGACTCCTACAGCCCTTGCAGTTTTTCTGGCTTGCAGGACACCAGTTCTGCAGAAAGGAAGAGCTCCATAAAAAATCCCTGGCAGGAATACAATTATCTCTCGAAGGAGAATCCATCTGAGTATGCCAGCCTTATGGAAACACTTTACACCCTGAAGGTAGCCCTGGTGCCTGGAGGTTGCCTCTATTACAGTGTGCTCTTGGGCCCATAGTGGGTGGATGACACCTGGATTCCCTCTCCAGTCTTGTGACTTTTCATGCTGGGCTGCAGCCTTTCCTTGGGCTGTGTTCTGCAGAGACACTGATACACAGAGAGATGAAATGTCCAAACCCAGGGAGCCTGGACTCATTCCATCCCTCCCCAGATCCTGGCTCTGTTTTGTGAACCAGCCCTTATCAGCTCAGGCGAGGGAGATTTTATCACACTGAGCATTGGGAAGGTTGTGTTGGAGCCATCTCAAATTCTGGAGCCCACACACCACCTTCTGAGGCTTTCTCTGCCACTTAGGCTCTGCTGCCCTGTCCAGTCTGAAACAGAATTCTGCAGGATCATTCATGCATGGATCTGTGAGCAGGGTAGAATGGCTTCAGTTATCTTCTCATGGATCTAAGTTATGTTTGCCACCATTGGTCACATGCAGTAGTGAATTCAAGGTTATGAGTTTTATTTCCTCAAAATGTTTTGATTTCTTCTGCACTTGGTTTCCCTGCAACTTTTGTGGTTCCACCTTCAGTGTCATGTGTCTGACTTCAAAGCTTGACTGAACTGTCCAGTTCCACAGGTCCTCTTCAGGTAGAACTTAATTCCATGCAGGGTATCAGTTGTGTCCTCTGAGTAAAAGGCAGTTTTGCCACCTTCTCTGCAAGTTCCTCAGTATCTAGCATGTGCCAGAGCCTGGGGAGGCTGGAATGTGGTGCTGGTCTCTTGTCCTGCAGTTCAGGGAGCAGTGGCAGTTTCTGTCCTGAATAACTGCTTGGAATAAGTCATTCCAAAAGAAACGGGCTGTGCCATCACAGAGAAAGCTGTGCAGCGCAGGGATGGCCTGCTGAAACCCCTGTGTGCCAGCAGAGCCCCTGTGTGGCACGGCAGGCCGCTGTGTGTGACGGTTTCTCTGTGTGTGGCAGGAGAAGGGCACCAGCAACCTCACGCTGCTGTCGCCGTCGCGCGCGGCGCTGGCGCGCCTGAACCAGCTGTCGCACCAGCTGGCCTTCGACTCGGTGTTCCTGCGCATCAAACAGCAGCTGCTGCTGCTGCCCAGGATGGAGGTGGGCACGGGCTGGGCCCGGCGGGGGGCTGCCTGGGGGGTCCCTTGGGTCGGGGTTTGTATCTGGGGGTCCCTTGGGTCAGTGTTTGTTTCTGGGGGATCCCTTGGGTCAGTGTTTGTGGGGATCCCTTGGGTCAGTGTTTGTGTCTGGGGGTTCCCTTGGGTCAGTGTTTGTGTCTGGGGGCTCCCTTGGGTCAGTGTTTGTGTCTGGGGGCTCCCTTGGGTCAGTGTTTGTTTCTGGGGCTCCCTTGGGTCAGTGTTTGTTTCTGGGGCTCCCTTGGGTCAGTGTTTGTGTCTGGGGGCTCCCTTGGGTCAGTGTTTGTGTCTGGGGGCTCCCTTGGGTCAGTGTTTGTGTCTGGGGGCTCCCTTGGGTCAGTGTTTGTGTCTGGGGGCTCCCTTGGGTCAGTATTTGTGGTCTGGGGGTTCCCTTGGGTCAGTGTTTGTGTCTGGGGGTTCCCTTGGGTCAGTGTTTGTGTCTGGGGGCTCCCTTGGGTCAGTGTTTGTGTCTGGGGGCTCCCTTGGGTCAGTGTTTGTGTCTGGGGGCTCCCTTGGGTCAGTGTTTGTTTCTGGGGCTCCCTTGGGTCAGTGTTTCTGGGGGCTCCCTTGGGTCAGTGTTTGTGTCTGGGGGCTCCCTTGGGTCAGTGTTTGTGTCTGGGGCTCCCTTGGGTCAGTGTTTGTGGGGATCCCTTGGGTCAGTGTTTGTATCTGGGGGTCCCTTGGGTCAGTGTTTGTGGGGATCCCTTGGGTCAGTGTGGCTGGGGAGTCAGTGTTTGTTTCTGGGGGCTCCCTTGGGTCAGTGTTTGTGTCTGGGGGCTCCCTTGGGTCAGTGTTTGTGTCTGGGGGCTCCCTTGGGTCAGTGTTTGTTTCTGGGGGATCCCTTGGGTCAGTGTTTGTGTCTGGGGGCTCCCTTGGGTCAGTGTTGCTTAGCTGTCTCCTGCTCAGAACGGTTCTCCCCGGTGCTGCAGGCAGTGGAACATTTTCCCTTCCCTCACCACAGCCTTTGCAGCACAGGTGTTTGAAGGCTCTGCTGTTTGTTTGAGGTGTTGCTTTTCTGACCCATGTGAGCATGTTTGCCACAGGGAGCTGGGCAGAAAAAGAGTGGGTGTTTTGGGCCTGAGGGATAATGTGGTGAAGAGTTTTCCCACCATCTGTGTTCTGCTTCCTAGAATGCCTTGGGTAGTCACAGTTCGTGTTGCTGGGTCACCCCTTTTTAAAATGCTGGCAGGCTTTGTGCTCTGGGAGGTCATTGGTTCATCCTGCCCTTTCTGCCTTACAGGGCTGGAGTTCTGGTGGCCTTGGTGAGACCCTGACAGATGACCTGCCAAACTTCAGCCTGACCCCTCTGGAATACATCAGCAATGTAAGAGAACTCAGCTGTCTTTCTGCTCTAGAAAACAAATTGCTGGGAACACTCCAGAGAGCAAAGATTTGCTTGGAGTAGCAGTTCTCTGTACAGGTCTTTCTTACCATGAGTGTTTCAGTGGCTGCTTCTCTGACCTTGTGAAAAACTGTTTCTTGTACCAAGTGTAATGATGCACGAGAGCCAATTTGTAGGTGAGTGAGTGGCTGTCAGGCTCAGCTCTCTGCTTTCAGGTGTATTTACTGCAGGTGACCTTTTCTGTGTAAAGGACTTGCCTTGCATTTGTTCAGTGACTCAGCTTTTGGTGTTTTTATTCTAGATTGGGCAATACATTATGTCTCTTCCTCTGCACCTTGAGCCATTTGTCACTCAAGAGGATTCTGCTTTGGAACTGGCACTACATGCTGGAAAGCTGCCATACCCCCCAGAGCAAGGTAGGTGAGACCAAAGGCTTGGGTGTCTGGGGAAAGCTTTCCCATCCTGGCATCACACGGGTGGGATGTGACACAGTGACAAAACCATCGGAGACCCTTTCCTATCACACTGCTTCTTCCAAGAATCCTTTGGTAAAACCCAGGAGGAGCCTCTAAATAATGAGTAAAACTTGGTTTTGTTTCATTCAAACTGGAAGCTTTGGCTTGGTCTGTGTGAGTTCGGTGTTCATTAAAATGGAGGTTTGGGGTCTGAAGAGTTCTGTTGGGTTTTGGCTCCTGTTCCTGCTCCAGGGGACTGGCCCTGCCTGCTGTGTCACTAATCCTGCTGCAGGTACAGCAGTGGCCACCTAATGCCTTTCCCTGCAGGCTGCCAGTGTACCTGCTGTGCTGGCTTTAGTCTCTTTATGGTGTTATTATTTCCACAGACAGTGAAGAAGGCATAGAGCTTGGTATTTACAGTCTTCCTGGAACCTTCCACACTCTTTAGTTCAGGCTTTTGCCTTACTGTTATGTCACCTTGAAGCATTTCCATGTTGTAATGCCTCGATAATTTTCAAAACGCTAATGGAACACAGACTGCCTTCAGGGCTGGAAAAAAGCTCTTGTGAATCCTTGTCACTGCCATGTTTGCAAACTGCTCCTGGAAGAGGATCCTGTAGGAGTGCCAGGCAGTGCCCTGTCCCAGCTGGTCACCCATCAGCCCTTTGAAGTGACTTACCTGGAGGGTAACGCAGGGAGTGTTTTGGGTCTGGAGCTCATGCCAGTGGTGTACAGCACAGGGGGAGTACATGACTGCTTGGATTAGTCCAGAACCAGCTGATAAACTCTGACTACCTGGATGTCCTGTGGAAGGAGCAGTTCCGATGTTTTTAACCAGTTATTAGTTAGATGTTTGGATGTCATTAACCAGTTGTTAATTAGCTGTTCAGCTGTTATGAACCAGTTAGGATTACATGCTGTAGCAGCCCAGGGTGGCTCAGCAGTGCTGCTAACAGGACTGTGTGTGCAGGGGAGGAGCTGCCCGAGCTGGACAACATGGCTGACTACTGGCTGGGCTCCATCGCCAGGGCCACCATGCAGACCTACTGCGAGGCCATCCTGCAGATCCCACAGCTCTCACCTCACTCCACCAAGCAGCTGGCCACGGACATTGGTGAGCTCCCGGGCACAGCTCTCGTCACCCACGGCTGCTCTGTCACCGTGCAGGGCTCCTGCCTGGGTGGGAGCTCTCCGTGACAGGATTCCCTCTGTCACCACCAACAAGGACAGCTTTCATTTCACAGTGTCTGTTGCAAGTTAAATACCATTTTTTCCTTAATTTTGCAGATTATCTCATAAACGTGATGGATGCCCTGGGCCTGCAGCCCTCACGGGCGCTGCAGAACATTGTGACCCTGCTGAAGGCCAAGCCAGAGGAGTTTCGCCAGGCTGCCAAGAGCCTGCCCCGCCGGATGGCCGCTGGCATCGCAGCCATGAGGGGCCTGGAGGCTTAGCTGTGCCCTCTCTGCCCTGGCATTGCAGCCATGAGGGGCCTGCAGTGCCAGCTGTGCCCTCCCTGCCCTGGCATCGCAGCCATGAGGGGCCTGCAGTGCCAGCTGTGCCCTCCCTGCCCTGGCATCGCAGCCATGAGGGGCCTGCAGTGCCAGCTGTGCCCTCCCTGCCCTGGCATCGCAGCCATGAGGGGCCTGCAGTGCCAGCTGTGCCCTCCGTGCCTCTGGCCCCTGCTCAAGGACTCATCTCCTCACATTGGTTTTCATTTCTGCAAGGACAGTGAAAAGATCTCTGGGGACTAGGGGAATTTATTTCAGACTAACTTTTAATAAAGGTCTTTGTCTAGGAAAAGCTTGTTCCATTCGTCCATCTTTAGAAATAAGATGTCCTGCGGCCAGATTTCCCAAAACCTCTGCATGACCCTGGGTAGGTTGAGGAGTGCTGGAAATGTTCTGCCAGGTGCTGTAGAGTTCATGCTTTGTGGCAGCTTTTTCAGAGAATTTAATCTACTGGATCTGAGGTGATGGCGTAGATGCAGCACAGAGGGAACTGCCTCTAGGCAGCAGCCACTGCTCAGGGCTGTTGTAAATACAGGGTCAGGAAGGTTCTCTTCAGCTGACAGTCGAGGCTTGATAAAGCTCAGCCCTGAGAATAAAACCAGCTTTGTAGGTTGTTCCTGGTGCAATTTCACTTTTCAACTGAAAGCCATGAAGTTTATAAGGAATTTAAGGGAAGTGGTGCTTCCTTGTAGAATTTATTACCGTTTGTTATACAGATTTTTGTGAAGCAGCTGGTCCAGCCTTGGTGTGCTCTCCTGGGAGACAGCGGGGCAGAGCACAGGGCCTGGGCTGGCAGCTGAGTCTCGAGCAGCTGCAATCCCCTTTGCTCAGCTGGGCTCGGGCTGGGACGGAGCTGGAGCCAGGCACTGGGGACACTGCCCACTTTTATGAGATGTCAGACACCTCCAGGAGCCAGCTGTGACTGGAATGGTGAGCTGTCCCTGTCCTGCAGAGAACACTCTGTTCCCTTCACCTTGCTGCAGGGAGGGTGAAGCTCACCGGCCGTGCCTCTCCCAGCCTTCCCCTGCCCCAGTGCTGCCAGGGAGGGTTTTGGGCTGTTCCTTTGCTGCTGTTGGCCTGGGCTGGCAGCCAGCTGGGGCTGAAGTCATGAGGACACGGTGAGCAGCCTGGCACCTGCTGCCCAGCCCAGGACCTGTTGGTGACAGTGTGAGAGGTGATGCCCAGGTTCTTGCTCTCAGCATTCCCCATGTTCTAGGAAATATGTTCTGGTTTTTCACTGTTTTATCCTTTGGAGGCCTTTGCCAAGGATGGCACTGCACACAGTGAGCACTGATTCAGGAGGGGAGGATGTCAGGGCCTTGTTTCCCGCTCAGCTGTGGTATGGGATCAAGTGCCATCACTCTACAAGGCTCTCCTGTGGGAAAGGAGGTTGTGCTTGTGTGTTTGTGGTGCCCAGAGATGGAAATGGTCCTTTCAGGAGACAGAAAAAGTGTAGGACAGCTTGTAAGGGCTGCATTCCTCTGCCTTTACAGATGTTTTTGCTGTCATGTGCCCTGTTGGCACTCTGGTGGGTTTAGGGGCTTGCTGGGCTCAGGCTCTGCCTGGGTGGGGTAGTTCTGTAAAGAGCAGTGTGTTTGGGGGCTGTTGGTCCTTCTTCCTTCAAATGAGAACCAGCTGGGGGAGAAAGGGCTGGGGCAGAGTGTGGACATGTGAAGGAGGTACTCCCTGAACCGGGATTCAGTGAATTTTGAACAGCATTCTGTTGTGTGGGGCAGAGTCAGCTGTGCTGGTGGCACCTCAGCTGTCAGATCGTCCCCCAGTTCCTCTGTCCTGCTGCTGGTGCTCATCAGCCCCTGTCCCCACCATTGCCGAGGGGCTGGAGGGGCCCTGGGCACGCTGTGCCCCCCAGCCTGCGGCACAGCACCCTGTGCTGGGGCTCTTGCTGTGCAGAGGGATCCTGGAGCCCCTCTCTGCAGCTGTCCCACGCTGGGCGCCGTGCCCAGAACAGCGTGTTCTGGTGTGAGCTTTAACCACAGGATTGTGCTTCCTCTTGAACTTCTGCAGAGGTACTTCAGCCAGGCCAGGCCCCGAGGGCTGTGATGGGTTCCTGGGAAAGCTCCTGGGGCCCACAGCCAGGCAGGGACAGGTGAGCTCCTGCCCCACTGCGCTCAGCCCCACAGGCACCGCCAAAGGCCCCGGCTGCCCCATGTCAGGGTGAGTGAGCACCCTGTGTTCTCCTTGCGAGCCACTGCCATCAACCCAGCACTGCACTACCCCACTGCCAGCAGGGAAGCTAAAGGCAACTTCTAAATCAACTTTTTATTATTGCAAGAATGATAATAAACAGGCTGCTGCCTCCTCCCACCCGAGTCTCTGTGGAGTCGTGTTCTTGGCACACACCATCAGCTGTGCCCACCTGCACCGTGAGTGCTACAAACCCTGGGCAGCAGCACAACAGGGCACCCAGGGGCTCCAGCAGTGAAGGGAGAGTTCAGTTTCCATTGTAGTTGTTTGGGAATGGAAATTCTGCAGCCTCAGAGGTCAAAAGTAGCTTTGGTCCCATCCCAAGGCTCTGCTCCATGGTATGGCACAGCAGCCAAGAGCGCTGGAGAAGGGGGTAGGATGAGAGATTTTTAAGGTCCCTTCCAACACAAACTCTTCTAGGGTGCTGTGATCTACCAGGCCAGGGCCTTGCATCCACTGTGAGGACATCCTGTCCTCTCCCTGCCACCACCCTGCTCTGCTCACTGGAATTGCTTCCCACCCACCTGGTGATGAGAAACAGTGACACGATTTTACAGCAATACTGATGTACACAAGCCCTACACACCAAAGCCAAAGCCTGACTCTGTGAGGTTTATTGCAGGGTTTATTGGGCAGAGCTTCCTGCCAGCGATCAGTCATAGGAGAGGGCAGCCTGGGCTTTTCATTCCCTCTGACTTTGGCCAGAAGCTGCCCAGCGCGCGGCCGGGCCGCCGGACCCTGCGCTCACTCGGTGTCCGCGTCGCTGTCGGGGCCCAGCGTGTCCAGGGGCTGCACCCGCAGGGAGTCGTAGTTGGGCGGGGGCGTGCCGGGCTCGGGGGGCAGCGCCGGGGCCCCCACGGGCTCGTGCTGGAAGCCCAGGTTGGTGTGAGCCTCCACCAGCTCCGACACCGTGGGCGGCGCGTCGGGGTAGCGCGCCCGCGCCCGCCGCTGCTTCAGGCCCTTGCACCAGCTGATGACGTTGATGACGGTGATCCACAGCGAGTCGATGATGATCTCCCCGAACTCAATGAGGCACAGCACCGAGCCCCCCATCCAGAACCCAAACTGGCCTCCCAGGCTCGACAGCAGCCAAACAATCTGTGGGAGGAGAGCAGAGTGAGCCCCCCAGATGTGCCCCGGCCCGATCCATCACCCGTGCGCCAGTGCTGATGTGGGTGATGCCCCTGCACCGGGACCTGCCCGCTGGGGCCTCTCCTGTGCTGGTGTTGCCCTGCAGGGCTGGGACAGGGACGGGAGGCGGAGTGGGGGAAGGAATTGAGGGTTCTGAGCCACCAGGCAGGGGTGGCTTCATCCACTGCATTTGAGCAGGCGTGCCAAGAAGCAGCCTCGAGGGATGTGACAGGCTGTGCCCCAGGGCACTGAGCCCTGCCCGTCCCAGCTGCTGGCTCCTGTGCCTGCCCTCCCGAAGGGCTGGGGTGGGCACTCACCGTGGTGGCAGCTGACTCCGAGATGGTGCGGTAGTTGTACTCCTGGAAGTAAATGTTCAGCTTGATGATCCCATTCCTGTAAAGAACAAAATCCACCTCAGTGAGGAGCTGGCTGTCAATGCCTGCACCTCTGCTCCAGCCTGACTGTGGGACAGAGAGACACCAAGACATCAGTATGGAGTGACAAATGTAATGACATTGGAACTGTCCTCAAGGCTGATTTTACTTTGCTGCACATTTGAGTTTGACTAGCCCAGTTTGCAGCTCTGGAGAGCAGATGACATGCACGAAGTGCCTTTTGGATCTGCCTTTTGTGTGTCCCAGGTGAACGCTGCAAACCTCGTCCTCGCTGCCATCCGCAGCCGCGCGCTGGCCCGGAGCCAGGGCTCGTGTCAGGCTGATGTTAACAGGCTCAGCAGAGAAGATAGAGTGGTTGTTCCTTTCACTCACCTGTCCAGAGTCACATTTGTTGACATATCCCTTTCATAAGACAGAATATGGAAAATCCAGTCCTAGGGAAACAAAATCTGTTCACAAAGAGTAGAGACACCCTGTGCTCCTGAAGAGAACAAGCCCAGCGGGTGCGGTGCCCCGTGCCAGGCAGCCCTGGCACCCTGTGCAGCTGGAGGGCACACCGTGGGGCTGAGCAGGGCAGCTCTGCCTCAGCAGGGCACAGGGTGGGAAGGGTGTCCTTCCCTGTCCTGCGTGGGTGGGGAAGGTGGGCTCAGCCTTGGGCTGGCACCGGGGCAGAGCCCAGCAGGGAGGAGCCACCCTGGGGTCCCTCCCTGCCTCATGCCCTGGTACTGCTGCTGGTCTGCATGTGGGAAACATGGACTTCAGCAAAGCTCTGAACAGCCAGTGCCCCTGCCTGGGGACAGCAGCCACCAGAGTCTGTCACAAGCCAAGGAATGGGGGTTACCTCAGAGGCTTCTGATGGCCAGTCCGCCATGGAGATGGTCATTTTGTACTGGGTGTCACTGGAGTGGAGAGGGAGAGCGTTAGTGTGGAGATTTCCCCTCCTCTGAAGCCCCTGGAACTTCAGTTCTCCCACAGTAAACCAGCCCTGCAGGGTTTGCTGCCCTTTCAGGACAGTCAGGACCGATGGGAGACAAAGTGAAGGATCCTCCACCTCCACAGCAACCAGATCAGGCTCAGGTACTCACTTGCATGTTTCTTTGCAGGAGTCAATGCAGATCTGACGCTGTTTAATGCTGGACCTCAGTGAGGAATAGCAATATGCTGTTTTGTGAAAACAAAATTAAAGTATTTCTTTAGATAAGGACCCAGTTACTCAGGTATATCAGTTCCATTTATCAAAACAAATATTAGGTATGACCATGCAGCACAGATTTGCCATCTTTCCTTTCCTTGAGAAACTTGAGCAAAACATTCAGGCAATTTACTAATAAATTAAAAATAAACTGTCAGTTTCTGAAGACAGTTCTCACAGAACCAGCTTGCCCAGGATTGGTATTTTTGGCACAGCCCTGGCCTCTGCCAGCACAGAGCTGTGCTACCCCAGGCGAGCACTGGATCCTCCATTGCCCCTGCCAGGGGACCCAAATTTTTTGGGTGCTGAGGTCTGGAGTGATATCCCATGTTCTTTCTCTTTGGTGCCCAAGGGCTCCCCCAGCCCCCAGGACCAAATGCGGCCCCTTCTCCCAGCACTGGCCCAGGTGGCCACATCCCACAGGGAGCTGCAGGGACAGCAGCAGACCCAGCCCCTGACACCCCCAGCAGCTCTTACCCCAGCCTGGGTTGTCCTCGTTATTGCAGTAACTGACCCCTTCAGGCAGAGGGAACATGTAGTGCCCGCAGCCACAGATCTCCACCATGTGGTTCTGGAAGCAGGAGCGCAGGCAGGCCTGGCAGGGAAGGGGGATGCTCAGAGCCGGCTGAGCCCTGGGGCGCCGTGCCCTGCTGGGATGGCAGCGCCCCCGGAGCCCCCGTGCCCCAGGAACCCCCTCTCCTGCCCTGCACGGGGGTCTGGGGCTGCCGGAGCCGGTCCCTGCCCAGACCCCGCCAGCCCCGCTGGGCACTGGAGCTCTTTGGCCACTCGTGAGCCCTCGTGGGCAATGCAGGGGGCTCAGCACCCGCTCCCGCTCACACAGCAAACTGCTCGTTTCTCAGTCATTTTAGGGCTTCACAGAAGTAACATTCAAGCTTCCAAAAGGGAATACAAATGTTCTCTTCCACAGCAGACAGGGCTGTGCTCTCCAGGCTTTACACAACACTGACAAAGGGCTGGTTTTACATTTTAAGGCCATGAATTTCCAAATCCTCCAACATAAAGAGCAGACGAATGATCTCTGTGTCGGTGCTGCTCTTCTGGGGAGGATTGTGGCTGCAGCTCCAGCTGCTGCACTGCCATTAGCTTGGTGAGGCGTGAAGTTCATCACCCGAGCCTGGAGTGGGATTCTGCACGAGGCAGCACAAAGCAATAGCAAAGTCTGTGAGAAGATAATTCAATTTAACAGTTGTGGGCAGGACAAGCAGAGAATTTCTGAGTGACAGGAAAGGCCCACAGAGTGCAGAGCAGCCAGGCAGTGCTGGCAGAGCCTGGTTTACCTGAGAGGGCTCTGAAGTGGAGTTACGTGGGCACAGAACTCCGTCAGCGATTGCACTTCCAGGGAATAATGCAACCCTCTCAAGTGTTTGCTTAAACCTTATACAAGCATCTTCAAAAGCTGGCTAAAGTGGTCCAGTTGTTATTATATTACAGAAAGGTAGAAATATAAAACCACTGCCAGCCCAAAGCCCTCCTGATCTTCGGGTGCATCTGTGAATCAGCCCAAAGGGTTTGGGTGTTTCCCTTATTATCACATTGCACCCTCAAGAGCTGTTTCTCTCTCCAGCACAGCCTGTTACAAATTAACCTCTGCTTAATGCTGGCCCTCTAATTTTCTACAGATGCAAGGTTTACTGACACTCAACTTTCTCATCCAATTTTCAGAGTGATGAAGAAGCAAAGGGCTGTTTCCCTTCCTGCACGAACCAGCTGCATTTTCAGAGTGAAAAATGACTTGATTCCCCCAAAGAGAAAAAAGTTAAAGATCGCAGGAGTGTTCAGAGGGAGACTCTCTGCTTTGTACTCACCTCCTTTCAGGGGCAAATGTCACTTGTGTACACAAAACACAGGCTCCTGAGAAGTGTCACTTGGACATTGTCTCAGCAGAAGTTTCCCAGAGCCTCAATGACTCTTTCTACAGAACTATGTGGGGCTTAGATCAGATATGAGGAAAAATTTTTCATGGAAAACGTTGTAAAGCATTTGAACAGGCTGCCCAGGGCAGTGGTGAAGTCACCATCCCTGGAAGTGTTCAAAAATCATGTGATGTGGCACTTGAGGACATGGTTTATAAGTGCTGGTGCTGTGTTGATACTTGGATTTGATTATCTTGAAAGGTTTTATGATTTTATGATTCCCCAGTACCCTACATGATAGGCAAAGATCTAAGTGCCTTGATGACTTTTCCTGAAGAGTGCTGTTTGGTGCACAGGTGTGTTACCTGGATGGAGTAGGAGGTGTTGTACTGGCTGTAGAGGTTTCTGACGGGGACGTCGGAGCCGTTGAGGGTGCAGTCGCTGTAGGGGTAGCCCATCCGCTCCAGCTCGTCCTGGAGAGAAACCCAGACACCAGACTGTGCTTATCTCTTCTCCACAGGTCCCTGTGCCATTCTCCAGAGCTCTGTAATCCCGTGCTCCCCACTGGCTTTGCTAGAGATGAGAGTCAGGGCTGGCAGAGCTGAGGAGGCTGCAGCCCCTTCCCTGGGTGGATCCGGGCAGCCCAGGCTGCTCAGGGTTTGCCAAAGCCCCTTCTGACGTGCTGCAGAAAGAGACAGCCGTGACCCGAGCCCAGAATCCCGGCCTCAATCAAGCCCTTTGCCAGGACAGTTACATAAAATCCTCCATAAAGCGCTCCAGCCCCTGACAGGTGTGTACCTTGTCTCCTTTGGTTTGAGCCAGTTCAGCCAAGACTGAAAGCAAACTTGGTTTGGCTCCCATCAGATAACATTATTCTCAGACAATCTGCTCCCCAGGAATGCCACACATACCACCAGCACTCCAATGGAGGTTTCTGTCCCAGCCATGGCGTAGATGCCCTGGTCCTTGAGGAAGGGGAAGCTCTTCTGCTGGTGCAGCATGAGCCTGGCCCCAGCGGCAGAGGACAGGTAGGGAATGTAATCCTGCTGGCTGATGTCCAGAATCAGCTTCAGCCCTGGGACACCAGACAAAACACAACAGGAATTGCATGGGAAGGTGAGGCTTGGGGAAAAAAGGGAGTCTGCTTTCTTCTCCTGTTCCCTGGGAAGAGCCAGGGTCTGGCTGCCACAGCAGCCTGACCTGGGGAGGAACACTGGTGGTGGTGAATGCCCAGAACTGCAGTAGCTGGCAACAGTCAGGTGTTGCCTCAGATATTTCAAACATCCTGAGGGTGCCCTTCATGTCTGTAGTCACTTTTTTCTGTGTGGCACTTTTTCCTTTTGGGGCTCACCCCCTTCTGGAAAGCCTCTGTTCCCTGGTGCAGTGCTCCAGTGACAGAGGAATCATAAGTCTGTCCTGAGGGACAGAAAAGGCCACCAAGAGACAGAGCCCTCATATCTGCCACTCCAGCCCCCTCCTCCATTTCAGAACTCGCTTACCAAACTCGGCCCCGGGGTTGGAAGAATTCAGAGCCTCTTCATCCATGCCCCAGTTAAAGATGTAGCAGTTACCATGGTCTGGGTGGTAGATTTGGGTGAAATTCCTGGAAGAATCATACACAGAAAACTGTGACTCTTGGGGGGACTAAAGGGGTGTGACATAAAGCAGAAGGTGGGCCCAGCTCAGCAGCTGTGCTTCCCAACACTGGGAAGCGTTGTTAGAGCTGAGAATCAGCAGCAAGCTCATTGGCAGCTGATATATACGTTAAAAAGAGAAAGGAACCCACGTGCTGTTCGTTCCTGCAGGGACAGAAGGCAGCAGGGGGCTCCTGTGCACCTACTTGTAGTTGCAGGGCTCAGCCCCATAGAGACAGGCCAGGATCATGTCCTCTGCCTGGTAGCCCATCCTGATCCTCTCGTGCAGCGGGACCTTGGAGAGGATGGAGGTGGACTGCAGGATGTACCACTCGGTCACCGCCTGCGCCGCGCTGCTGAAGTTCCTGTACGTGCAGTTCTCAGAGCCCTGGTGGCTGCACTGGGGACACAGAGCAGGCAGCCTGAGCCTGGGGACGGCAGGGCCATGGGGGACCCCTCCCCACCTGCTCACCCACATGCCAGCCCTGCCTGCAGCTCCAGGGACTGAGAGGTTCAGCCTGACGGGGCCACAGGCCGGCTGTCACTGAGCTGGCTGTCACACTCAGCTGGCTGTCACTCTGAGCTGGCTGTCATTACAGCCAGGGACGTTTCCCTGCTGGGCAGGTCATATATCATCCCCAGGGTGACCCCACAAGTTAACAGAAAATGGCAATTTTGGACCAATTCTTTAAGGCTGCAGTTTCCCCAGCCTCCGTGGTCTGCCCAGGCAGGGTCCTTGGAGCCTCCATGGGAGCAGGGGTGAGGGGTTCCAGGATCACCCTGTGGCTCTGCACTGCAGACTGCAGCAGGAAAGGGATGGGGAAGCAGCCACAGCCTCTCCTTGGCATTTTGGGTGCCTGACCCCAGGAAGGGATGAAGGTGCCTGGGAGCCTGCAGGGACAGGCAGTGCCCAGACCTGGCACAGCCAGAGCAGAGCCCCAGGGCAGAGTGGCCATGGGCAGCTGGTGGGGACGGGACACAGATCTCCCTGCTGCATCCTTGCCAAGGCACCCATCCCTCATCTCTGCCCGCTGCCACTGTGGGACCCCTCTCATCTCACCAGCTTCACTGCCAGCTTGTACTTCTTCTCTTCCAACGTGGTGTTGGCCGGGGCAGGTGTAGCAGTGGTTTGGTTCACCTCAGTGGTTTCATTGTCCATGGTTCCATTCATCCCATAGAGCTGGTGGCCCTCAGCAGTGTCACTGCTCACATTGGCTCTGCTGTCTGTGGCATTTTCATTGTCCACAGCAGTCTGGTTGGTCTCAAAGATGTCCAGGATGATGGGATTGTCTTTGTCATGCTCATCAATGAGGACCAGGGGGATCTGGTTCCAGAGCTCCAGGTTGAGTGGCAGGGACGTGTTCTCAGTGCTGTTTCCTGGTGTGGGCTGCAGGATCCTCTCCAGGGCTGCCTCGATGAGCCTGTCCAGCTCCTTCAGCAGGGGCTTCACCTCCGAGTACCTGCGGGACAGGGAGTGGGACAGCAGTGCCAGGGAGCGGGGACACGAGGCAGCTCACCTGGTACACTGCTGGCTCGGACCCTCCTGGGCACCTCAGAGTGCCTCAGTTTACTGCAGGACACAGAGAGCTCCCATGCAGAGCACGGCCAGCTCAGACCCTCCTGGGCACCTCAGAGTGCTGCCTGAATTTACTGCAGGACACAGAGAGCTCCCATGCAGAGCACAGCCAGCTCACACCCTCCTGGGCACCTCAGAGTGCTGCCCCCATTTGTTGCAGGACAAGGGGAGCTCCCATGCAGAGCACGGCCAGCCCAGACCCTCCTGGGCACCTCAGAGTGCTGCCTGAATTTACTGCAGGACACAGAGAGCTCCCATGCAGAGCACAGCCAGCTCAGACCCTCCTGGGCACCTCAGAGTGCTGCCCCCATTTGCTGCAGGACAAGGGAGCTCCCATGCAG
This sequence comes from Zonotrichia leucophrys gambelii, assembly GCF_028769735.1. Classification (NCBI taxonomy): domain Eukaryota; kingdom Metazoa; phylum Chordata; class Aves; order Passeriformes; family Passerellidae; genus Zonotrichia; species Zonotrichia leucophrys. Next base: position 15,980,501 of record NC_088184.1, read on the forward strand.
AGCACGGCCAGCTCACACCCTGGTGTCCCGGCAGGCTGCAGCTGGGCAGAGCAGTGGGAGGATAAACAGGGAGTGCTGCAGGGCTGAACACACCAGTGCTGGGCCACGTTGGTCCTAGTTCAGTAATTCACTACAGTTTACACAAAACATCTCTAGCAAGTGGAGGAAAAACTACCCCTAAGCAATTCTTGTGTTGGCTGGGAGCCTCTTGCCTTGGGCTACACTATTGCATGGATTTAAAACAACGATAGATTTAAAGCAACTCTAATGAAAATCAGTGACTCCTTTGAAATCACAATTCAGTTCTCTGTCTCTATGGCAGACAGGACTGTGGAACCAGCTCTCAGTGACTGGAGTATGAGCAATGAGAAGAATGCTCACAGCGAGGAAGGGGAAGGAAAGGAATTGTGGGGAAAGATGGAGAGACTGATTCTGGCTGAGAAAGGTGAGCTGAATTTGGTTCTTTTACGAGCTGAGGAAAGTTTGCAGGGAGATAAAAACCTTCATTGGATTGACTGATATGGTACAGAAACTGTGTTAGGAAGAAACTCTTCCCCATGAGGGTGGGCAGGCCCTGGCACAGGTGCCCAGAGCAGCTGTGGCTGCCCCTGGATCCCTGGCACTGCCCAGGCCAGGCTGGACAGGGCTGGGATAGTGGAAGGTGTCCCTGCCCAGGGCAGGGGGCAAAATGAGATGAACTTGAAGGTCCCTTCCCAACCCAAACTGTTCTGGGATTCTGTGAAGCCCAGGAGAACTGGCAGGGAGATGAACCCTCCTCTGGCCCTGAACCATTCATCTCCATATGGTTCTTTATTTGTTTTAAGGCACACCTGGTGACTCCATTGATGCTCCTAATGTGATGTCTCAGACAGGAACGGGCCCTCAGTACCTCTCACTGGCAATGTTTCTGAGGGGTTAGGGCACACATGGGGAAACTGGGAGAAGAAAAACTTACTTGAAGGGGTTGGCGTTGCAGATGGTGACTGCGGGGAACTTCATGGTCTTAAAGCCAATGGAGAGGGATGAGGTGACATTGTAGGAGAGGTAGGTGTTGATGAGGATCCCCCACTGCCAGAAGACCAGGGATGCAAAGAGCAGCGTTAGGAAGAACCAGATTAATTTCTTCTTTGGCCCCTCCTTGATGATGCGCTTGGGGCCGTGGGTGTTGGTGTTGTCGCAGTACCAGACCAGCAGCTCCTTGTAGGTGTAGCCAGGGCCCTTCTGCAGGCGGTGCAGCGCCCGCACCAGGTACTTCTTCAGGTTCATGCTGCTGCCTGCGAGCAGGAGAAAAGGCATCAGAGCAGCTCTGAGAGCAGCAGGGGCTGTGCCACACCCGGTGCCCGGTTTGGGCAGCACAGCAGGAGTGGGGCAGCCACTGCGATGGCACGGCCGTGGTTTGTAACCCAGGTTTGTAACGCCTCAGATGCTCTGCAGGGTCATGCCATGGCAGCAGCATGGCAGCCAGCCTCCTCTCACAGGAGAGCTTTGGGATCGGCAGCTCCACAGGTGCTGAATGATTTGTCACGTTTTGGGTTCTTGCTGGCCCCACCAGAGCTGAGTGAGCTGCGGGACGTGGCCGTGCCCGGTGACTCCCGAGCCTGGCCAGGGCCCTGCAGTGTGGCAATGCCTGCCCAGGTGCTGCTGTGTGCACTCTGATACAGCTGGAATGCTGTCCCAGCCTCAGCCAACACTAGATGGACCAAGCAGTACACGCAGAGCTGGCTTGGGTAGAGCTCAGGCTCACGGCGTTCAGGGATCAACCTCGCATGGAGCCTGAGACAATTTTCCTTTAAAGTAGCAAGTATTAGAGCACAACCAGCTTTCAGAGGGACAGAAGAAGAGGAGCTGGAAGCAGCAGCACCTTTCCCAGGACCAGGAATGCTGTCCAGGGCTGCTGCCCGCTGGAGGAGGGACACCAGATTGTTTTTTTCTACCAAATTCCTTTGTCTGTCAGATATTATCAGTATGGCCCCCCCACTCCTCTGCTGTGGTGAGGGATGCTGCATACTTGGCATTCATTTTGTGAGTAAATAGAACATTTTGTGCTACTATTTTAAGGTTAGAATCTGTGTTACTAAATCTTAACATCCCGAGGCAGGATTTCAAAAAGAACCTGAGGCAGGCACTCAGAACATTTGTCAGATTTAAGCTGCAGGAGAGCAGAGTTAAAGATTAATGCTGGGAATAGGCCCCATCCCGGGAGGAAGAGTGGCGGAATAATGCAGCAATAGTTCACCAAGGAGCAGCACTCGGCAGGGCAGGAATGAGAGTGACACAGCATTACTTGCAGGTGAGCAAAGAAGGCAGCAGAGGTGTGCACGGGCCCTGGGGAGTGAAAGGAGGTGGGTTCTTCATACTTTTCAAAAATAAAGAAGGTGATACCGATTCCTTGATGTGCTGGCCAGATTTGCCAGTTCTCCTGAGTAGCACGCAGAGAGTTTGATAACACTATAAACCCAACAGATTTTGAAGTCTCGCTGCACGACACAAAGAGGGGTGATGGTTTTCACTGCATGCCTGTTACCTCTGGTGTTAGAGGTAGGTGCTCCTCTGTGGGAGAGGACTTGGGGAAGAACAAACCCCAGCTGCTTCCTCTAAGATCCGAGGGCAGGCTGTACTCTCATAGAAAAGCTTTTGTTCTCCAAGGAACTCGTGTCCCGGGACTTGGACCCCCGGATCCCCAGCCTCCCCATCTCATCCTCCATGCCCTCGTGCCACTGAGGCTCCTCCTGCCCTGGCCTGGGGTGCTCTGCTATGGAGGGAGCACGGCTTGCAGCAGAGCCTGGCTGGGTTTTGGGCAGATACCACGGAGGGGGGCGGTGACCGTGGTCTGTGCCGAGCTGCCCAGGCTGCGGTGGGCTGTGAGCCCCGGGCTGTGCTGCCCCAGCCCTGCAGAGTGAGCCAGCCCTGCCCGGGGCACAGCAAGCCCAGCCTCGGCTTTACAGTCCTCAGAGCTGCTTCACATCTGGGGAGCCCAGCGAGGCCGACGAGGAAACACTTTCTGCCTTTTAACAAATCCAGTAACAGATTTAGAGTGGATTGCAGTTTCCAGCCCCTGCCTGGCTGCTGCTGGCCAGCTGTGTGCCCTCGGCTGTCCCTGCTGTCACCAACCACTGGCTCCTGCCACAGGGGGACCCCACTTGTGTGCCAGTCTCTGTGGGTCACTCATCAACCTGCCAGTGCTGGGAGAAGTTATTCCTTTTTATATGGAATAAAAGAAATGGCAAGGAGCAAAAGCTGCATTTGAACATGCCTAGATGACTTTTTTTGCGATGTATATTCTCATTTTAACAGTTTTCTTCCTATCTTTATTTCCAGTGTTTCCAAACAAGCTCCTTCCTTGCTGACAGCTGGAAGCTGCCCCAGGTGAGCCCCAAGGCCCTGTTTTGGGGGCTCCTCCCTGGCACAGTGCTCAGAGCTCAGCCCAGAGCTGCTCAGGGCAGGGTTGGTGCCAGGTTTGGTGCCAGCCTGGGGTGGGTCCTGCTCTGCCCCATCAGCAGGCTGCACCTGAGCAGAGAGGTGATAAATGAGGGGTATAAGGACCCTCTCTCCATCCGTGCACTGACAACTGTGTCCCCTTCCCACAGCCCCTGGGAGGGAGGAGGAGGAGCAGTGATGGAGCAGGAGCTGAGCAGGGCTGGGGGCACAGAGGGGCCACCCCCTCCACAGACAGCAGCCCCGAACCCTTCGCAGGTGGGAGCCAGCCCTGCGTTACATCCCTGCTCTGCTCCGGGCTGCCCTGGTCACAGCAGGGTCACCCGAGCTGAGGCAGGGCTGTGAGCCCCCGTGTGTGCCAAGGGTGCCAAGGCCCCTCTCCTGGCAGCACCTGCATCCCTGGGATGACCAAAGCCGTCCTAGGAGAAACCTGCTCCCGGTTCCAGTGGGGTTTCTCTGTGCTGAGGACGTGTCCTCCCTGTCTCCAGCAGCTGATCCAGCCCTGCCTCATCCCAGCATCACCCTGGGTGAAACTCCTCCACCTCACAGTGACATCACACTCCCACATTACGAAATGATCCTGTTGACTCTGTTGAATCTCCTCTGGGGTTTTCCTAGGGCAATTGCCACTTGAAGGAAATAAAGTCATGAGCAAAACTTGCCCCACTCCTGGAAGCTCCAGGGTCAGATATGGGCAGCAAAACCACGCTGACACTACCAGCCTGATGACACTGTGATTGCTCAGCACTTTCTCTCCTGAGACACACCAGTCACTCCCCTCTGATGACCAGCTGCTCATCTGCCATCTCCCCTGAACCCTGAGGGAAAAGCCTAGTTTTCCTAAATGAGACATCTATACTCTCTAGTGGTTATTTTGGCAAATTAGAGGAATTTCTTTTATTACCTCACAAGTTTACAGGTTGGCAGTTGGAAAAGTGGAGCAGACACGTGCCAATGAGCACCTGTGCCAGAAGCCTGTCTCAAGGTGGGGTCAGAGCTCCCAGCAGATGCCCTGTGCTGCTGGTGCAGGGACAGTGGCCAGGGCACACAGTGCCAGCTCCGCCGCCCACGGCTCCAGCCCACGCAGGCGCCTCCGGGGCTCCAGCCCACGGGCAGGCGAGCAGCACTCAGGAGTATTTACAGTCTGCAGCTCAGATAGCGCTGCCCCGACTCTGTGTGTGTGCCAGGCACTCTGCTCCCGCTGCCCTGCCCAGCCTGAGCTCCCTCTGCTCTGCAGCCGGGCTGCGGCTCCTGGGGCTGGAGAAGGGAAGGCTCCAGGGAGAGCTCAGAGCCCTGCCAGGGCCTGGAGGGGCTCCAGGAGAGCTGCAGAGGGGCTGGGGACAGGCATGGAGGGACAAGGGGAACAAGGGGGAATAGCTTCCCACTCCCAGAGGGCAGGGATGGACGGGATACTGGAAAGAAATCCTTCCCTGGCGGGTGGGAAGCCCAGGGCTTGGAGCAGCCTGAGGCAGTGGAAGGTGTCCCTGCCCAGGGCAGGGGGTGAAACGAGGTGGACTTGGAAGTCCCTTCCAACTCAACCCAATCCACGAACCTGTGGTTCCCATGCTGTCCCTCTCTCTCGGACAATCACAAGCCGTGCTCCTCATGTGCCAGGAAGGTCACATTGTGAGCTCACTTGGCTGCTTGGGCAAGGAATCCTGGACAGTAAGAGGAGCAAACCCCCAGCACCAGGGACTGCATCCCCTGGGATGCTGCGGGCACACTCTGCCCCACTGGGAGCACCATCCTGGGGGAGATGGCACATTTCCAGTACCAAACCAAACACTGAACTACTCCACCAAGATGCGGTTTGCTCCCATTCTCTTTTATCAGGGAGATTAAAGGAAACCCCTGGGTAAATAAAGGCTAAATCCGAGTTACTACCCCTTGCTGCACGCCGGGTACACCCCAAACCCCTGCCCAGCACGCAAACCTGCCCCGCTGCTGCCAGACCAGGCAGAGACCGGGTGAGCTCGGGTGTGTAGCCGTGTCAGCCACCACGGCCGGTCCCGTCGAGCCGGTCCCTGGGGCCCGGCGCGCTGCCCGGGATGCCCGAGGGCGCTGACAGATGCCGGGGCATCCCTGGGCAGGGTCTCGGCCGGAGGGACCGGCACCCCCCCCGCACGCCCTGTCCCGGCCCCCCGTGCCCCGTACCTGCCGCCCGTGCGGCTCCGGCCGCGCTCCCGCCGACACCGGCACCGGCCCCGGCCCCGCCGCCCGGCCCGCCCCGGCCCGCCCCGCCGCCCCGGCTGGGCCCGCCCTCCCTTGCCGCCAGCGCTCCCCGGCCGGTCCCGGTTCCCTGGAGCGCTGCTCTGATCCCTCCCAGCGCATCCCGGGGAAAGGTGCCTGATTCTGCTGCTCCGGCTCCCGGCAAACGCAGCCCGGGATCAGCGGCACGGACCTCGCACAATCACAGAGTTACTCGCTTGGGAAGGGACCTTGGGAACGGAATCCTGCCACGGCTTGGGTTGGAAGGGACCTCAAAGCCCATCCAGTGCCACCCCTGCCATGGCAGGGACACCTTTACTGTCCCAGGCTGCTCCAGCCTGGCCTGGGCACTGCCAGGGATGCAGGGGCAGCCACAGCTGCTCTGGGCACCTGTGCCGGGCTTCCCCCCCTCCTGGGGAAGGATTTCTTTCCAATAGCCCATCTAACCCTGCCCTCTGGCAGTGGGAAGCCATTCCCCCTTGTCCCCTTTGTCACCTCACTGCTTTACCTTCCCTGGTGCCAACTGTCCCTGGTGCCAGGCTTTTGACATGGGTAAATAAATGCAGGTGAGGTGCATTAGTGTTTTGAAACAGTTTTATAAGCTGTTTTAGAAAGATCCTATAATCTTTTTTCCTTGGCAGAGGCTGCCTAGAACAGCAGTGGAATCCCCAGCCCTGGAGGGATTTAAAAGCCATGTGGATGTGGCATTTGGGGACAGGGGTTAATGGTGGCCTTGGCAGTGCTGGGGAAACGGTTGGACTCAATGATCTTGGAGGGCTTTTCCAACCTGAATGATTCTTTGGTTCTATGTTAATTTATTTTTTTCTGTAAAAAGCCTCCCTTCACAGCTGTTTGCTCCCATGCCTGCTGCTGGCAGGAGTTTGAACACCTCGAGCCTGTCAAGTGTGGACTAGACAAGATATTGATTTTCAAACAGAGGGGGCAGAGCTCAGGGCCACCAATGGACTGATCTGGACCTTGATAATCTCTTTCCAGGAGAAATGAGCGATGTTTCTATAAAATGACAGAATGAAATAAACATGGCAGCAGCATTTCTGTTTGTTTCAGGGCTGGGAGGCAGCAGCTCAGAGGGGCCAGGGTCCTCCCAGCCCAGCTGTCCCCAGTGATTTTCACGGTGATTAGTATGTGCTTTGTGATTTCATTACTTAATCTCAATATTATGTGTCTTGCACGCTGACTGCTGTTGATCCCATAATTAATCCCTCGGGGGGGGGGGGGCTGGAGAGACATCCCCCCTTTTCTGTATTCTCCTAGCCCAGGGCCAGCCCGGTGTGTGCCACGGGCTGGGATCCCTCAGCCCAGCGCTGCTGTGCAAACACATTTGGGGCTAAAATCCCAAGCATCTTGGGCGAAGTGGGAGACGTCAGCTCCTCACAACAGAACAGTGAACATGTACAAACCTCCTTGGAACCATAAATCACTGCTGAGGGCACAGCATTGTACAGGGGAGTGATTGCCTCTTGCTAGGAGAGGTAATGGCAGATTCTTGTTCAATCAGGACTTGGTCAGACTTTCCCAAATGTCCTCGTGTTCTGTTATTTGGGAACCAAAGGGATTTTTATTTTTAACCGGCACAAGTATAGCTCATGCCATTATGTCAGGAGTGGAATGCGGGATTGTGTTTGAGAAGTATCTCCAAGGGAAGCTGGAATGAACAGGTTGGATGGACCAGGACCTGCCGGGTTCCTCTGTCCTGTCCCAGTAATTGCCCTGCTGTGGGCACTGCTCTCCCAGAGAACAATGCCAGTTACCGGCTCTGGCAGCTCCAGCCCTGGAAATAGAGTGGCTGGCGTTTGTTCCAGGGTTCGGAACATCAGCTGCGCAGCCAGCAAGGCCAAATGACCTTGAGCTGCCTGACTTTCCATCATCTCTCAATTGTTTATGAGGAAGTTTATTTCATAAGCAAAAACCTCCTGCTGAAAACACAGCTGAAACGCCACAGGAAGCTCCCCTGCATCCCAGGCATTGTTTCCCCAGTGGTGTGTGATGCTGGCATGATGCACTGCTGACAGCAGCTAAATACAGCTGGGACACCAGATCCACGGGGAAAACCAGCCCTGAAAGTGACTCCATCTGCCCGACCCACCACCTTTCAAAAACATCAGCTGCTCCTAAATTTGTCTGATGGAAGGAAAACGTTTTGATGGTGGCTGTGGCCAGTACAAAGGCAGCTGGAATTTTGCTGGATGCTGTTAGGTCTGGATGTACAGATGAAGAAGAGCAGAGGTGATTGTTCCTATCAGCCCCCATCAGTCCCTGTCACTGTCACCCACCCAACGCTGGTGCAGGCATTGTGTCCCCACACAGGGAGGCTGCTCCTGCCCCTGTTCCTGCCCCTGCCAAGGGAGCCGTGCATCCGGCCCAGGCTCACCAGCACGGTAATTGCCAGGTTTATCAGTCGTGCGCCCTTTCAGAGACACGCCGCTGTCGCTAAATGAAACAGAGTCATTTCGTTGTGACCAGTAAAAGCCCGTGAAGTGACAGTGAGCATCTCACAACCACCCTGTGCCGGAGCCCTGTGTCAAACCTGTTAACTGGCCTGTGTTTGCGTTACAAAGATCAGGCAGTAAAACCCAGACTGGTTTTGTTTTACAAGGCGCAGCAGAGGGAGGGAAGGGGCCCTGTGGCTCCTGCTGGCCTGGCACAGCTTGGTGGCTGGTGGCACAACTCGGTGGCCTGTGGCACAACTCGGTGGCCTGTAGCACAGCTCAGTGGCCGGTGGCACAGCTCAGTAGCCAGTGGCACAGCGAGGGCTGCTTGGTGCCAGGGTCGGGCACTGGGCTGTGGCACCACCAGGTGTGGCCCTGCCAGCCCAGCTGTGGCCACAGGGACAGAGGGATGGGGCAAACCGCTCTGGGGCCCAGCTTGCTCAGCCTCAGCACAGTGACCTGGGCACTGAGTCCCAGTTCCCCTGCGGATGACACTGGGCAGGTTCAACACAGCACTGTGATCATTTGTCACTGGTGGGGTTTCCCCTGACCAGCTCTGTAACTAATTGTGACAGGGCATTAATTGCACTCATCTGCCTTTTCCGCTGTACGACTTTACTGGAAAAAATATCCGTCCTGCTGTGACTCCAGCATCCTGGGATGTGGCAGCTCAGGTCCTCTGGATGCCCCCAGGCCGCCCTGGTACAGGCCGGGAGTGCCAGCGTGGCTCCAGCAGGATGCAGCAATGTAAAGGTGCCCTGGGCTGGTGCTTTATGGTCCCCTCCCATGTCCTGGGGCAAATGTGAACTATTTTGTGACTGATGACATTTTATAACAAGACCAGAGCTGATTTATAGCGAGCCCAGGAGTGATTACCCCTGTGTACCCAGGGGAACAGCTTGTACCGTTCAGGATTCATTATGTAAACTTGGGTGAGAAGGTCTTAAAACCCAGAGGGACGGCACTGGTTGTGACAACAGGGTGATTCACCCCGGCTGGAGCCGGCTGCCACCTCCGCTGTGTTCTGGGTGATCACATCCCGCCAGGACGGCGCTGTGCTCTGCGGCAGGTGAATAAATACAGGGAACACATGGTTTTAATCCCTAGAAACACATTTGGACAAAGCACATGAGTGGAAGAGACAGATGTGACCCCGCATCCCACCCCTGGTGCTGGATGGGGCCTGCCTGGCTCAGTTGGTCAGGGCTTTGCAGGTTGGGTTGGGTTTTTGTCACTCTCCCCACAGTGTCCCCTCCTGTAGTTTGTGTCTCAGAGCTTTGGGAACACTGCCAATGACAAGGCTGCTGGGGTCACAGTGCCACCGGGGTCCTGGGGGGCTGCCAGGGCTGGCAGCCACATACCCAGCAGTGAGGGGGGCTCGGGTCCTGACAGGGTACAGCTCCCACCCAGGCAAACTGAGGTGGATGTGCACCACTGGGAGGGACAAGGCAGTGCAAGAGTGTTACAGGAAAGTGCTGAGGCTTGGCTGAAGATTCCAGAGGACAGAGGCAGGAACACTGTGTCCACAGCCCTGGGGCCAGGTGTGTTTCCCTGTTTACGCCCCCGGCTGTGTTACAACCAGGCCAGGGAGCAGGCATGGCTGCGGGTCAGCACCGGGCCCGCGGCTGCCCAGGGGCAGGGACAAGGACAGGGAGGGCTGCAGAGGCCCTGTCCTCCACCACCACTGCCCCAGGGCCTCCACTGCCCCTTGCTGCACACCAGGTACAACCCAAATCCCTGCCCAGCCACTTCCCCAGGGCCGGGTGCCCTGAGTGCACCCTGCTCTGGAGAGGGGTGCCCAGCCAGGTGGGACGGGTGCAGGCCGTGCCCGCGTTGCCCAGGCTGGAGTGGCACAGCAGGCCCAGTCTGGCAGCTGGGATGGCAGTGCCCAAGCTGGCCCGGGGTTCCTGCTCCCCCTCCTGCCTTGGGCACTGCTGTCTCTCAGTCTGGTTCCAGGGTGAGCCATGCCCAGTGTGTGCCAGGGGGTGTGGGCAGCTGGTGAGGGCTCCGCATGTCCTGGCCTGTCCTGCTCCGGGGAGAGGCCGCCATGGGGATTAGTGTGGGGCCCTGTGGTGGCATGTCCCTGCTGCACCTGGGTCACTCTGCCATGGGGATTAGTGTGGGGCCGTGTGGTGGCATGTCCCTGCTGCACCTGGGTCACTCTGCCATGGGGATTAGTGTGGGGCCGTGTGGTGGCATGTCCCTGCTGCAGCCTGGGTCAGACTCTGACTCACCTGGAACCGCTGTGGTGCCACCACGGCTGCCCTGCCATGGCCTGGCCTTGGCTGGGGATGCTCCAGCTGCTGGAAAATGCTTCCAAAGTGCTGAGAACAGGCTGGTGGGGATGGGTCAGGCCATCTGTCTGGTATGGGGAACTGCTCCGGGGCTGGCTCACCCTGCCCTGGAGGCAAAGGGGTAAAATTGAGCCATCCACACTGTCCAGCCGTGTTTGGCCTCCCCAGAGCTGGGCTTGAGCACAGAGGCTCAGAGCCTGGATGGATTTTCCATTTCCATAGGCATGTGCTGGAGATGCCTTTCCCCAGCCCAGCCCCATTTACATTAATGAGGCATTTAACTCCCAAACCTGTTTGTGGACCACTGGATGTCACCCAGATGTCACCTCTCTGGAAGGGACCTGGACAGTTTTTAACCCTGTCGGTGCTGCCTGGCTACATCTGCTGGGAGCAGCTTTGGGCAGCTGCCCCTTCCTTCCACTCTGAGGGAGGCTGGGCTCTGCTCTCCAGGCTGACAGCCCCACACGGGCAGGTTCCTGCCATGCAGAAAATCTCTGAGCAGCTGGATTTTCCTCCTCCTCAGCCACTTTCCCCCCACAGCCCCTCCATCACCTCTGGCTTTCTCCCTGCTGGCAGTGGCTGTGGAGGAGCAGAGCGAGGTTCTCCTGCTGTGCCTCCTCTCCTCCAGGGCCGGTCCCGGGCTGCCAGCAGCCTTTCCCAGCAGCCTTTCCCGTGAATCACCGGCACCTGCTGCCCCAGGTTTGTTTCAACACCTCTCCCCAGCCCGTCCCTGGCCAAGGCAGTGCCTGCCATGCTGCCTGCACCTTGGCTGTGGTTTTGGGTACTGCAGCTGCTCCCCGCAGCCCTGCGGTGCCACAGAGCTGCAGCTGTGGCTCTGTGGGTCCGGGGTCATTGCCATCCCTGCCCAGAGCTGCCCACTGTGGCTGCAGCTGTACCCCAGGGACAGGAGGCAAGCAGGGGCTGTTGTGAGTGAGGGGTGCCTGCTCTGGAGCCCCGAGCAGGGCTGGCTGGGCTCCCAGTGCCTGCCGTGGGTCTCCTGGGAGCACTGTCCCATGGCAGGAGACCTGAGCCCAGAGCCAGCGCAGTGCAGCAGGGGATGGTGCTGAGCCCTGGGTTTTACAGCCTGTTGTTCCTGTAAACTCCGAGCTGGGTTTCTCAGGAACTTTGGGTTTATGATGTTCAGCGTGTGCCAGTCATTCTCAGACCTGGTGCCTTTCTGTGTTTGAGGTGACTCAGGAGTTCAGCGCAGCTCAGTGTTTAACTCATGATGAAGTAAGCCTTTTCTGTAGCTCCATGGCTCTCTGCCTTCTGAGGATTATTCATACAGAGAAAAGGCGTTGCACCTGCCCAAGAGTAACTGCAAACAGCACCTGCAGAACACCTGTGCTTTTCCAAAGAATGTAAAACAAGTGTTCTCCCAAAGAAGCATCTATCAGGACACATATCCTGGGCTTTCAGTGGGAGAGCCCTGACATTCCTGCTGCTGGACCACTACAGGTTAGCAGCCTTGCTCTCCATCAAAGGATAGTCCCCTTATTGGAACTGCAGTTCTTGCTATAAAGTCTGACCAGTCCTACACCTGCTTTTGTGCAGGGTTGGCACTACTCTGTTTATTTTGCAAGGTTTTGTTTTACTCTGGGGAGGCTTTAGAAGCACAAACCCCTGACCCATCCCAGTCTGTGCCAGCTGCCAGTGCCTTCCCCAGCCCTGGAGCTGGGCTGGGGGCGTCCCTCCTGTCAGGGGGCTGATTGCATGATCAGCACTCGCTGATTGCATGATCAGCCTCCTGATATAACCCAGCTCTGAGGGCTGCTGGGGCTGGGCAGAGGTGCTGGAGCAGCCTGCGGGGGAAGAAGAAGCCCAGTATCAGCATCAAGCTGAGCTGGGGCAGGCTCTCCTTAGCACTGCCTGCAGCAGATGTGAGCAAACCCTGTGGAGAGCTGCGGTCTCAGGTGCTGCTGCACACGCAGGTACAGATGTGGAGTGGAAGAGCTGTGCTATGGCCCACTTTGTGATGTTTGCTTGCTTTCCCCTGGAGATGAGCCCCCCAATGCTCCCTGCAGGCTGTGCCCCATGGCAGCTGGGGGCAGCTGACCCCTCTGCACTGGAAGGCAGGTCCTCAATCAGGTGTAACGGGGCCAAACCAGCCCCTGTGCCAGCACCACCAAGCTGGCAAGGAGGGGGTTTGTGGTGAGGTGTTCCTTAGCTCTGCACTTTGCTGTTACTCCTGTCCCTGCTGTAGAGGGGACAGCTCATGCCGGTAACACCAAGGGGAGGTGGGGCTGCCCTATTCTGCTCTAGCTCTGTTCTGCTACTGCTGCCCATGGGGCAAGATTGCCATGATGAGCTGGTATTTGGTGCTGTTAGAGGGGATGGGCATGAGCCATGGCTCACCCAGGGCTGCACCAGGGGCTGAGACAGATCTGCTTCCCATTCTTCCTGCAGCCTCCAAGGGACTGCTCAGGTGCAGAGCTGTCTGGGGACATGTGAAGTTCCAGTGGTTTCGGTCTCTTGCTGGTTAACATTGCTTTGTGAAAGGCCTTTTCACTGTTTGTGCTTGCACCCCATGCTCCTGCTGCCCGCTCTGAGCTGGGTCCCACAGAACCCCCCTGCTGCAGCTCTCTGAGAGGCCTGGGGTATATCTGAGAACATACAGCCCCTGGCCAGGCAGAGACAATGCCTCAGCTCTCAGGATGCCTGCAGGGAACTAACTCATACAGCGGTGATTTAAAAAAAAAAGGGCAAAGCAGTTACTCAAAAATATATCTTTATTTTTTCAGTTTATCATATATTTAAATAATTCAGTTAAAATAGGTTTTATTGCACATTAAAGAACCTTTCTGGATTCTCACTGTCCTGTATAAAATAAGGTCATAGAGAAAGGAAAGGAGAGACTCTTCCACTCAGACACCCCTGACATGCTCTGCATGGCTCTGGCCCTACAGACCCCACCAGCCCGTGTGGGGTGGGCTCTGCTCCTCATCCTCACAGGGAGCTGAAGGCAGCACAGTGGGCTGTGGCAGGAGGGAGGCCCCAGCTGCCCCAGGAGCACTCGTGGCTGTGCACAGCCCCTGGCCCTGGGGGAGCAGCACAGGAGGTAAAACGTGGGTACTGACACTGCTCTGTGGATGGGACTGTGTGGGGGCAAGGTGGATGAGGTACACAAGGGGCAAAGCTTCCTCCAGGCATTGCCAGCTCCAGGGCAGGCAGGGGGGGAACTGGCTGCAGGAGGAAGTCCTTGCCTGGGGTTGAGCAGGAAAAGAGCAGCCAGCTAACTCCCCGTGAGGCTTCTGGGAAGTAATTTAATGAGCGCCTTGGAAGTTATGTTTAAGGGCTGCTTGAGTGATGTGGAATGGAACAAGCTTGCAGAGGATGCACTTCATTACTGTGCTCCAAATTGGATTTCATGCCCTTTCAGATGATTCTTTGGGGATGACTCGGGCTTTCTTACCCCAGCTGTGTAGCAACTTGCTTTACAAGCCCATTTTTGGTCGTCTTGGCTTTTCATCTCACAAGAAAGAGCTCCTCAGGCCACCATTGGAATTGGGTTTCTAATGAAAATTCAAGTGAGAGCTTTCCTTTCATGCTCTTTTGTGCCTTACCCAAGCCCCTGTCATGCCCTTCCTACAAATGCCATCCTGGATTCCTGACAGCCTGGGGTTTTTCCCACAAGTCCAGCCACACAGCAGAGAGCAATTAGTGTTAATGCTCAATGTGGCATCAATCTGCTGCTGTGGAGCAATTCCTGCCCACATGCAATGGGGTGTGTGCAGCTGGTGGCTAATGCGTGCCTTTGCCTGGTGAGACATCCCAGCTTAGTACCACATCCTGCTCCAGCCGTCTCCTGCCATCATTAACTCGCGAACTGATGTTGCTTGAAGCTCCCAACGTCTCTGAGCCCTCGGCATCTGTGTCTGAGCTTTGCTCAGGGCAGCTTTGAGTGCCAGTTCAATCCCTGAGTAAGGGTCTGACCTGGCAGCCCTTCAGAGCTGGTCCGGATGGGTGCTTGGCCCCGGACAGGCGTGTCCAGCCCCCACCTGGGGGCGGGTGTGTGTGGCAGGTGTCAGTGCTGGCCCAGCTCCAGCGTGTCGGGCAGCTGCTCTGTGAAGGCCGTCTCCAGCCGCAAAGTGCTGTAGTTGGGCGGGGGAGTCCTGGGCAGGGGGCTGTCCTGGGGCAGCGGCAGGCGCAGGGCCGTGGTGAAGGTGGGCAGGTCCTCGTCGATGCACGCGGGGTTCTCGTGGCCCTGCCTCTCCACGTCGCCGGCCGTGGCCTGGGCCGCCCTGCCCTGCTGGCGGCCACTCCACCACTTCTTGGCCCTCTGCCACTGGCGCCGCAGCACGATGGACAGCGAGTCGATGAAGAACACCTCCACGATCTCGATGACACACACCACGGAGCAGCTCATCCACAGCCCCAGCTGGCCCCCGAAGTTGGACAGAAGAATGACGAGCTGCAGGAGCAGAGAGCACAAGGTGAGGGTCTGCCATGGCGCCATGACAGCAGGCAGGGAGACGGAGCCGGGGCACCCAATGCTCTGCACTCCCAATGCAGTGGGCCCATCTCTGCTGCTGTTCTCTCTGGCTCAGCTTCAGAAGGAGCCTGGAGCTGAGCTTGCTGTGCAGCCCCTGCACAGGGCTCGGGGCTGGACAGGCAGAGACGTGGCCCGAGATAAGGGCTGGAAAGGGCAGGACCAGCCCAGAGGTGCATATCTGAGATCAGCTTCCTGCCCCTGCCCGTGTGGCATTGCTCCCCTGGGCAGGTGAAAGCTTCCAGCCTGCGTGGGAGGAAGCGCTGCGTCTCCTGGGAGTAGGGACCAGCATGCTCACTCACCGTGTTGGCAGGATTCTCCGAAATGAATCTCTCGTTCAGGTCCTTGTAAAACACCATGAGGTTGGCAAGGTCTGTCCTGGGGAAGAAGGAGGCAGGCAGAGGGTTTAGTAAAACAATAACATGAAACATACTGAAAAACTATGCAAATAACCAGTTGGACCAGTAGGGCTGGGCTGCTCCAAGGGAGCTTTTTCCCCAATTGCCATCATTAGGGCTGCTGAGATCGTATCAGAGCTGGAGGTACAAGGCAGGAACACACAGGGGGACTTACTTGTTCAGCTTCTTGTTGAGTTTTTGCCCTTTGTCCCAAGAGAGAACTCGGAGCATCCAGTCCTGGAGAACAGACAGAAAATGCTGCTCTAGTTACAGGTTCTTGTGCAGAGACCCTTGGGAAGGGGCTCGTGCTCCACATCTCCTTGGGCTAGTATGGGTACTAGAACTGAGTGTGTGACAGGCCAGCTGAGCCCAAGGGGATCTCCCAAGACAAATTTCAGTTTAATGATGAACTGCTAGAGGGGAAGCCCTGAGCTGGAAATTACAGACTGGTCTCTGGGCATAGTATCACTGAATGCTACTGACTACCCCAGGGCCTCCTGCTTTTGTGCTGAGCCTCTGGGGTTAGTCAATGCCTTGTGCCAGGCTGCTGTTCTGGTGGAGTGCAAGTGGGGACTGACCTCTGACACGACGGACGGCCACTGAGCAATGCTGGTGGTGAGCGCCCACTCCTTGAAGCTGCAGAGAGAGGCAGGGTGTCACTGGTGAGCTCCAACTCCCACACACGCTTCATCTCTGGCTGTGGCAAGGACTTACCTGCAGGCGTCTTTGCAGATCTGCTGGCAGCCCAGCTGCTCCTTCACAAACTTTTCATGCAGTCTGTAGTAGCAGTACACTGCAGGGGAGGAGCAGGATGTGTGTGAGAAGCCAGAAAGAAAACCTGCTACCTGGGCTGGGGTGGGACATCTGGGGCATAGGTGGCCTTTGTGGCCATCGCCTACATGGTGGGGATAAAAAGATTTATCCTATAAATATTGCAAAAGGCTCTTGAGAAGTGGCTGTCACTTGACATAGGCATGAAAACTGCCACACCTGGTCAAGCCCTCCACTCGACTGTTCTATGGTGGGCACAGGTGACAAGCCATCGGGGCAAGTTTCACAAACCAGTCAGTGTGAGCAAGGGAGCCAGTCTGGCTCTGGGTGTGGGGGCTTAAGTGGGTTAAGGCAGATTTGGCTCATCCCAGCACGCTGGGTGTGCAGCAGCTGTGACAGGGACACTGGGGGTGCTGGGTGCAGGGGCTGTGTGACAGGGACCCTGGGGGTGCTGGGTGCAGGGACACTGGGGGTGCTGGGTACAGGGGCTGTGTGACAGGGACACTGGGGGTGCTGGGGACAGGACTGGCAGCGGAGGCATGGGCAGTGCCACAGTATTTCAATACTAACTCCAGTTTGGGTTCTTCTTGTAGTTGCAGTACTCGGCGCCAGCGGGTAAGGGCTGTGCGTACTGGGCACAGCCACACGACTCCACCATGGCCTTCTGGAAGCAGGAGTGCAGGCAGATCTGGGGAGAAACAACACCTGGGGGCTAAGAAGCAGCACCAAGCTCCAGGCTCCTGTGCACCTAAAATCACCCTGCTTATGACAACAGCAGTGGGATGAGAACCCTGTTTCTCTGGGACTTCAGGCTCTGCTGTGAGTGAATACAAACATGGTGCATGGTGGAGGGCTGAGGTTCTAAGTGCAAAAAAACTCCAAAAACGTAATCTTCATGGAGGATTACATATATGGGGGTTCTGTGAATGCCCCCACTTCCCCTACAGCCACCAGAAGCTTCAGTGTTGCAGTTGCTCTTCACAGAGTCAAGGAGAGGGTTTTAGGCCTGCCATGGCACGTGGCCCATGAATCACTAACTAGGTGTGGGAAGTGACTCACAGCAGCAACCGTTCACAGCTTCCACCAAACCCTGCTGGTGCCTACTGAGAGAGGTGAAGCTGGGAGGATTAACAGGGCAGCAGAGCTGTGGCTTGTGCTAAAACTGGGACATGCAGGAACAGAACTTCTCTTTCAAATCCCAGTCAAGCCTTTCGGTCCCAGTCCCAGCCCTCCTGAGCACTGAGTTTCGGTGAAGTACTGTTATTAAAAACCTGAGATCATGTCTGGGTGATCCTATCTGGCACCACACCAGAGCAGATTTCATATTCCCCATAAAACAGAAATTCAGCCCAGACTTGGGCTTTGCAGCAGGCTGGAGCCAATGTAAGTACAATTTTTCAAGTGCAGAGTGGCAGAACAACTGACACTCTCCAAGAGGACCCAATTACAGAAACCATGCAAAATTAGTGGAAACTTACTCTGTAAACAAACATCCTGCTATCTAGATACTGATTAGATGGTTTCTGTTATTCTTGGAGTCCTAAAGGTCACAATTTCTGGCTTCAAGGGTTACTAAGCTGCAACCTTTACTTGGCCAATATTTTCCAGTCTCACATTGCTTGAAAATTGCCTAATGAGCTCATGTTCTCTCTTTATCTAACAGGGTGCCTGAGGGAACTTCAAACAGCAACGACTTAGGAATAAAAGTTGGATTTTAAGAAGTGCTGTTGCATTTTACATCAGTGGTAAAAGCAACAGCCCTGTGCTCAGACTGTTCCCAGTCTCAGGTCCTCAACCACAGACTGTTACAAAGTTTTTCATGCAGGCAGTTTTCAAGCAACTGATAAACACAAATGCAATGGCTTTACCTGGAGTGAGTAGCTCTTGTTATAGAGATTTTCCACAGGTATGTCAGCTCCTGTCTCTGTGCAGTCACTGTAGGGTTTGCTCAGCTTGCGAGACTGAGTCTGGGAAACAGAAAAGAAAAAACTTGTGGTTTTGGAGTTCACAGACAAACCAAAGGGTTCAGTGACACTTTATCCCAACTCTGAAACTGTAAGTGATAAGGCAGCTTTGAGCAGAATGTTTACCTTTTGCTACCTAAAGTGATTTGTCGATCCCTTGTCAAAACAAGGCTTTTTTTGTCACTAATATCCGTTTCCCAAAAAAGCTGCTCTGCTGGGATTCTCTGCTGTCTTCCTGGAAACCTTCTGCAGGAATGCAAGGTGGTGCAATCATGGCAGTGAGGATTTTTCAAAGCAGAGTTATCCATATGCATGTTCTCTCCTAGTCTTAGAGGCTGTGCGTCGTTACTCTGGATGTTTGTGTTCTGAGGGAGGGCACTTGTTCTCGGGGGTTTTGGGTTATTTTCTGTGAGGATCCCCACCTGCCTGAGCTGCTGCTGCCTGGCTGCTCCTGTGCTGTGGGTAAATAGCACTTGAGGCTCCACTGGTGCTCAACAGCACCTCTCTCAATCCACTCTAAATCTCCCTCAAACCTTTTTCCAGGTGCTGCTTTGACCCTTCCTCTCAAATGCTAATGACTTTTCCCAATCTCTGCCCAGAGCAAAGAGCTCTGACATGCCAAGCGTGTGCCTGCAAGCTCTGTGAAACCAGGGCTGGGAGCCCTCAAATTCCCAGATCTGATCCCAGCTGCATGGCCCACTTCCTGCAGACTGCCCTGCCTCCCTCAGCCCCTGCTATCTTCCCCCAGTAATTATCCACTTTACAATAGAGTGGCCTGAAACCACAAGAAACATCCATTTAAGAATCCATTCACTGATCTTTCTCTACAGAGTTTAAAATTAGAATTTAAAATTCTTCACAAAGGATCAATCCAGCAGGAACATGAGAAAGGCTGTTACCCCTAAGGCACTGAATGCAGCTCCTGAGGCCACCTGATAAGAGCATACCTCACCACTTTGTCTGCAGCAAGAGAAGGCTCTGGGCCATTATGGTGCAAGTCAACACTTTTAGAGATGTTTCAATCTCTCTTTGGAGGGAAAGAGGGGATTTCAGTACTTAAGATGCATTACTTCTGAAAACTGACAGAAACCAACTTTTAAATTCCACATGCAATGTAGTGCCAAGACACTACCTCAGTCTGCTCCTGGGGCTTCCAAGAGATGATCGATCTTTTGTATAGAATTATTTTGTTGTGGCTTATGCTCCTACAAAACTTACTTGTTCCTTCAGGTACCGAAATAATTTCCAAATGAAATATTTAACTAAAGCATTGTAACTCTGACCAAGCAATGCCTTATTTGCATGCTAAACAGGTTGGAATATTTTTGGAGGTGGAGGGCAGTCCTAGCACCCAGCAGAAAGCCATGAGCACTAACCAGACACCGATGGCATGTTCAGAGCCCAGCGAGCAGCACCGTGAGGGACACAGCTGCTGTGTCCTCCTTGGTGACCTTGCACGTGGGGACAAGCCCTGACCTGTCCTGACAGCCCTGACCCCCCACCACTCAGCAGGCTCTCTGGAGTTGTCTTTTCCCAGCAGGACAGTGATCCCCAGCTTTTGTTCTGACACCAGAAATTGTGTCCAGCCTCTATTTTGGCTGCCTCATTAGGATGCAATTGGATCCCTTCCTCATGGTAAATCCTTTATATACAGACATTAAGATGTGCCCAATCTTGTTTTTTATACTACAGCAAAAGTTCAACCCTATTGTTGAACATATTATATTAAATATTGAGACTGCTTTGTGTGGCAGAGCCTCAGTACGGTGTGATGCTGACAAAGAAAAGAGTCTTGAGAGACTTTGTGTCCTCACACCATCCCGGTTCCCAACCCTCTCAGTCATGACTGACCAAGGAGCCGCTGCCACAGTTTTCCAGACAGCTGGAAGACAGTTAACTATTTGCATTTTGTGAAACATCAGCCCTCTTTTAATGCCTTTTCTAATGCAGAGCCTATCAATATTCGGCATACCCAGATAAGCAGGATAGCTGATGCTCCACCAGAGCACCAGAAAGAAAGGCAGAGCTGAAGCGCTCACTTAACAGCCCATCCAGATGAAAGGGGGCCCTGGCATAGCTTTCGCTGCTGTGCCGAATCCCCTTGGGCCAAATGCCTCCTCTGAACTACGCTAAATGGGGAAAGCAGGAGCTGCAGCTCTCCTTGCCTTTGCTCACTGCTGGCAAAAGCAAAGCCGCTGCCCAGGGTGGTGGTTTACTGCTGGGATACAGAGAAAACCAGCAAAGTGAGGCTTACAGCCACAAAACACTTCAAGGGGTTGTGTTGCCACCGTTCCTAAGGACCCGACCCCAGGTGGGGACCCACAGCTCCAGCTCTGGCTCCTCTGCCCGGGGACCCTCGTGGGATCAAACTCCCTGCTCATTGCTAAAGCCAAGCAAGGCACTTGGCAACACATTTCTGTGGTTGTGGATTTTGCTGTGAAAACAAAACCAGAAATCCCCTGGAAAGCCAAGGGGTGAAGAAAAGGGAGAGCAAACAATATCCCAGGCCAGTTTGGTTTAGAAAGACCTGATTTTCCCACGGCCTATTTTTCAGAGAAGTGCTGTCACAGGATTTCCTTCAGGGCACTTCAGCTGCTGAGTGGGAGGCATTTAAAGGCCTTCGAGCTGCTGGCTCTCTGAAATCACCCCATCAGTTCCTATTTACTGCTGTACCAAGGCAAAGGCGCGCCCAAAAAGGAGATTGTTGCCACTCACAAAGTGCATCCCTATGGAGGTGGCCGCTGCAGTCTCAATTTCCGTGCCAATGTCTTCAATGAAGGGATACTCGTTTTGGTCGTGGACCATGATCTTGGCTCCTGTGGATGTCACCAGGAAGGGGTTGTAGTCTGCTTCATCGATGTACAGAACAACCTGCAATCCTGAACCAGAGACAAGGCAGGAAGTTACACCAGGAGCTAGAGCCACGTTTTCTGGTCAGGGAGGGCAGGTTTGATTCATGTTATCTGGCCTTAAGCAGAACTGTAACAGCCAAGCACAGCCTCTGCCCAGCCAGACCAAGACACCTGCAGCCAGTAACATCCCTTTGTGGCACTGAGTACAGCAAACAAATAACGTCTGCTGAGAACGTGGCTGGAACTCACTTCAAAAAGTTATATAACTGGGCAGCAGTAATTTCAGCTGGAAAACATTAGTGATGCAATGATATTATCTGTATTCTCAGGCAAGAGTTTGCACTAGTTCAAACAGGCATTTCCCCAATCAGCCTGTACATCTACAGCCAACACATCGCTCACGCTCCAGCAGGATCCAGTTTGCTGCACCACTTGTTATCAAACAGTTCCTCTGCAAACCGCCCTGGAACACCACACGCGTGCAAAGTGCCCTGGAACACCACATGCGTGCAAAGTGCCCTGGAACACCACACACGGGCAAAGGGCCCTGGAACACCACAGGTGTGCAAAGTGCCCTGGAACACCACACGCGTGCAAAGGGCCCTGGAACACCACATGCGTGCAAAGTGCCCTGGAACACCACATGTGTGCAAAGGGTCCCACTAGTCGGCATTAAGTAGCCTGTAAACACCAAAACATGTGTCACAGGCCTGGAACACCTGACAACGTCGTGCAAACCGCCCTGGAACACCACACGCGTGCAAAGTGCCCTGGAACACCACAGGTGTGCAAAGGGCCCTGGAACACCACACGCGTGCAAAGTGCCCTGGAACACCACACATGTACAAAGGGCCCTGGAACACCACATGTGTGCAAAGGGCCCTGGAACACCACACGCATGCAAAGTGCCCTGGAACACCACAGGTGTGCAAAGTGCCCTGGAACACCACAGGTGTGCAAAGTGCCCTGGAACACCACACACGTGCAAAGTGCCCTGGAACACCACACGTGTGCAAAGGGCCCTGGAACACCACATGTGTGCAAAGGGCCCTGGAACACCACACGTGTGCAAAGGGCCCTGGAGCAGCCCAGGTGTGCCAAGGGCACTCACCGTACTCGCTGCCGCCCGTGGAGGTGCTCAGGATGGTCCCGCTCTCGCCGCTGTTGAAGGTGTAGCAGTTGCCGTGCAGGGGGTGATGGAAACGAGTGAAATGCCTGGAATAAATCGAATAGCATGACATTGTTCCCTGTAGTTCTGTCTGTGGGAAAAAGGCAGCACATTTGGACTTTGGTTTTGACAGAGACAGACCAGGACTGCACAGGGGGTTTATTACTTCTTTTCAAGAAGTTTATTTTGCTGAAAGATGTGGGTCTCTTTCTGAGTAACTTGAAACTACATGGCAGT
The DNA here is from genome assembly GCF_028769735.1 of Zonotrichia leucophrys gambelii. NCBI lineage: Eukaryota > Metazoa > Chordata > Aves > Passeriformes > Passerellidae > Zonotrichia > Zonotrichia leucophrys. The sequence continues at coordinate 16,002,767 of NC_088184.1, forward strand.
ATGATCTAGTTGAATATTTCAGGAGATGGAAACTTGAGGAAATTTTAATGTGGGAATGGGGGTTAGTAGCATAGGGGAGGCAGATACACGGAACCAGTGGTGGCTCCTGCTGGAATTCAGCAAATACCAAATATTCCATTCCTACATATTATGGACTTGGAAATAAGCTGTTAAGATGGCAGGAATTTTCTGTGCACTGACCTTTTGTCACAAGACAGGCCATCAAAGAAACATGTCAGTAGAAGGTCCTCGGCAGAATAACTCAATTTTTCTTTAATCTCCAGGGGAATTTGTGCCATGATGTTCATGTAATGTAGCTTGTACCACTCCTGGATGGCGTTAACCCCCGAACTGAACGTGTACAGGGCACAGTCGCTGCTGTTGTTTGCGTCACACTGGCAAGCACAGAGGGGAAAAAGCATTTCAGATGGACTGAAATCAGGGATTCTACAAGGCAGGTGTAAATTAAGGATTGTACATCTGATAGTGTTTCTCTTCCACAGAAATAACCATGTATGAAGTGGGCATCAAAGACCTTTTATGCAGGGCTAAGTGATATGACCAAATATTTCAGGACCAAAAGAAAGGTCACAGATGACACTGACTATTTGGGAAGACTTCAGGAAGGTACTTCTCTGGAGGTGGATCTGCAGCAGCCATGGAGGCTTAGGCAGAAGAGCAGACAGGACGCTCTTCACCACTGCGCACTGCAAAGCCACCTGAGCAGGCAATACAACCTGCCAGAGGGACACTGACCCCAACACAGCCCCTTGCTGCCCGACAGGGAACTTGCTGGCCAGGGCACAGTGGCACTCACCAGCTGAAAGCCAATGATGTCATTGGAATCACCCGAGTTCACGATGGACGAGTCCTTGTGAAAGACACTTCCCTCTATTTTCCTCTTCTGCCCAGTGTGCAGCTCAGTGGCTGTCCTGGAGAAGTCCTCCACCTTCAGCAGAGGGATCTGCTCGAAGAAGTCGCTCTCTGTGCTGTTCCAGTCATCCACCGACCGGCGCACCTTGGACTTGCCCTCAGAAAATCCATAGAAAGTTTCCAAAGCTTTTTTTGTCTCTTTGTCCAATTCGTATAAATATTCTTTCATGGCACTGTACCTGCACGGGAAACAAGGTAACAGTGACATCCCATCCCACCTCACTGCCCAGCTGCAGTGCTCTGCCTGCTGCACTGAGGATGCCGTGGCTTGGGACAGAACTCCCTGTGGTCTCCCACCAGGCTCTCACATCAGGGAGGGCAGACAGAGCTACATCCATGGAGAGATCTTGGAGCAGGGACCCCAGGAAGCAGAGCAGACTGAACTACAGAAAAAGTTCTCCCAAGACTCTCAAGTTCCTCATGTTAGGAAGTCTGAGGAGGCAGAGCATGTGGAAATAAGACTTCACCTGTGAAGCATCATTAAAGAGCTGGATCCCCATGGGAACCAGGGTGGTGGGAATCTGGCAGCAGAACGGAGAGCAATGTAAAGCATGATTTGACAGGAGAAAAAGTATTGCTGATGAATCATGTCAAAATATCCCATAAGGAAAGAAAGAAGCAAGAGAGAAGTGAGAGATCTGCCCTTTCCACTTTTTAGGAGATGATGCTGTTTGTAATACTGGAACTTGGGTCCTGGGAAGAAGGGAATTTGAAGAGAGCCAAAGAGCTGACAGGGACTGTCTGGAGCAGAAAGCACGAAGCGAGCCGGCAGCAGCGAGAGGTGAGAGTGAAAGCCACACAGCACAGAGGGGGATGTGGCACACCAGGTGCCCTACAGGGAAAAGCCGCGGTAGGGAAAGTGCTGACAAGGAGCGCCGGGACGAGCTCGGGAAGGAGCCTGGCGCCGTGCGAGGCTCCCATCGTCCCGCCTGCCCCCCGAGCCTTACTTGTACGGGTTGATGTTGCAGATGGTGACGGCGGGGAAGGGCAGCTTCTGGAACTGGACGGTGACGGACACCGAGGCGCTGTAGTAGTTCATGAGCAGCTCCGCGCACTGCCAGAGGATGAGCCCCACGGCGCTGAGGGTCAGCACGATCCAGAGCAGGCGGCGCAGGCGGCCGCGGGACACCACGATGCGGCGGCAGCCGTGCGTGTTGGTGTTGAGGCAGTACCAGCGCATCAGCTCGCTCAGCGTGGGCGCCTGCGGGCCGCGCACCGGCAGCGTCCGCTTCAGCCGCGCCGTGATCTTCTTACCGGGAGCCGTGGCGGCCGCTGCGGGCGGACCGGGCACTGAGCGGGCGGCTCGGGGATCGGCGCCCGCCCGGTGCCCCGCCACACCGCGACCGCAGGTCCCGTCCCGCCCGGAGCCGTCACCTGCCATCCCACCCCTTCCCGGTGTTTGATCCCCGGGACGGCCGTCCCGGGGAGATCGCGCTCGCCGCGCCTCACCTCGGCCGCTCTCGGGGCCCGGCGGCGCCATGCTCCTCTCGCAGTCCCGGCGCCGCTGCCGATGGGCCGGCGGGCGGCCGCCCCGGTACCTACCCCCGCCGCCGGACCGCCCCGCCCCGGACCGCCCCGCCCCGCCCCGCCTCGCCCGCCCCGCTCCGCGGCCGTGCAGCGCCGCCCCACGGCGGCGGCCGGGGCTGCGCGGGGTGCCCGGAGTAACGGGCCCGAGCGGGGCGGGCCCGGCCGGGCGGGTCCCGGGAGCGCTGCCCGAGCCCCCGGTGAGGAGCGCGGGGCCCGCGAGGGGCGGGACTGGGGGCGGGACCAGCGCCGGGACCGGGGGCGCGGCCGCGGGGGTGGGGCCCGGCCCCGCCCTCCCGGCCCCGCCCCGCGCCAGCACCGAAGATGGCGGCGCTGCGGCAGCGTCTGCCCGTCGCCAAGGTGGCGGCGCGGTCACGTGGCGGCGCGCCCCGCCCCGCCCGCTGCATGGCGGCGCCGTGAAGCGGCGGAGCCGCGGCCCGACCCGGCCCGGCGGGATGCGGCGGCCGCCGGGCTGAGCTCCGGGCCGAGCGCCGGGCGGGCTGAGCGGGCCGAGCGCCGGGCGGGGATGCGCGCTGCGCCGCGCCGCCATGTCGCGGGTGAGCGGCCCCGGGCCGGCCGGCAGCGCCAAGGAGAAGCGCTCCTTCAGCAAGCGGCTTTTCCGCGGGAGGGCGGCGGGCGGCGGCGCGGGCTCGGCCCCGACCGCCGCCCCGGCCCCAGCGCCGTCCGGGCGGTCGCTCGGCGGGTTCATGAGCCGCGTGCTGAAGACCCTCTCCACGCTCTCGCACTACAGCAGCGAGCCCGAGACCCGCGGCGCGCTCGCCCCGCGCCTGCCCCCGCCGCAGGCGACGGGCGGCCTGGGCAGCTGCTTCCCGCCGGGCCCGCCGCGCAGCCCCGAGCCCCCGCCGCGCCCCGCCGGCGGCTCCGAGGCCGTGCCCGGCGTGGCGGGGCTGCGCAACCACGGCAACACCTGCTTCATGAACGCCATCCTGCAGTGCCTCAGCAACACCGAGCTCTTCGCCGAGTTCCTGGCGCTGGAGCAGTTCCGCGGCGGGCCGCCCCCCGCCGACGGGCCGCCGCCCGCGCCCGGAGAGGTCACGGAGCAGCTGGCGCAGCTGGTGCGGGCGCTCTGGACGCTCGAGTACACCCCGCAGCACAGCCGCGACTTCAAGGTGAGCCGGGGCCTCGTCCCGTCGAGGCGGGAGGAGCGAGCGCCAGGCCAGGCCGCCGGGAGCAGCCCCGGGGGCCGCTGCCCGCCGTGCGGAGGCGGCGGGGCTCGGGGCTCAGCCGGTGCTGCCGTGGCTCACGACAGGTCCAAACGTGACACGACGGGTCACCATCGCACCGGCACCGCAGGCTGCCCCGGTCACCAGCTGCGGAGGGCATCCTGCCGGGCCGAGCAGCCGCGCCGTGGGAAGAGCCCGCTGGCCCTGCTCCCTGCGTGCCAATGGCCCTGGAGTGCTGCTCCTGCTGCCGGCATCCTCCCAGGGCAGCACACCCTGCCCAGGTGACAGCGCTGGGCACCCACGGCAGCGCCCTGAGGACGGGACCGGTGCTGCCGCCGTGCTCTTTGCTCATGGTGCTTGATGCTGGCTGATGGCTCTGGATGGTTTTTATCGGTGAAAATACCCATTTTACTGTTTCATTCCTCTACTGTGCTACCATTAGGGAAGTTGCAACTAACTGTTGTTTGTGAGTTGTGAGTATGCAAGGAAGGAGGCTGTTGAGAGGTGTGCCTTGAAGTCTGCTAACCAAGAACTCGTGAGTCTCGGCTGATTTGGGGAGTGTGTTTCAGGAGTACCTGCTTGTCCTCTCTTGCTCGGACTCGCTGGTGGTTGGCCCCGCGGTGTTGGTTCCATCCAACAGCCCCTGCCCAGCCCGGGCCTCGCGCCTGCCCCAGGAGCTGTTGGAGCACAGGGCTTGGTTCTTGTGCTGTGGTGTAAAAACTCCCTGCCGTGGCTTTGGATGAAATCGGGCAGAATTGTTTTAAAACTGCCCTAGGCCTGCTTTGCCTCCTGGAACAGGGAGAGGTATTATTCCTGGCACAGAGGACTCTGGCTGTGTTAGAGAATCAGAGGGTGGGTGGTAGCCTCCACACCATGAACTTAGAGACACTCAGGGGAATGTCTCCACCACTTGTAGGGGTATTTTTCTTGCAGCGTGACTTGCAGAGGAGATGTTCAAATGCATGAAAGCAGTGAGAACATTGACACAGTCTTGGGCCCTCTGTGTGCAGTTCAGCGGGGGTGCACAGCAGGTTGAGGCTGGGTCCCAAAGTCAGCTCTCCCTTGGCGCTGCTGGATGGCGGGATGTCCTAGGGGTTCTCTGAGGTGGCAGTGGCCTTTAGCACCCTCAGTCATTTGCATGGCCAGCACCTCCTCCCTCTCTTCTCTTTGCTTCTCCTGTGCCTCTTGAGGCAGCTGCACCCACCTGTCCTGCAGGGAATAACCCTGGAGACCCTGGCTGTTTGCCTTCTCTCAGGATGCCTGCCACAAGGACCACGTGTGGCTCTGGTCTTTTCAGGAGAGGTTGTTGTGGGAGAGCACTTGGAAAGCTGATCACTCTCTGAGTCCAGTCTTGGCAGCACCACAGGGCACTCACCTTGACCTGTCACTGCTCCTGAGGTGGTGTGGCAGGAGAAGGAATTGTGGATTTCTCCTGAGTAATAGCAGGGAAAATGGTGAAAGCAGGATTGTCTTCTGGCAGCGGAGCTGATAGAAGGGGGAGCAGCTCTCTTTCTAGGCCAGGCTGTGGGAGCAGGGACACGAGTGGCAGCAGGAGGAAGAGCATCGCGGCCAGGGATTAAATTAAGGCCATGTTCCGCGGGTGCTGAGAGCAGACCTTTGCTGTTTGCAGGCGCTGCTGACGGTAAGGCAGCGCTGTTCTGCTAGGGATGGAGCTGGAGCCCATCCATCCCCTACCTGCCAGGTCCCTGGAGGTTCTGAAAAGCCTCTTGCTGGAGGAATCTGGTCCCAGTGGATCCAGTTCAGCACTGCGTCCTGCTGCAGGACTGTGCCATTGTGTCAAGTGCTGTTCCCTTGCAGAGGTCAATTATTTCGAATATGAAATTAATGTTTCTAAAGACAGTTAAGTTGCTGAAACTGCTATTAAATTCAGTTTTTAATTAAACTTTTTCTCAACAGCAGATTTGCACAGATCATTTACAAATGTAAACAATGGGCTCAGATTGGAGAAAGGCAAAGATCAGTATTTTCATTCTGGAAACTGCTGCTTCTCCCCAAAACAAGGAAAACATCCCCCCAGCTTGTTCTGCTTAGAGGGTGGGACATTCCTGCCGTAATGTAATTGTTTTTTAGGGTGTAAAGTGTTTTCACAGAGTAATTTTGGGCTTTCCCTCCAACAGTAATAGCCACTGACAGTAATATTTATTTGATAGGCAAAAGGCTCTTTATTCAGCATGCTTTCAAATCCATGTGTTGTTTTGTTTGCTATTTTTCTTCTTTTGGCACCAAATGTAACAGGACAAAGACACTTGCTAATTCCTAAATACTTCTTGGCAGCTACTAAATGTATTTTAGGACAAAGGATGATACTTATTTTTTTGCTCATCCTTATATCTGTAGGCTTCTATCTTGGAAGAGAGGAAATTATCTTCAAGGAAGCACGTCTTAGAGTCCTTGTGGACAAGGGCCTTTGAAGGGATGTTTTTTGGCTTTTTACCCTCAGCTGGTTTTCCTTGGTAGTGTTTTCTCTCTTTTTAAGTTGGTCTTCGGGAAACAACCCATGTCATGGATCTCTGAATGATGCAGCTGCTGAAGCTAAGCAAAATGCAGTTGGAACAGCTGGTTTGTGATAAATGGTTCATGTGTAGTTGCAGGTTGAGGGGAGAGCCTGGCAGAGAGCTTGTGCACAGAGAGGGGCGGTCGGGGATGCTGACGGAGCAGGGGAAAGCAGCGGGTGTAGAAGGCTGAGGTGGCAGGAAAAGGTCCCCGAGGACCGGACTGAGAGGTGAAGCAGAAGGGTTTGGTTCCTGGGTGGGAACAGAGCAGGAGCACCATGGCAGAGCACCATGGCAGTTGCTGGGTGTCTCTGCTGAGGGTGGCTTTCCCACCGGTGCTGTGCTCCTTTGCTGTTTGCTTTAACAAGCCTTCTCTTCCGATTGCTCCGTGGGTTTTGTTTTCCTGCCCTAACAAAGCTGCTGCTTTCATAACAGGGGCCGATATTGCAGCCTGTGCTTCCTCTTTCCCCTTTGTGATGGGGTGACAATGGTGACAAACATCTATTGTATGAGCAGGGTTTTGGGCTTGTTTTTTTGCAGGGAGCTGTCCCGTGCTGCCTGCAGAGCTGCCGGGAGTGTCAGACCGGGAGCACAGAGTGCCCTTTGTATTGCAATTGCGGCCCTCCCAGGTGATGGTGGGGGTCGGCAGTGAGAAGGATTGTGATTTAAACTAATTTGGCTTGGAAAATTATGTTCTTATGCAAATCCTCTGCCTTCTGTGGAGTGTGGGCCTTCTGTGAATGATGAGGCTCTTATTGTTTTGAGACTTTCTCTGAGGCTCCAGGGCAGTTGACCACCGAAGCATGCCCATGTTTAACGAGACCCTTTGCACGCCAGAGCTGGGATTGCATTTCTCATCCTACAAGAAGATGGCCTTGGCTGTGACCTGCAGCATGTTCAGCAAATACAGCACAGTCCCCATAACTCAGCTGGGTTGGATTGTCAGAATTGGATCTGAACCCAGAATGAATCCCTGTTGGTAGAGCAGGGATTATTGTGCCAGGTTAAAAGTGCTGCTTCCTTTTTTATTTATTTATTTTTAAACTTATGTTTGGTGTGGGATTTCCAGGTAGCTGTTTGAAACTCATTGCAAGGTGTTTTGGGAATGCATTTGGTGCAAATATCTCACTTTGGGACAAGCAATCTGTTGGGCACTTGTTTGGGAGTTAATCACTAACTCGTGAGTGATGAAGGAGCTCCTGCAAGTGTTGACATGGTCAGATCTTTGCCTCCTGCTGAAGGTGCAGTGAGAGCAGCTCTCATTGGGGCTGCTGGGGCAGTGTGGCTGTCAGGGGCCTTTGGTCCTGCTCACAGAGCTGTCAGCCCCAGGCCCTTCTGCTCCCCAGAGCCCTCGTGCCTTGCTAATGGGGCCAGTGATGTGTCAGATGTGATCTCCTGGATTGTATTTTATTGTCTTGCTCTCTGCCCAGCACAGGATCAGTTACTTTATTCTGGGTAGGGTCAGCTGCTCATTCCTAAGATATTTCTGCAGAGAGCAAACTGTCCTCCCTCTGCACAGAGGGATGGAAGAAAGGGACATGAAAGAATAAATGTGAGACCCTTCACCCTTCCCTTCTGGTAGCGTGGCTGTGGTTCCTGGTGCTTCAGTTTCTGTGTTGCTCTAAAGAAGCTTTGAGTGGGTTAGGTGATGTGGGATGTTGAAGTGCTTGTTGCAGTTCAGTCCAGGTGCTTCCAGTGGTGGCATCAAACTGAGGAGATTTGTCCTAGGGCTGCTCTGGGAGTTGGAGTTGAAACACTTTCCTTAAAACAAAAAGCAAGTTACAAGTTTTCTGCATCATTTTTCTGATGGTTCTTGGCATCACAGGAATGTGTTTCACTGGGATCACAAAGGTCTGGCAGTCCTGCCACTTTAGGCCTTTTTTTTTAATGTTCATTATCAATAAGATGTAAGTCCATTATTGCATGTATGGTTTGTTTTGTTTTGCTTATTTTCTTGCCTGTTTTTCCTTACAATTGCTTTACTCTCTTTCTACACACATAAACCCCTTGGGAAGGGTTTCCTGCAGCAGTTCTGGTTGCCTTAAGGCAGCTGTCTGACTTACCTGTGAAATCCAAATGCTTTCTGGGGATTTCTGTGTTGTGCTTCAAACTTTGATCAGAGTGAGTGCAGCACAAGGAGCCGAGGCTGAGCAGCAGAGTCCAGAGGTCGGATGTGGTTTGCTGAGGGGGTTCTGCTAGAGGGGCAGCAGAAATGTGCTGTGGGTGCTCCCTTCCAGAGCAGAGGCTTGGCTGAGGCAGGCCAGTGTGGAACAGCACTCCTGCTCCACTGCCCGGTGCCCATGGGGGTTGGCAGGACCCTCTGTGAGGCTGGAGGGAGAATGTACATCATTGCCCACATGTGTTTTCTGTCTTCTGAGCTTCCAGGTTTTTATTTCCGTGCTGCTTGTGCAAAATGACACATGGTGAAAGTATGAGAACTGTGTGGTGCCTGGCAGCCCGTGGAAGCCGTGAGGGGGATGCATGTTCCCAGGCAGCTTAATTGGATCTGTGCTGCCCTGTGCTTTGCACATGGCCACACTTCATTGGAGTGAGCCCATTCTCCCTGCCATTTCAGCACAGCACTGCTAATGAACTTGTTTGCATATGGCTATGTCACTGAAGTGAGTGTTTGTTGTAACGTGCAAGGGGAGGCTTCTCAGAGTGGCAGTGATGGGATCCCAGCATCTCAGTTTCTGTGTCCAGCTTGGGACCCGCAGCAGAGCCTGGGGAGAGCAGGAGAGGTGCAGGTGTGCAGCTCCTTGGGCTCTGAGCCCAGCCTTCCTGTCTGCCCCTGTGCCAGCATTTACTGATAGTCCTTTACTGGGCTGCTTCACGTTTGTGGCATTCTCCCGCTCCTCAATCCCTTATTCTTTTCAATCCCACCAGTTGCCCTAGCAGTGTAGCAGGAGAACAAGTTCTTGCTGAGCAATTTGGGCTTTCTGCTCTTTGTAAGGTGAATTCCCCTGGCAGCCAGCGCTGCTCCTGGCAGTGCCTCCTGGCAGCAGGAGCTGCCCTCCTGGGAAGGGCCTGGGGAGGAGTGTGCCAGCTGGGCACTGCAGCACACATCCTGCCTCTGTCTGTGCACACTGCACAGCATCGTCTGGGCAAGCTTCACTCTCTCCCTACGGCACAAGGATGGTGCTTAATGAGGATTAACAGGCTTCAGCCTGGGAGGGTGAGAGTAGCTGCTGGCATGAGAGGTGTTATAGGGGCAGGGCGATGATGCTTCTTGTCTGGGCTTGTTGAACGTGGTGGAGAATCCCTCTGGTGCTGCTGTGCTGCTCCCTGTAGTGCTCCTCATGGCTTTGCTTCCTGAGCTATTCTCGTTAGGGCTGTGCTGATTCCCCTCTGCCTTGCACAGGGCAGGACTGTGTGGGGACACGGGCTGCTGCCTCCAGAGCCTGGTGCCTCTGGCTGCCCAGAGGCCAGGGAGGAGAGCTTTGTCCTGCCCTGGCCGCTGTGACAGACCTCCTGCCAGCAAAGCTCCCTTTTCCCTGTGTGATGCCTGTGCTAAGGCCGAGCCCACAGGGATCTCCTCTGCCCCTGAATGGAGGAGCTCCCTTCCTGAGCCCTGGGGCTGAGCCACGCTGCTGCCTGGGTACTGGTCTCCCCAGAAAAGAGCATCTCCAGAGAGGGGATAGACCTGTCTGTGTGTGAGCAGAGAGGGCAATTCAGGTAGCTGGTTGTCTGCTGTAGAACTTACTCAAACACAAAACTGTGGTTGTGGGCTTGAACAAGAGAAATAACGTGCTTGAGCATAACTCACTGTTGGACAGAAGATAAAGAATGGCCTTTCTCTCCTGCTCATGTGTGTCATTGGGTCAGGTCTCTGCTGAGCTGACTTTGTATCTGCAAATCCTTCCACAGTTGCTTGCTAGCAGGGCCATGCTGGAAAGTAGCAGCCTGGCATTTTTCCTCTCGTTGTCTTTGTGATCTGGAACAATAATAGCAGCAAAGAAGAGGCCAGTGGTTCAGCTCTGTTTTGATCTATTTATTGCATCTATTTGGAGCGGTAGATGAATTATTATTAAACTTTCAGTGGCCTGGTAAAAATGATAATGTGTCTTTGCTATAGATCTGCTTCATGGACAGGCAGGGACTGATAAGGTTGTAGGGTGCTTGTATTAGGGGTACATAAGTGGGATTGATGGGAAATTTTGATTTTTCCCCTTATCTCTTTGGATGGAGCCACTTCACTCGGGGTGTCTGTGTCCCACTGCATTCTGGTGGAATGGAGGATCCACCCACCTACGAGGCTCACAAGGGCTGAGCTGAGGAGAGGGCTGGAGGTGCTGTGCATTGTGGAAGGTGTTGGGAGGCAGTGTCAGCGTCCATGCCCACCCCTGGTGCCTCACAGCTGAACCAGCTGCATCAGAATTGTTCCAGAGTCATTCTTAGCACCCTGCAATGCTGGACAGAGGCTGGTCAGATGTGCCAGCTCTGCTTACAGGAGAACCAGATTAGGGGCAGAGGATTAATGGCTCCTGGGGGTTGGTAAATGTGGTGGTTTTCATGTGTTTTTAGAGCATTTGCCTCCTAACCCTGTGTCTGAATCCAGTTACAGTTGCTGTTGCATTACTGCAGGACCAGCAAAATTAGGTGTTGTCTTAAGTGATGAGCAAAAAAGGGGTGAAAGTTTCGGGTTATGGCAAGAGCAAGAAACCTTCTGCTGGGCTGGAAGGGCAGACTTGGAAAGTAAATATGGAGAGGTGCTGGCTGGCCAGTGCTCAGTGATGAGGCTCTTGCTCATTTGTCTGCTTTGCCTGTGAAATGTTCCTGGAGCTGTTCAGGAATGGCCAGTCTGGCTGCTGAGGGGCTGCAGTGCCCCATCCACAGCACAGGGCTGTGGGGACCCCCATGCTGTACAGCCCTGTCTGTTGCTGTGGGGACCCCCATGCTGTTCTGCCTGCTGCCCTCAGCCCACCAGGGAGCAGGGAGGTGTGTGGGGCTGTGTTTGGTGCTGACCCATCAGCCTGGGGGCCTGCCCTATAGGAGTTCGTGGTATTTGTCTCAGTTAATTTGAGTCGGCACCTCTGTCTCTCAGATTTAATCACGTCCCTCAGCACTGACTGTTCTGTGTCCATTGTTCCCCCCACACCCTGCGTGTTTGGGGTTGCTGCCACAGCCCCTGACAGGGGCTGGGAGGAGGGCACACACACAGAGCATTCCCTGGAGCAGCAGCCACAGGGGTTTCAGCAGTCACAGACCCACCTGTAGCCCCTGACAGGGGCTGGGAGGAGGGCACACACACCCACTTGTAGCAGCGCTGGCAGGAGCTGTTAGTGGTGCTGGGAACACGCTGCTGGTGCTGGAGTGTTTGTTTAGCAGAGCCTCTCGTGAGGAAGTTGCATCTGATATTTTGTAGTGCTTCCTGAATCACTTCCAACATCTTGTGATGTGTCTCCACAGGCAGCTCTTTATCCTTAGTCCACTCAGGCTGCAAGAGTGCTGAGGAAAGCAGAGCAATTATCATGGAGATGCTGCTGAGCCGAGCAGTGGCACAGATACAGAACAGGGCATGTGACTGCTGTGCATCCCTGTTCACTGTGCTTGGGATTGGTACAGCCTGGCTGCTCTCTGGGCACGCTGCATCACCAGGGACACGCATCAGCAAAAGCCAGGGAGGCTCTGGACTGGAGTGATGTGCCTCTGGGGAAGAGGCAATAACAAGTACTAGCCTGGATCCTGAAGTCCTTATGAGAACCCCGCCATGTCCCCTTTTCAGAGGTGCTGGGATCACACCAGTGTGGCACAGAGTGTTGGCTAGGGACTGCTCCCGTGGTTCAAGCTGTGTGCACATATTTTATGTGGGAGAGTACTGGTCCCTGCACAGCAAGGGCAGTAAATCTGCTATCAGAAGGTCTGCACATATGTAACGAGAGCAGATTATTTCTGTTTCCCATTATTTTGCAGCCTTGAGACAGTGGACAGATTATAGAGCATAGAGGGTGTATGTTTATCAGTCCTTGCCTGCCTCTTTCATCACCACCCCCTCTCTGGTGACCCCATTTTCAGAGGGATAAAGCGAGCAGCCCAACCTCATTTCTCGAATCTGTTGCCAACTCTGATTAGAGGAGTGGAGGAGCTCTGGCACGAGGCACATGTGCAGCCTGCTGGGCCTGGGCTCCTTCCCACCCATTCCTGCCCTGCAGGTGCTGTCTGGCCTCTTCCCTGCCGCTGTCCCTCCTGGGGACCCTGCTCTGTCAGTCACAGTCCTGTGTGAGCAGTTTTTCTCTGTTCACACAGGTGTGCCAAGGATGTAGGTGCAGCACAGCATGGGACAGGTGCTGCTCCAGCATTGGGAGCATTGGCTCTGGGGTGCCATGGTTCCTTGTGTCCAGGGAAAGCTGCACCTCCCTGGCTGGGATGGCAGTAGAAGATAGTGTTTAGGATGAGTGAGTTATGCAGAGTGGAGTCTTGATACCCAGTGGAAAAAATTCCATGGTGGTCTGTCCTACTCCTGTGCTTGACAGAGTGCTAATGGGAAGTAATTTTGCTCTACCTGCATGATGATGATCAGACTGCAGAAGTATCTGTGATTTAGATGTTCTGATCCTGGCTGAGTCCAGGAACTGTAGACCTAGATTAGCATTGATCACCTGCATCAAGGTTTTGGGAAAAGTGTGACCCCACCAAAACTGCAGTCAGCAAGACAGAGGTGTGGGCACTAGGAGTCTAACTTGTTGTTTTGCTTCAGCTGGAGCAAACAGAAGGTTTCATGAGGGCAGCAGTGTCGGGTGCTATGTGAGGCAGGGTAGGTGTGCTGGAGTGGCCCCAGCTGTGCACTGGCTGTTGCTGCAGGGTCTCTTCTCCCCACAGAACATCGTGTCCAAGAACGCGATGCAGTACCGCGGCAACGCCCAGCACGATGCCCAGGAGTTCCTGCTTTGGCTGCTCGACAGAGTCCACGAGGACCTCAACAACGTGGTGAATTCTGGTGGCATGCCTCCACTCAAGGTAAGGGGTGCTGCTGGGGGACACTGTGGGAGTCTAACTCGCACACAGGCTTTCCTGTTAAAGTAGTTCTCCCCATTGGCTTCTCAGCTTCAGTAGTTCAAATGGAACAAAAGCTTGCGTTAAAATAATGTTTGTTTCTGCCCTGGGAATGTTCCACTAATCCCTCTGGCTAGTGCTCCCTGGGGTAGTTGTGTTTGAGCGGCTCTGCAATAGCCAGGAGGGTTTGCTGGGGGCTGCCAGACCCTGTCAGGTGTGAGCCCCATGCCCTTCCTGGGGCTGCCCTGCCCACCTCACCTTCCTGCATGCCCACCCCCCGGAGCAGAGTGTGCTTGGTAGTTAAAAATGCGTGTGGCATTTTCCCAGTGATTTTGGCTAAGGAAAGTACAATCTGACTGGGGTTCTGGAGGCACCCTCTTGGTGCTCCCCCCACACCTGGGTGTGCCTCAGGGGTTTGTTCTCTCTTTCAGCCGCCGCTGGAGGATGATGTGCTGCTTGAGGGGCCAGCCTTTCCCATCAGCAGCACTTTTGTGCAGGAACTCTTTCAAGCCCAGTACAGGTAAGGTATTCTGTAAATTTGTTGAATGTATGGGTGACCCCAGTATGATTCTAAACTGACACTGGCTCCCAGTACAGTTGGGACTGGTGTCACTCTGTTAACAGCTGCTTCTGAATTCCTGCTGAACTAAGACCTTGCTCTAGAGGAAAGAGAGAATTTCACTGCTTCAAAACTGGTATATTCTGTGTAAATCTGCAGTATGTACCACTACACCTGTTCCTGTGCATCCTGAGAGTGAGTCAGTGCTTCATGGGCAAAGGCTCAGGAAAGCCTAGTGCTCTGGGGCTCACCCTGACTGTCAGAGCCCATGGCAGGATCCAGAGGTGCCTGGGAGTTAGGGATCCCCCAGTGTGTGCAGAGTGCTTGTCATCTGGCACTTGGGAATTCTGAGTGAAGGTATCACTGTCCCTTCAGGGCTTTCCCTTGGGTTTCCCTTCTTTCTGAGAAGAGAGCTTTCTAATTTAGAGCTATTGGAAGAGAACAGCTGAATCACCAGTGTTCTTTGATGACTTGTGCCTGTACTCCTGTAAGAATTAAATTGCTGGGCTTCCTCCCCAGTATTTGCCAACTTTTCCTTTGCAAAGGTAAAACCTTAAGCCTGGTCTAAGACACAAAGCCTTTGTCAGGTGCAGATTGATTCTGAATGAGAATGGAATTCTGGAGAATGAAAATGGACTCTCATCTGGAGCTTTCCCTGTGTAAGGGCTGTGTGCACCGCAGTGCCGGCTGTCTCTGTCCCTGTCCTGTAACTTCACCTCTCCCCAAAGGCAAAACCCGTCCAGGTTTCCCGTGGTGATATGGGATTTGGTGGTTGGTACATTGCCAGTGGGGTGAGGTGTAACAGTGCCCTGTTTTCCATGTTGTCCCAGGTCCTCCCTGACGTGCCCTCACTGCCAGAAGCAGAGCAACACCTTCGACCCCTTCCTGTGCATCTCGCTGCCGATCCCTCTGCCGCACACCCGGTACGGAGCTGTCCCCCCTCTCGGCGCTTTCCCCTGCGTTTCCTGCTCCTGCAGGAGACAGCACCAGCAACATTTCTGATAAGTCATTAAAATAGATGGATAGCATCATACGGGGATTAATGTTTTGCTTTTTAGGTCAAATGGAAAATTGAGGCTTTTACTTGAAAGGCCTCTCCTTCCTATAGAATTAATTTTGGGAGAAAAAGTCTTTGCTTCACATAACCAAAATATTTTGCTGTTCACTTGATTTATAGCATTTTAAAATTAAAAAAGGGAAAAGGATGAAACACTTTGGTTTTTGAGAACAGCCTCACTGATCACTCCAATTTCAAAAATTGAAGTTAAAATCTTTCTCCAAAGTGTTTTGCTTTTTTGAAAGACAGCTGATGCAAATAAAGAAAAAACTTCAGGGGAGGAAAAAAATCCAGATGAAACATTCAAAGTGAAGATAGGGATGCACAGCAAAAGTACCTGTGGTATAAACAAACTCCTTCACCTGGTGTTTGCATCCAGAAAACTTGTGTAGGTTCCAGAAGCAGTGGAACAGAGCAAAGATAGGGCAGATGAAACATTGCTGTCACATTTGCTCTGGAAATCCCTGCTTCACCACTGGGTGGAGGCTGAGTGGGCTGTCCAGGGAAGGTGTCCCCTCCCTGTTCTCTCCGGAGTACTGCTGCTGGCTGCTGTTGGAGGCAGGATTGAGGCAGCCTGTTCCCAGCAGCAGTACTTCAGGGTGCTGTCTTATACTGACTGTCCCCAGCTTTCTTACTGGATCTCTGCTGGAAAGTTGATTGCTTTCTCCTAGACAGTTTTGGTTTTAACTTTGTGGGCCCTTTTGAGATGTTCTGCTTGTGGGAGCAGGTAGCACCAGGCCATACAGTAGGAAAGGAGTCTGTGATCAAACACCCTTGTCAGGCTGTGGCTGAGTGCAGCTGCAGTGAGGTGGATCCGGACAGTCAGGAGGGCCCTGTACCTGGTGGGCAGCCTGGATGTGCCCAGGCTGGGCTCAGGCTGCTCGGGCAGTGCCCAGGGGTGCTGAGCCCAGCCTGGCAGTGCTGCCATGCCCTCCACAGGCCTCTCTACGTCACCGTGGTGTACCAGGGCAAGTGCTCGCACTGCATGCGCATCGGCGTGGCCGTGCCCATCTCCGGAACCGTGGCCAGGCTGCGCGAGGCCGTGTCCTCGGAAACCAAGATACCCACGGAGCAGGTAAGGGGCTGGGCTGCTCACCTGGGCGCCCTCCCTGCACTGGGAGGGAGAGGGGAGGCTTTTGTCCCTCGTTGGATGTATAGGAATTGGAATTGGCTGCCCATGGTTGAACAGGGAAGCGAGGTAGTGCTGGAAATCTGGATCATGCTTTTCCCTGTGCATTGCTGTTTGGATCCTAGTGATGTTGGAATAGCCCTCAGTGCGGTGTGCAGACCTGCCTGACCCCATGGTGTGCATGCTGGCAGGGAGGCAACCACAGCAAATTCCTCTGTAGGAAGAGCTTCAGGAAAGCTGTTGAATTCCACCAAAACCTGTCCATATGTTGCTTTTACCTCAGCTTCTCATTTGTGGCTGTCCTTCTCCCTGTTCCTTGCTCCTGGCTGATGACAGGGTGTGTTGAGGAGTGCCATCCCTTAGCAGGAAAACCCCAGCTGAGAGATGGGGCACTGAGCTGGTGTGGGTGCTTTGATGGGTTCTGGTTTGCTCCCGGTGCCTGCAGATCGTGCTGACAGAGATGTACTACGATGGGTTCCATCGCTCCTTCTGCGACACCGACGACTTGGACACCATCCACGAGAGCGACTGCATCTTTGCCTTTGAGACCCCAGAGATCTTCAGGCCTGAGGGCATCCTCAGTCAGAGAGGTGAGTCAATAACTCTTAATGCCCACCTCCGGTGGCTAGTGAGGGAGGTTTGTGTGGGAAAAGAATGAGTCCCACAAGCTGTTGATGTTCTGGTGTATTGATTTCAGCTCTGACTTTGTCCAGGCTCGTTCCGGAAGATTTAATAGTGTTGTCAGCTGGGAGGTTATCAAGCAGTGCTGTACACTCCTTTCTGCCTCTTCTCGGGGCTGATGCTGCAGGCCAGGCTGGCTTAATGGGAAATCTCTTGTCAGGCTTAATTTAAAGGCCTGCTAGGGACCAGATGAAGCCACTGAAATTGTGTTGTTTAAAATCAGATTGCTAGTGATGAATAAACAGTCTCAGGAACGAGCAAACACTTTCTCTTTCCAAGCTCAAACTCCTCGGCCTCTGCATTGCTGCTCAGTGAAAGGGAATCATGGTATCCTGGGCAGGTGGAGTGTAATCAAAGGCAAATTTTATTATTGAAAGTAGCAAGTTGGGTTCTTGGCTCTTCAGTGTTTCTTGCAGGCCGTAAAAGCTGGAGTGCTTGTACAACCTGCTGTGAAATTCAGATGGGGAGCACTTGTGTGTAATGTCCTTCTCTAAAGAAACACTGTGGAAGGAAGTTGCTCTTTGAAGCCTTTGTCCAAGTCACGAAAAAGCTTCTGATTCCACACTGACCTGCTCCTCTGTAGCCCAAGGAGGGCTTCTTGAGGGGGGCATCAGGGCACTAAAGGCAAATGACATAATGAAATGTTTCCTTTCTCCTAATTTTTCAGGAATACATGTGAACAATAACCTGAATAACTTGAAATGTGGCACTGAGCACTCCCGAACAATAGCTTACTCTCAAGGAATGGTGAAGTCTGGAAAACTGGAACAGTCCTCTCCTAAACTAGCAGCAAATGACAAGATTGTCTTGCTGGTGTGTAACAGAGCGTGCACTGGACAGCAGAGCAAAAGGTGACTGGCAGCAGCATGGCTGGAGTTACTCTTCTGGCTGCTTCCTAAATGACCTGGATTTTACTGTCCTGTAGTACAGGCTCAGGTGAAGGAGCAGCATCAGGTGCTAAAGAACTTGTTGGTCAAAAAGCATGAATGGGTGCAGCAAAATATTTCTAATTTTGGTGAACTTCAAGTATTGCATTCCTGCAAAGAAACAAATGCAGCCCAGTTGAGAGGATACACCCCCTTTGTCTGGTTTGAGAGCAGCATGTTTGACCAGACCCTGGTATGGGTGGGAATTTTTAATTGGAGTGAAAATGGGGGGAAGGAGGGAAGTGAGAAACAACCATGGCAAAGGCATTTGTATCAGCTGGAGGCTGAGAACTGCCTCAGCCTCTGAAGCTTCACAGAAGTTCACATGAAGTTCTCCCATGCAGTTTGGGGTTCTGATTGCTGAACAGGATAACCTTTTAATTGTTCCTCAAATACTTCTCCTTCCCATAGGTTTGGCTTGCCCTTTGTGTTGCACTTGGAAAAAACAATTGCTTGGGATATTCTGCAGAAGGAAATACTGGAGAAGATGCAGTATTTCCTGCGGCCTGCAGCCTGCTTGCAGGTGAGACAAACGTGAGCTGTTGCATGCACAGGTTCCATTGCTCAGCCCTCTGTCAGCTCTTTGGCACAGGCATCTTTGAGACCTTGTACATTTGCTTTGTCATGTCAAACGTGTTCCAGGGTGAAGTCTTTGTCAGCCAGGGGCAGGTTGGGTTGGAGGCACTGAGGTGTCTCTGTTCTCTTATGGCAGGTTTGCCCATTCAGCTTGCGAGTGGTCAGTGTTGTGGGCATAACATACTTGCTACCTCAGGAGGAGCGACCCCTCTGCCACCCAACCGTGGAAAGGTGAGCTGGCCCTCGGTGCTGCGTGCTGCCCAGCAGTGCAGAGAGCTGGGCTAGCTGGGAGCTCGGTGTTTGCCGTGCAGAAATGAACAGTCCTGGTGAGGATGTGTGGAACGCACTGCAGGGGCCTGAGGAGCAGGGGAATGAGGGAGCATCCTCAGGAAGCTGTGTGAGAATACCTCAGTTGTGTGTCATGCCATCTGGAGTCTGTCCTCCCTGGAAATGGAGAGTAGAATGAAAATATTACTCTCACTATTTTTAATTTTTTTCTTGTGCCTGTTGTTCTTTGGAATGTTGATAAATGCCTGATCTGTAACAGGTGTGTGTTGCCTTACAGCACTCGCATACTTGGGTGAAGGCATTTACCAGCTTTGCCAAGTGTTTTGCTGTGTGAATTCCTTTTACTCCTTTGCAAACCTCAGCTGTGGGAGTGAAGGAAGGGTGAAGGGCTTATGGAGAGAAATTACATGCCTGTAGAAGATAATGTAGACTTAGGATTGAAGGATGGTCTGACTTATTTCTGCTCCTCCCTGCAGGGCATTGAAGTCATGCGGACAGGGGGGAACTGCTCATGTGAAATTAGTGGTAGAATGGGACAAAGAAACTAAAGATTAGTAAGTATGAAGTAAAAAACCTTAAACTGTGTTCAGCCCACAATTGCTGCTTGCAGCTTGCTTGTGTGAACTGTGCATCCTTCAGCAAACATGAGACCACTCAAACTCCACCTGTGCCCAGCCCCTGTCTGCAGGGGCAGCCTGGGGAGCAAGGGGATGTGCTGGTAAATGTGGTGTCTCCCTGATGCAGCTTGTTTGTGAATACAGAAGAGGAATATATTCCAGACTCTGAAAGCGTCCGCCAGCAGAGAGAGCTTCATCATCAACCTCAGATCTGCACTTTATCTCAGTGTTTCCAACTGTACACCAAAGAGGAACAGGTAGATACAGACTGTGTGCTCTGGCTTGTTCACATGCTGCAGGAACTCCCTCACTCCAGGCAGCTCTGTTGTGCAAACACTGATTCCTTGTGACAGGAGAATAGATTTGTAACACAAGATTAGTTATCTGTGCTGCTAACGGAGCTCCTCTGCAGTGAGAAGCTTGTGGGAGGTCCTGCTGCTGGATTCTTTGCCTCTCAAATGTTGATACAAGAACTTAGTCCTCTCTTTGGCAATTTCCTCTGTGAAATACAGTGAATATTATAAAGGGTCAGGACAGTGTGGCTTCATGGGTTCAGTTCTGCAGGAAGGTGGCTGCTCCCCTGCTCTGGCTCTGCCCTTGGTGTGAGGCTGGAGAGGCAGGAGTGATGGTGGTGCAGGCAGGCTCGAGAGGGCTCTGAGCTGGCCCCTGCCTGCACATGGGAGCCATCTCAATTCCTTTGGTGGTCTGATCTGCTGCACAAAGGGCTCATCTGGAGATAGTCTTTGGACCCAGGACTGAACTGTGATAGTTTGGGAACCTCTCTCTCTTGTTGGTTCTTTCAGAGGTGGGGGAAGAGTTAAATCTCTGTGGCTGCTGAGTTCTCTGAGCACTGGGCTCGGGGGAGGCTTGGGGGACAGGGAGAGTCTTCAGTGTGTAACTCTGGGCTGTTGGGACTACAGAGGAAGGAGAGGGTTCCCAGAGGGCAGTGAGGTGTCAGAGGGGCATCCAAAGTACACCTTTCTTCTTTCTGCTCTGATTTTTTTCTGCTTTTTTATCCCTGCTTTTTTTCTACTACTGGTTTTCTTGAGACAATACTTTTCAGGCTGCCAAGCCTGCCTGCTTTTTGCCTTGGTTTTTCCTTTTCCTTCTCCAATTCTAAGGCACTGGTGTTTATAAGGTGCAAAAAGTCCTCTGCACAGCAGCACTGGCTGAATTCTGCCTTGCAGCAGAAAGTGCCTCCTGAATGAGACACACATATCTCTGCCTGTCACTTTGAAAAGCATCACTGGGAACCCTGCATTTCCAGTGAGCTCAATAAGTGCTGGAGGGAGATGAGGCAGGGGGGTCAATGTCTGCACGGGGCTTGGGGCAGCAGGGCAGCAGGGGTGTGGTGCAAGCTGCCTTGGATTTGCAAACCAACACCCACTCCTGCCTGTTCTTGTAGCTTGCCCCAGATGATGCGTGGCGATGCCCACACTGTAAGCAGCTGCAGCAGGGTAGCATCACACTGAGCCTCTGGACCTTACCTGATGTTCTCATCATACATCTCAAAAGGTTTAGACAGGTAAGGATGCCTGTGGTGTTGCTGAGGGGCTGCTGAGTGATGTGAGTAGACTCCCCTCTTTAGAAGCAGCCATTGTGCCCTATGTGTTCCTCACCTGGGTTTCCCCAGGCATGGTGGCCTTGGCCTCTGCAGCTCGTGCTCTTCTCTGTACTCAGGAAGGAGACCGAAGGATGAAACTTCAGAACATGGTTAAGTTTCCCTTGAGTGGCTTGGACATGACTCCTCACGTTGTGAAACGCAGCCAGAGCAGCTGGAGCCTGCCATCACACTGGTCACCTTGGAGGAAACCCTATGGCCTCGGCAGGGATCCTGAGGACTACATCTATGACCTGTATGCTGTCTGCAACCACCATGGCACCATGCAAGGGGGACATTATACAGGCAAGTGTCCTGCTGTGCTGTCTGTGGGGGAGCCTTTCACAAAGAAGCTGGTTATATTTCTGTATGGAGTCAGAAAGGGAGTCACTGATGGAAGCAGTGTCACAAGTTACAGAGGGTGAAGGGAGTGAAGCCACCCCAAATGATGTTCTTTTCTGAGTGGTAATGGTGGACAAAGAAAGCCCTGAAATGTAAGCTGTTTATAATGTTCTGGCAGCCTGAGGCTTCCATTTTGCCAGTCAGACTGGAAGATGATGCAAGAATCCATCTGTCCCTCGCATTGTCTGAGTCCATTGTAGCAGATAACCTTATGTTAAATGTCATGCAGCAAACCTGAGAGCAGTAGGAGTGAGAGAGTCTTACAGTAATGTATTATTCCTTAGCTTATTGCAAGAATTCTGTTGATGGCCAGTGGTACTGCTTCGATGACAGTGAAGTTCAGCAGCTTTCTGAAAGTGAAGTCTGCAAGCAGACCGCTTACATCTTGTTCTACCAGCGGCGCACAGCGATCCCCTCGTGGTCTGCCAACAGCTCGGTGGCAGGTAGGCCCTGCTGGCCCTGTCCAGGGCTGCCTCTGACTTGTCTTCCTTGGGTGCTTTGTCCTTCTGGGGAATTTTCCACCCAGCTCTGCTTAAACCCCCATTGTTGTGTCCCAGAACTCAGTGAGCCTTGTCTGAGTCTGTGGCTGGGTGTCAGAGGCCATGGCAACTTTCCAGCTCTTCTGCTAAGGCAGTTTTGGCAGGGAGATGGAGATGGGGGAGCCCCTGTGCCCCACGGGTGACTGCTCAGCGCTGCCCTTGTGCAGGACATCAAATCGTCACTCGCTCCTTCCCTGTGGCAGCACTCTCAGTCCCAAGGAGGTGCCCGTAGTGCATGTGTTGGTGGAATGCAGGGTGAGCTGTGGCCTCTGCGGAAAAAAGGGATTTTTGTGGCCTTGCGGTGGCAACTGAAATGCCAGTGCCTGGGTGCTGGTATTCACAGCACACTGGGGCAAGTGCAGATCTGACCATAAATGCTCCCCAAGAGTACAGCCCCATTCCCATGGCAGTGTGTGGGTGCTGGGGCCATGAGGGCCAGCTCCAGGCTCAGGTGTGAGCCAGGGCAGTGCAGCAGTGCCTGACCCAGGGCTGCCCGGCTCTGCTGATGTGTGTGTGTCCACAGGTGGAGATGTGACGGCAGTGCAGCGTGCTGCAGGTCTGCCCACCCTGATGTGTGTATGGTGTCCTGAGGCTGTGAGAGGTGGCTCTGGGCTCAGGTGTGAGCCAGGGCAGTGCAGCAGTGCCTGACGCAGGGCTGCCCGGCTCTGCTGATGTGTGTGTGTCCCGCAGGCTGTGAGGTGTGACCCAGGGCAGTGCAGCAGTGCCTGACGCAGGGCTGCCCGGCTCTGCTGACGTGTGTGTGTGTCCCGCAGGCTCCACCAGCTCGTCGCTGTGCGAGCACTGGGTCAGCCGGCTCCCGGGCAGCAAGCAGCCCAGCGTGGCCTCGGCCGCCTCCTCGCGCCGCACCTCGCTCGCGTCGCTCTCCGAGTCCGTGGAGCTCGCCGGGGAGCGCAGTGAGGATGATGGTGTGTACCTCTCCTGGGGCTGCTTGTCTTCCTGCGGCACGATCCTTGCTAAAACAGCTGCAACGTCTGTGGTTGCAAAGGGTGGTTAGTCCAGCTGAGACAGGCAGGAGCACGGGTGGGCTTCTGTCTCATAGGAAAAGGAGGAGGAGAGCAGGCAGGAACCTTAAGGAGCCTTTCAAAAAAAGCAAATGCCATCAATAAAACCTTTCAGTCAGGAACTTCTCGTGCTAGTGTTCTCTCTGGGTCTCACTGCATCACCTTTGCAGAGTGGCTGACACAGTCCTGGCAGATTTAACATAAGCACTTATTACCTGCTGCTGTGCTTATGGATGATCCCAAGGAGGGAGATGAAAACTCACCCATGTGTGCAAGTTACTGTTCAGTTCCTGGCTTTGCCTGGTTCCTCCACACATTGTCTTGTAACTTCTGAAAATGCTTCAGAGCTTCATGGGTCAGTCAGAGCATTTGGAAGCTGCTGTGGAGATGTCCCTGCAGCAGTGCTGTGACAGCTGTCAGGTCCAACCATGGAAGTCACACTTCTAAAATACTTATATTTTGTTTTTCTAAATACAATTACATCGCTTGATCTAGAGGTAGGAATCCTACTTTGCCTTTCACAGAATGCTCTGGGAAATATTCTTTAATACAGGATCATAATCCTAGCTGGTGATCTTGCCAGTTTCAAGGACTTTGGAGGTGCAAACCTTGTGTTTGATCTGGTGCTCAGGGATGAGAAAAGAATCTGGGTTATCAGTTAGAGGCTTCAGAGAGCTGCTCCTGGGTGACCCCTAGCACGTAACAGTTGTTGGAGTCCTCGTTCAGCTTTTTTGCAAGAAGCTGTGCCTGCAGCCTGCATGGAGAGAGACGTGGTGAGGTGTGGGTGGGCTGCTTGGCTCTCGTGGGGAAATGTGCATGGGTGGGGCAAACCAGCTGCAGCCTTGGCTTTCCCACTGAGCCTGCCGCGTGCTTTCTCTGCAGGAGGATTTTCAACTCGACCGTTTGTAAGGAGTGTCCAGCGTCAGAGCTTGTCATCCAGATCCTCTGTCACCAGCCCGCTGGCAGTGAGCGAGAATGGTGTCAGGCCCTCGTGGTCACTCTCTGCAAAGCTGCAGTTCCGCTCCAACTCCCCATCACGCTTCTCCGGAGATTCCCCAGTACATACCTCTGCTTCCACTCTGGAGAAGATTGGGGAAGCTGCTGACGATAAAGTTTCCACCTCGTGCTTTGGCAGCCTGAGGAATCTCTCTAGCAGCTACTTGGAGCCCTGTGACAGCAGTCGGCGGGAGCACAGGACAGCTCGCAGAGCCCCTTTGGCTGTCATGGAAGGGGCGTTCAGGGAAGAGTCCGTTGTAAGGACATCGAGCTCAGACCTTTCAGATGGCTATGGGAAAAGCTCTGTGCAGCCAGACAGGAATCACCCTGCTCTGGACCCTTTTGATAACAACAATCAAATCGCCTTTGTTGACCAGAGCGATTCTGTGGACAGCTCCCCAGTGAAGGAGGTGAAAGCCCCAGCTGGGACGGGGCTGGCTGCAGAGAAGGCACATGACACCCCTAAGAAGGGTCACAGCTCCAAAGGAGCTTCTGAGCCAGACAAAAGTTTGAGGAAGGGAAGGACAGTCTTAGCTACCCAAGAGAGCAAAGTCTCTCACTCTTCTCCTCCACTGAAGAGCTCTCAGAAAGCTTCCCGGTCTCGAAGTAAGGCAGACTCCTCGAGGGTCAGCGGGCGACACGGGTCTCCTGCTCCCACGCAGGCCAGGAAGGACCACAGCACAAAGCCCCTGGAGGCGTCTGTCCCTTCAGCTCCACAGAAGCAGAAGTCAGGTTCTTCTCCATCCTCCACGGCTGCCAAGAAAACCCCATCAGGCTCATTGACTAAGGGCTCTTCCTCTGGGAAGAGCCGGACTTCGGAGCGCAGCCTCAGCAGGGAGGGCTCCAAGGTCAGCCTGGGCTCGGACAAAACGAGCGTTACCAGCGGCTCCAGGACGAGCTCCCCGCGCATCAGCCACTCCAGGAGTGACAGCAGGGCGGTGGACAGCAGGCACGTGCGCAGCTCCTCCATGGCCAACCTGCGCTCCCCGAGCGCTGCGGCGCGCTCCGGCCTCAAGAGGGACAGCAAGTCGGAAGAGAAGGGTTTGTCTTTCTTTAAATCAGCCTTAAGGCAGAAGGAGACGCGGAGGTCGGCAGACCTGGGGAAGACAACAATGCTTTCAAAAAAGACAGGGAGTGTCAGTTCCAAGTCAGGCAGTAAAAATGTGCTGGAGGACAAACCGGATAAAGGTGGCGTCCCACCAGCCTCTCAAACCAATGCCAACATCACCACAAAAGAAAAACTTGTCTCAAAAGATGCCACATCTAACAAACATTCTCTGCTATCCAGTCGCAAGTCCAAGTCTTCCCAGCTAGATCCCGGAGTCCAGTCTCCTCCTTCCAGTGGCAAGCAGTCTGCTGACAAGCCGCTGAAAAAGTTACCTTCCAGCATGCAGGTGTCTGTACGGCCTTCTCTGGAACCTCAGTGAAATGCTGCAATCCAGGTGTCTTTTCTTCTGCTGAGAAGCTAATTTATTCTGAGCTCTTGTTTTTTGTTCATGTGCCTAATGTATGTTTTTGACGAGAAGTTAACTGCAAGTTGTTAAAGCGCCTTTGATTCTGCCATCAAACCAAATAGCCACTGGCAGCCAGCACTGGTGCAAGTAGCCTAGCTGGAGTCGTTGTTGAACATGAATGCAGCTGTCCCGTAGCACTTGTACAGGAGTCTCTGTCAAAAGTGCAACAACTTTCTTCAGATTTGAGGGTTGGGACCTGCCCGCAGTTGTACTGACACTGGTGTGCTTTGTAGAGCTGTGAACTGATATTCCTTTGGTCTTGTTCTGAGTGGGCTGTGTCCACACTGGTGTATGGCCTTGTTCTGAGCTGTGGAGGATGCGAAGGAAACTGGAGAGACTGTCGCTTCTTTCTGCTCTCAACTCTCTGTCCCTGCTCCCCTCCATTTCCAAGCTTTCTAAAGGGCAATATTTCAACACTAATGTTGTTTCTCAGGTATATACTCAGCCAGTATAGGAGGGACTAGCATTAGTGACGGACAGAAAGGTACCTGTGTGTCTCTGTGCACGTCTGTGTAATAGATTTCCTTTTTGCATTCCAGCAGCAGGAAGTTTGAAATGTAACCTGCAGTTTTTGTTGCTATGTCTGTGAAGAGTTTTGCTTTGTCCATACCTAAGGCAATCTCTAGCCTGTCCTGTTTCACTACTTTCTTCTGAAATGCTCTACTAAACAACAGAAGAAATCCCTGGGCAGCAGCTGCTGGCCAGCTTGTCCTGTGGAAGCAGTGCCATGGGAGGGTTACATCCACGCACCTGGATGGCCATGATGCTGTCAGGATGGCCCTGTTCAAACTCCTGGGAAGCATTTCCTAATGTGCTCAGACCCTTATCCTAGTGGTGTAATTAAGCCTCCGTTATCTCTAGGGGTGATGTTTAGAGCGAGTGTCATCCTGCCCTCTCTGAGCATGCTTTGACAAGCCCCTTTGTGTGGGCTGGAGGGGCAGTTTTCCTGTTCCCCAGAGTGCTGTACATTCTTCCCTCTGGCCTGCCTGTCCCCTGCCCATGGGACTGGCTGCCACATGTCCCTCTGTGGAAGGTTCCCCTTCTTGTTTGGATGACAGCCTCCACCAAGGTCAAAACACTACATCTACTGATGTCTTTGTTTACATGCCCTTCTTACAGGGGAGATTCCTCAAGTTCTGTAAGGTTCCTCTTAAGGTGGATTTCTTAAGTCCTTTTACATATATGTGGTGTAATACTTTTTTTTTTAAATCCATGAGTTTTTATTGATGTGCTGCATATCCTTTATCCACAGCCTGTTGTGTAGGTTGTGACAAGCTGGGCAATGTGCTGGGCAGGCTCTCTCCTGAGTGAGGTCTGTGCCTGTCCAGCCCAATGGCAGAGCTTGGGCCAGGGCCGTGTGTGCTCTGTCCCATCAGCATAACAAAGTGGCCTCTGCCCCCTCCCTTGCTGAGGTCCTGCTTGCCCTGCAGGCAGCCTTGTCCCCAGGACACCTTGCTGCTCTGGGATCACTTTTCTGCTCAGCACACGCCTGCAGCAGGCTTGGGAAGGAGGGGCTGGGGGCAGCAGGCTCCTGGCGTGTGTGGGGCTGGGCTGGGAGTGCCCTCGAGCTGGGGTCCGTGTGGGATGAGCCCACCTGCCACGGAGCCCTCGCAGGGTCCTGGTGATGTCCTGCTGCGTCCCCTCCACGTGCTCCAGCAGTGCCCACAGCCTGAGGGGGAATGCCCTGCCTGTTCCAACCCAGACGTGACTGTCCCCCCATGCATTCCTTCGCCCAGGCATTGTTTCAGTCTCATTTATTGCAGCAACGAGAAGCAAAGATTGCATTGCTTGCTTCTGAAATGTATGACTTGGATTATTCATGGATTATTTTCTGTTACATCCAGCAGAGCAGATAAGACTTGCTTCACATTGCAGTACTTAAATTACTCCCTGAAATGTTGATGTTGAAGTATTTGTTTAAGGTTTTATCTGTATTAAGGTCTTACACTGTCTTGGCTCTTCTCTTGTAACAACTCTTCTAGCAAGAATGTAATTCCAGTGGCTTACGCTGGCTCGGTTTGGGATCTTTTAATAGACAGAACTACTTTCTGTGCATTTTGCCATGGACATTTGTGAAAGGTTATTTTTATCAAATGACATTTTTTTCATGTCATCATTCACTGGAGGAGTTTAAACTGGAAGCTGGTGTGTGGGTTTTGAGGTGGTTTGCTCCTGTGCTGCATGCCTGACTGAAGGGAATTTGGAGCCATGTCCAAACCCATGTTTTAGCTGAACACCAGTTCAATGTTTGTATCTGTAGCAAGATAATGGTCCTTGGAGCTCTCATTTGGGTAGAAGGGAGATGGAGGTCCTGGTATTCCAGCAGCTGATAAAAGTAATTGAACCTCTGCAATCCCATGAGAAGCCGATCTCACTCTCTTTCTGCACATTCTCCATAATTCCTGATGCTAATTGCTGCCAGCTCCAGCCCTGTCTGCTCTCTCGGTGCAGCCAGCCTGGATTTCTGTCCCTCTGGCAGGGCAGCTCTGTGCACAGGCTCCTTGCTGTGCAGTGTGAGTGGGCAGGAGGGCTGCCCTGGCACTGCCCTTGTCCCTGAGCGGGCAGGGGCTGCTCCTCTGGTGGGTTCCTGCTCAGGGGGTTTGGCCTGGGGTGTCCTCAGGCAAAGGGCTTTGGCTTAGCAGGTGCACCAGGGCTCCTGTGGGACAGAGACATGCCCTGGGCAGAATGGGGGAGTGTGAGCCTGGGGGAGTGCGTCCTGCTCGTGTCTGTGTCTGTGCCACGGCCCTTGGGAGCAGCCCCTGCTGTCCCTGCACACCTCTGCCTGTCCGTGTCACACATCTTCAGCAGCCAGTGAGCTTCCTTGCACGGGACAGGCTTGAAGGGTGTGGGAAACGCTGTTCTCTGGCAGTGTTAATCAAAGCCTTGTTGCTGTTACAGTCCTGACTCCATCAGTGAAGTAGGATAAATGTTTCAGAAATGGCATGTAGGTTATTACAGGCCCTACTTAAAGGGATTTGGGGAAAATCATCAGTCTTCTCTCCTTGCTTTAAAGCAGACTTCTCTCTTGTCCCTTTCATGTGTAGGAGCTCCTGTCCATGGTGTTGTGTTGTCCGGCTGCCAGGATGTGGCATGGTACCAGGGAGCACTCGAGAGAGGGATCTGCCAAGTCCTAGATGCCAACACCACCGTGGCTTTGCAGATGGATCCTTCAAGCAGCAGTGGCTTGAGGCTGTTCTGGAGCAGCTGCATGTACATGGTCACATCTTAAAGGTCCTGTTGGCCATCAGAAGCACTCGTGGCTGTGGGGAGGTGGGCTCTGCCATCTCCCAGAGGCTGCTGCTGCCCAGGGACCTCTGCCTGCCCTGGGTGGTGGCATGTAGGGCCTGGAAGTCTCACTGGCATCTGAGTGTGATGGGAACAGCTCTGCCAGCTCTGTCCTGCCCAGCCTGGCTGGGCTGGCAGGTCTGGGGCCTTCCTGCCAAGGTCCTGGAAGCCAGGTACAGCTCACGGTGATGGGCAGTGCCCAGGCGTGCCCCTGCTCCCAGACAGGCGAGCTCCAAGGCACAGCAGCGTTCAGGCAGAGTGTTTCCAGCTGGCTTTGGGTTGGTTTGCCTGTGCCAGTGTGGGACCTGCATTTCACCCCACGTCCCCAGTCTGCCACTCGCTCCTGCTCCTGGAATTGGCCCCTGGGCGCAGGAGAGCAGCGCCTTCATTCCAGTGCTCAATTCCTACAGGAGTCACCTAGAGACTTTTTTTTACCCTTTTTGGGCTGTGTCTTTTGGACAGTGTTTAGTAGTATTCAAGTTATAAGCACATTTTCAACGACGTGTATTGAAGAGGCACCTTTTATTTGTATTAATCACATTTGATAGACAATTTGGTGCCTGCAGTTCTCTGTAACTTGTGTCTCACTTTGGGTGTGTAAATTGTTAACCCTTTCACACTTATCAAATACGGATTAATAAAAACAAGATGCTTAGGATAGAAAGCTAGCAGCTTAATTGCACTTCTCCCACTGCAAGTGCCCTCATCGCTGTCGCTGCAGGGGTTTTGCTTTCTGAAGCTGCAACTGGAGCATGCCCAGCATTGTCCTCGGTGTGAGGCAGCCTGCATGGCCCTGCTGTCCCCCTGCATGTCCCTCCTAACTATGCAAGCCTCTCGCCCAGCCGTGGCTCTGGAGCAGGCTTGGAGCCTGTGCTGGCCCTGCTGCTGGCACACAGGAGCATGTCCCTGGGTTCTGCTTCCTTTGCACATCTCTGGCTCTTTCCTTTGCAGGATTCTGCGTTACTGACAAGGCTGCAGCGTAACGTAAGGTTAGAGGGATTGGAGCAGGGAAATGAGAACAAACTGATTTCTCTTTTGTGTTGTTTTTCCTTTTGTTAGCAGGGCAACCTGCTCGGGGTTCTGGCATTGCATGCGGCGTGAGGGGCTGTGAGCAGGGGCAGGATGGTGCCTGGGGCACGCAGAGCTGCTGTGAGTGTCCCTGTCGGGGCAGCTGTTCCCTGCTGTTCCCTGCTGCCCAGGCTGCCCTGGGGCTTTGCCTGCCTCTCTGGGGAGCCCTGGCCGTGCCCAGAGTGCCCGGGTGCTGCGGTGCTGGGGCTGGGGCCGTGTCCTGTGGGCAGCCCTGTGTGCTGCACGGCCGGGGCAGCTGCCCTGGGCTTCCTGCAGCTCCCAGCACTCCTCCTTTGGTGCCCTCCCCTTGCTCAGCTGGCATGGAGAGGGTGTGGAAACAACATTCCAAATAATTTCACTGTTGGGTGGTGTTGTTTTTTCTTTTTTTTTTTTTTTTTTTTTTAGTTTGGTTTAGGTTTTTTAAAATCTTTGTCATTTGCCTACTAATCCAAAAGAATTTGGCAGTATCTAATGATACCTGTGGAGGGAACTGAAATTTAGTTTTAATCTGTGGTGAGATGAAAGTCCTACATGGTTTTCTCAACAAAAGCATTGTAAAGCAGTTACTGTTAAGAGCTTTATTTTGTAGAAGAAAAGCACCTGAAGACTTGTACAATGTCTGTGTTAGACCTGAAGGCTTAGGGACTCTGTTTTTTAAAAGGTGATAGCACTCAACTTACCTGCAAATAGTGTTTTTTAAAAGACACAGATTAAAACTAAGTGTAACCACCAGTCCCGGCTCACTCAGCCCTGCAGTGCACACGGGCTGGCCTCGGGCTCGTGTGCCATTTGTGAGTGCAATAACCCCTTTGGAGGTGCTACACTGCCTTGGGTAGGGTAACACAAGGGAATCCAGGCCACCGGCGGCTCCTTCATTGTCCTGTGGCCTTCCAAGTATGAATTTGTACAGATTTGCTCACCACCTGTGCCTCACCATTGGTTAAAATTGAATTTTAAGTCCTGTTGCAAATGCAATTTCTCTTCTGGACACAATGTCGGATTTTACACTGGAATATCTACAGTTCTCAAACTGCATGTCACATCACTGTACCTGGTACAGGGACGTGGGGCTTTCCCACACCTTTGATATTCTCCTCTGTATTTTAATGTTTTTGACCTGTACAGTAATTGGAAAGCAGGCTGTCTACTTGGGGTTGAACATTGTACCATAAATTTTAAATTATTTGAGGACAACTGCATGAGACTGTGTCAATGCCTTTTATTATTTATTTGTATGTTTTATTATTCGAGGTGTATGCACTTTTAATATGCAGAATTTATATTTTTATGTTAAAAATCATTTTCTTTCAGAAAGAAGAGTTTGAATATGAGGAATTGGAATTAAGTGCAAAAAGGGGAATATGTAATAAAATACAATAAATTTATTACTAGGCATCCTGCCTGAGTGAGTGTTTTTCCAGGCTGCAGCTTCAGCCTTGCTGTGTTCCTGCCCTGCCTGCTCTGGGCCCAGGGTGTGGGCACAGGAGCTTCCCCAGGGCTGCTCTGGGGACACAGAGGCAGAGCCTGGCTTGGGCTCAGCCTGCGTGCTGGGGCGGGCAGGCTCGGGCTGCCCCTGTGCTGTTCTGGTGCTTCTCTCTCCACAGACCCTCGCCCAGCGCTGCTCTGCTCGGAGGGTGTGGGACCTGCACCAGAGCCCTGCTGGTGAGCGGGGCCTGAGCCCAGGGCAGGGGGATGTGCTCGGGTGCCTCTGTGGTGCTGGAGGGCTCACAGCTGCCCAGGCAGAGCTGGGAGTGCTCCCTGCCCATCCATCCATCCATCCACCATCCATCCATCCATCCATCCATCCATCCGTCCCTCCATCCTGCTGGGAGTGCTGAGCTGGAGCTGAGCCTGGGAGCTGCCCTGGCCAGTCAGGCACACGAGTCCCACCCCTACCGTGTACCAGAGGCACTGCTTCACAGCTTGTGTGGAAATGGGGATGGCAGATGTCATATTAAATCATGGGGTCATCATTTATTTATAGGTGATTACATTAAAGAGAGATTAATATAGCCGAAGGCTTTGCAGAATTAGAGTTAATGTACTTGTGTTTATTGTATTTGCCAACATTTCTGCAATCCAGCTGGGTTTTCTGGCCACAGGATTTAACAGTGAGCCCAGTGCCATCCTCCAGCCTACCTGGGAGGGGGGTGCAAGGTCCATGTGGAACATCTGAGAGCTTTGATCCTGGAGTGCTCAGTTCTGCCGCCTCCCACTCTGAGGTCCGTGGGCAGCACCTGGGGCAGGGCAGGACCCAGCAATGCTTGGAGTGGGTTGGGAGGGGAGCCCAGGGCTGGGGCTCCCAGCTGGCGCTCGCAGGCTGGATTATGCCGTGTTTAACTGGGATCAGACCGGGCAGAGCTGGGCACAGGGCTCTGACGCCCTGGGCAGGGGCTGTGTCCCTGAGGAGCAGCGCTGGGGCAGTGCCAGGCGTTTCCTTGGCCCTGTGCCCCCAGAGCCTGGCTGGCTGTCACTGTCCCACGGTGTGCTGCCAGCTCAGGGGCACCAGCAGAGCTGCCCTGCTGATGGATGCACAGAGGAGCCAGGAACAGCCTGTGTGTGGCTGGAGGTGCCAAACCACACAGGAACGGTCCCTGGTTGTGCCAGTGAGGAGTGAGCGTGCAGAGTGGCTGTGTGACTCCCTGCTGCTGCCTGGTGGGATGCCTGCCTCTGAGAGCCACAACAAACCCAGCTTTGGGAGGCTGTCAATAAATTGTAACACATTAGGCACTGTCACCCCTACCCCTGGACTCTTAAATTTTGCTCTAATTGGAGTATTGCTTTTCCTTCCTCAGCACTTTTTCCCCTCGGCCAGGTATCGATCCTGGCTCTGTGGGGATCTGGGCTAACTGTTGGCAATTTATGGGAACATAAAACTAGTCCATGGTAGAGCAAAAACCCAGCTTTTAATAAGAAATGGTGACATCAGCCAGAGGCTGATTCCAAGGTAGGTTTACCATTTTACAGTGGGTCCCCAGGTCAGGGGAACAGGGGCTGTCCTGGGACCATCAGGGACCATCAGATGGGCTACATGATGAGCCCAGCTCTTGGGCTGGGCTACCCTGTGGGCAGGGGCGGCCTGAGGGGCTTTTGAAGATGTGGGGTCTCCTTTCTGGTCTCCTGTGCCCCTTCCCATGGTGGCTGAGGGTCTGGCTCAGGTCCCCTGACCCCACAGGACCTGGGTCCATGATCTGTCCCCTCCTGCCTTGGTCTCTGCTGTGTGACAGGAGCTGGTGGGCAGCAGGCTGGGCTGGGGCTGCAGGAGATCCCTGGGAATGAGGGGCTCTGGGCAACCTCCCCAACCCTTTCACGTGTCCCTTGCTCAGCTCCCCCAGTCCTTGGGGCTCTCCCCTGGTGATGGATGCTGGTGGCTTTGCGGAGTGAGGCTGGTTGTGAATTCCTGACCCGTGGGCCTTTATCCTGTCGGGGTGTTCCTGCAGCTTTGGGGGTGTGGGGTCCTTGGGGAGCAGGTCCCTGGGAATAGGGGGCACCTGGCACTCCCAGCCCAGCTCCAGCCCCTATGGGAGCTCCTGAGCATCCCTCACTCCCAGCCCAGCTCCAGCCCTGGCAGGAGCTCCTGAGCATCCCTCACTCCCCGCCCAGCCAGCGCTGCCTCCCAGCCTGCAGACGGTCGCTCTGCCCTGTCTGTGTCACGCAGCGCCAGGGCGTGTTGTGTTGGGTGTCCTGGTGCTGTAACAGCTGCTCTCCCCGCCATTTGCTGCCATCTAATTGTGGTTTTATTGAAATGAGTCTAAATTGTCTGGGAATACATTAGCTCGCTGTCCCTGTGGCGCGCACTCCGTTAGATGTGAGCGCTCCGCAGATCGCTCCCGTTTTTAATCTTGCAGAACCGGCTCTCTGGAGAACGGCTGCACTTCCCAACAGCCCCGATGAGTTTCCAGGGCTGGGGTCAGACTGTCTTGGCAGTGGTAATGGGGCCGGGGGCCGCCCTGTGCTCCAGACTGTGAATAACGCCGCGGCTGCTGCCCCGCTCCCTCTGCTCCAGTGTGAGCGCCGCAAAGCAGCTCCCGGAGCCCCCAGGACAGTCTTGAAGCACTTTAGTATTTTGCGAATGATTTATTGAGGGTAACGAGCAGATGATAGACCGCATTTCAAGGTGTGGATTATCTTTTAGAGCTCATGTTGAAGGCATCTGCGCTGACAAGCTGCTGCCGAGCGAGGCAAGCACCAGCGCTCTGCTGTGTGGCCGGAGGGGTCAGCACCTCCTCCGCAGCTCGGAGACAGCCCAGTGCCCTCCCGCTGCCCTGGGACAGCGCCGAACCCTGTCCCTGCCCGGGGGCACCGTCCTGCCATGGCTCAGAGCTCCTGCCGTGCCCGGTTAGCAGGAGCCTGGTGGCGGTTCCCCGGTGCTGGATGGCTCATGGGCTGCGGCATCACCTCTGCAGCTCGCAGGGAGGGAGGCGGGCAGGGGCTCCACTCATGTCTCGGGTGATTTGTGTTGCAGGGCCGGGATCGTGCCCCCGGGACCTGCGGTGCTGCCCCACCCGTGGCCCGGCGGGTCCGCGGTCCCCGGAAGGCGCTGGCTGCGGGACACGAAGCTCTTTGGCTGCGGGACACGAAGCTCTTTGCGCTCCAGGGTCTGCCCTGCACCCTCTTTCACCCCTCCTGCAGTCGGTGCTGCCCGTCCCCTAGTGGCACAGCCAAGCCGGGCACAAAGGGGGCCCTGGGGGCTCGGAGTGACCGCGAATGGGCATTGTCCCCTGGGCACCCCTTCTCTGCTGCGGGGGCTGCCCTGTTGCTGTGCTGGCTTCGTTACAGCGAGATTAATGCTGGTTATTGGGAGTTTTTATCACCTCAATGTTTCCCCTCAGCTCCTGAAAACAGCTTCTGCCCGGATTTATTACCTGGCAGATAAATACAAGTGCAGGTTTATTTTGTCTCCCTGTTCATCAGAAAGGAATGAAAATGTAAGCAAAATAGTAAAAATAAAATAGACTCAGTTTTTCTTTAATTGACCTTTGATTTTTAACGTAATACCTTCCCCATGTTGCTGCTTCAGCCTTTAATTTCTCTCGGTGAAGTGGCTGTGTTCAATGATTCATTCTGTCCTGAGGCAAAGCACACACTGTAATTGGTTTTTAACTTCCTGGAATGTCAAAGCCAGGATTGAAATTTTACGTATCACACCACCAATTCAATACTGGCTTTAATAATAATGTTGCAGGAAGGAAAGCAGATTTACAGCTGTAGAAAAATGTAATCAAATTTTGAGCCTGAATGCAGTAAGTCCAAATGCTAGTTTTCATTTGGAAACTTGTTAGATAGATGTGACATCACCTGAGCGGTTCCCAGCTCATTTCTGCTCTCCGAGCCGCGGCCGGGGGCGCTTGGAGGGCTGGGGCACGGTGGGGACGGCGGGTGCGCCGCTGCTGGCGCTGCCCGGGCGGGGCTGCGGCTGCTCCGGGGCCGGGCTGCGCCGCTCAGCGCCCGACACGGGCCGGTACCGAGCGCTCGGCCGGAGCCGCCCGCCATGGCCAGAGGCCCCAGGTCCGCCCCGAGATCCAGCCAAGATCCGCCCCGAGGTCCGGCCCAGGTTGCGCCGTTGCCGCCGCCGGGGCTCTCCCGGCCCGGTCCCGGCTCTGCCGGTGCCGCTCGGCGGGCCGGGGGCTGCGGGGGGAAACACCCCGACAGCGCTGCAGACACCAAACAAGCAATCGATTCTGGCCAATTAATGTCTGATAAAAACTAATAACCCTCCTCTCCCTTTCTTATTACCGAATGACCTCCAGCGATCCATTAGTTTAACAAATGATATGCGGACGTTCAGCATGGCTAATGGCTCTGGATTAACGCCGCTGACACCTAATTCATCAGCGTGCCCGCACCACAGAGCTGCCGTGCCGCACCCTCCATCACAGCGCGCTCCACAGCGCCTGGCCCTGGCACCCTGCACGGAGCTGGCCCCGTGTCCCCGTGTCCCCCCCGTGTGTCACCCCCGTGCCGTGCCCGCAGCCGGGCCGGGCCCGCGGTGCCGGTGCCCGATTCCCGGGGCCGGTTCCCGGTGCCCTTTGGCCGCAGGCTCTGCGCATCGCCCCGCAGCGCCGCGCCCCCTGCGAGCTGCTAGCGTGTCCTAAAAAGCTAACTAAGCTGAAATTATTTTCTTTCCTCTGAAAAGCCTTTAAATAATGTATTGCCCTCACTCGCTGTTACTGAGTGTTTTTTTAAACACAGGGAACTTTTCCTTCTCCCTTGTGCGTTGCATCTGTTTGTGGTAGGGTGTGAATTCCCTCGGGAGGATCTCTGGAAGTTCCATCTCAAGGCCAGTGCCCAGTGCCCCCGAGCTCCCAGCCCGGCCCCTGGAGCGGAGGGCTCTGAGCGGCTCCTTGCAGAGGCTGAGGGGAAAAGCTCCCAGCCCTGTTTGCGGTGAAAAGAGCTGAGCAGCCCCAGGGACAGCGGGGAGAAGGATGGGAAGGGCCCCGCAGTGCTGCTCCGGGCTGGCAGCGCTCCATCGCCCCGGCTGGCGGCTGGGAAGGCTCCCTGGGCTCCCGGATCGTCCCTCCCAGCCAGCTGCCAGCGCTGGCAGCAGCGCGGCTCCAGCCCCGGCTCCAGCCCCGGCTCCAGCCCGACACCGGCCCCGACACCGACCTCGGCTCCAGCCCAGGCTCCAGCCCCGGCACCGGCCCCGGCACCGACCCCGGCTCCATCCCAGCTCCGTCCAGCAGGATCCCGGGGCGGGCAGGGGCTCTCGGCTGAGCTGCAGCACCACAGACAGCCCCTATTGATTTCCATGGCTGCTAATGGTCTTTTTCATACAAGAAGAGGCTTTTGTGGGGAGAACTTAATCCAGTCCTATCACTGGGTGAAATTGTACTGCTCACTGCTCAGATTTCCAGGATGTGAGCTACTGTAATAGCAGAGGGAGTTTTATCTAATACATTTAATGCTCCAATATTTTCATGGCACGACAGGTTCTAATTGCACTGCTGCAGTACCAGGAGCATGAGAGCCCAGGGTCTGCGGGGTGTGAGGGGGCTGTGCTGGCACACGGTGGCTCGTGGGCACCATGGCTGTCACTGTCACCAGTGGCTGTGCTGAGCCAGGACAGGCTCCCCTTGCTGTGCCCATGTCCCTGTGTCCCAGGACAGGCTCCCCTTGCCGTGCCCATGTCCCTGTGTCCCAGGACAGGCTCCCCTTGCTGTGCCCATGTCCCTGTGTCCCAGGACAGGCTCCCCTTGCTGCAGGACAGGCTCCCCTTGCCATGCCCCCGTGTCCCCCAGGACAGGCTCCCCTGGCCGTGCCCCTGTGTCCCAGGACAGGCTCCCCTTGCCGTGACCCTGTCCCTGTGTCCCAGGACAGGCTCCCCTTGCTGCAGGACAGGCTCCCCTTGCCATGCCCCCGTGTCCCAGGACAGGCTCCCCTTGCCGTGCCCATGGCCTGTGCCAGCCCAGGGCTCTGCCAGCTGCACTCGAGGCAGCCAGCCCAGCTCTCCCCTTGTGGCCCAGAGCAGAGCTCAGGGCTTGGCTTGTGCAGGGCTGGAGATGAGCTCCTGCCTTTGAACCGATGTGCAGGGAGGTCCCATGGACTGTGATGGCCAGGATCAAAGGTTAGGAAATTTCTCTGTGTAATTTATGTAAATGAGGACTAATGAGGTTTTCGTGATTACCTTTAATTAGCTTTTCCACAAGTAGCAAAGGTTTATATGGCCAGGACGGGTGGCACATGCAGGTATGTGCACAGCCAAGAACCTTCATTAAAAACATTTTTAAAAAATTAATCTGCAAGATGCAAATTATCTATTAAATGCTCAAGAAGAAGGTTTCAAATGGGGAAAAAAAGCACAAGGAAAGCAGCAACTCTGCCAGCCCTGCAGGGCTGTGGTGTGCAGAGCAGCAGGGCTGTGCCACACGGGGGATGTCTGTCTGTCCTTGAGGCTGTGGCAGGCACAGAGCTGGTGCTGGCTGCTGCTGCAGGGTCCTGGGCAGCCTGGACAGAGAGGTTTGTACCAGGGTCAGGAGCAGCTCAGCAGCTCCCCTTGGAGCTCCCCTTGGAGCTTCCGTCTCCACCCTGAAGAGCCGCAGCCTCGCGTTGGGCGGGAGCAGAGCGTACACGAAGAGACAGCAGAGTGAGTGAGTGAGATGGTTCGGACAACTGCATCCAATTAGCCTGACATTAATCCTGGGCAAACATGTGGAAAAATCACTGCAAAATTCAATTAATGGGAGAATTAGAGCCTGGGAATATAAATTCATGCCTGTCAGCGTGGTTGAGCTGAAGTAGGTCCTGTCAAACCGACCTGATTTCGTTCTTTGATGAGGTTCTGAGTTTGGTGGTGGCACAGCAATGGCCTGTGTTCCCCTCAGTGCCACAATGCCCTGGGGAATGAGTGATGAAAATGGGATGGAATGCAGGGCTGAGAGGGAAAGCCTTGCTCTGCAGCTGGGGATGGCAGTGTCTTCCTGGGGCGCTGAGTCCCTGTCCAGGTGTGAGAGCAGAGGCGCCGTGGGGCAGGAACGGCGGGTGCTCGGGCA
The DNA here is from genome assembly GCF_028769735.1 of Zonotrichia leucophrys gambelii. Taxonomy (NCBI): domain Eukaryota; kingdom Metazoa; phylum Chordata; class Aves; order Passeriformes; family Passerellidae; genus Zonotrichia; species Zonotrichia leucophrys. The sequence continues at coordinate 16,040,662 of NC_088184.1, forward strand.
GGGGGAGAGGAGGAGAGACACGAGACACGATTGCTGCTGCTGCTGCTGCTGCTGCTGCTGCTGCTGCTGCTCTGGGGCAGGGAACCGCCTGCCTGGCACAGGAGCAGAGCTCCCCTCCCCACAGCACCGGCTCTCTGGGGAAAATGTGTGTGCACAAAACGTTAAGTTTGCTTTATTCAAACTATTGCATGAAAACGATTCTGAGTGTTGTGAAAGCAGCAGGAACTGCGCCCAAATCTCCATTGCCCTGGCAGGAGGTGCCATGGTGAGGTGGCATGTCACAGCCAGAGCACTCTGCCCCATGTCTGGGCACCCTGGTGCTGCCTGGCTGGAGGATGCTGCCTGTCCCCACTGCCTGGGAGGGTGACAGGCAGCCGGGCTGCAGGAACACTTGGCTCCAGCACTGCCACTAACGTTTCCAATTTCCCTCTGGAAATTGTTTCTGTCAATATTTTAATTTCATTTGGGCTGAGCAGGTGGAGCGGAGGCAGCGCATCCTGAGCAGATCATTTGTCTCCCGCTCTGGGTTTGGCGGGGACCCACCACATGGCACACTGCCAGCAGCTCCTCATGGCTGGAGCCAGGATGACCAGAGCAGGAGGGCATCGAGCCTGCTGCCCCAGTGCCCTGCTGCAGGGCTGGGCTCTGGGCAGGGCTCACAGGCAGGGACCCACCGGTGTCTCCTACGGGGCCACCACACTCCCCCTGTGTCACAGGAGCACCATCAAGGCAGGAGCCTGGCTCAGCAAAGCCCCCAGGGCACAAAGTGCAGGAGGAGGCAATGCCCAGGCTGCTGGAGCAGAGCCCCTCGTGCTCCTCTGCCCTCCCAGGCGCCCCCAGTGCTCTCCCTGCAGTGAGGGGTGTTTGCTGGGGAGAGGAACTGGGTCTCACCAGATGGTGGGGCTGATAAATTGCCCAGGAAAAGCAAACTAGTACATGCAGCTCGCGTTTCCTCTGCGTCTCCATTGCAAAGTGCCAAAAGAAATCTGTCTCAGGAATTATTTCGGAGAGGGTAATTTCTGTTTCCCAGTTGCTGTCATACATTAGAAATATCTGAAATGCCTCCGGTTGGTTTCCAGTGGTGAGGAGCAGCCAGGGGCTGCCATGGATGAGAAGCACTAAAAGAAAATAAATTAGCCTCTTGCACTCAGCCCTTCTCAGCAGCGCACCACGAGTGACGAGCAGCTGCTGCTTAAGGAACGACCAGAATAATGAGCAGAGCAAGGTCCGCAAGGGAATATTAACTCTGAGAAATAACATTTTCTCCCCCTTTTGAAGTTTGCCCCGTCCTGGTGTGGAGGTGAGCCATGGCTGCTGGAGCTGGCAGCGAGGGCTGTGGTGCTGCTCTGCAGCATCCTCTGCCCTGCTCTGCCCGTGCCAATGCTCTTCCTTGCTCCCCTGTCAGCCCCAGGCCAGTCTGGCTCTTCCTGGCCCAGCCAGGTGTAAACCTGCTCAGTCCACCCAGTCACCTGCAACCCAACAGGACGGGCACTGGTCACTGCAGTGCCACACTGCTCACCACCACACACCCAGCCCAGCTCTGCAGCCAGGGAGAGCCTGAGCAGAGGGCACAGGGCTGCACTGGGCTCTGAGCTGAGCTGTGTGTTTGCAGGCAGGCTGGCCCACGTTGGATGGAGCGGGTGGCTGTGGCAGCCAGAGCTTCTTGGTGGCCGTGAGTGAGCCCCCGTGCCTGGCACAGGGCGGGGGAGCTGCTGGCACCAAGATCCCCTCCTGGGGCATCAGCTCCTGGGCACCAGGAACCCACCTGTCCCTGGGCACCACAAGCCCACCTGTCCCTGGGCACCAGGAACCCACCTGTCCCTGGGCACCACGAGCCCACCTGCCCCTGGGCTTGCCCTGCTGCTGTTGTGCATTTCCCAAAGCCAAGGGTGTGTTTGTCTGGCTGGTAACAGGAGCAGCCCAGAGCTGAGCCCTGCTGTGTAGATATGAGTGTTTCAGGAGGCTCACCCCTCTGAAGATGTAAGCCAGCAGCACTCCTGAATTTCAATTCTTTTATCTCCTCTGGTTGGCTGAGTCATCCAGGGACCATTCCCCTGACGTATGGCTCCGTGTGTACACAATCCCCATTACACAGGGCTGCAGTTTGGAGAAAGTGCCTTTTTTCCCAGTGGTGATTAATGATGATAATCTCCCCTCCCACTGAGCCTCTCAGGTACCTGTTGCAGAGCCACCATCCCCAGAGGATGCTGTGCACTTAATGTGCCACCGTCAGACAAACTGCACATCCTTCTGCTGAAAAAGACACTGAACAAACCTGAACGGGCTGTAAGATTTCTTTGTCTTGTTTCCCACAACACCCATGTCATCTGTCCCACATGGGTGAGCAACGGGGAAGCAGCAGGTTTGGTGTGCCCTCCCAAGCATGTGGGGGATCCCTTGGGATGATCCTGTGGGGCTGCACATGGGGGGATCTCGTGGGGGGATCCCTCAGGTGCTCCCCTGGACAAGATGCCATCAGCAATGGGGTGGCTAATTGATAATTTGGACTTGCACTGATAATTTGTACTTGCATTTTTGCCAGGCTGCTGGTCCCAGGGAGGCAGCCCTTTGGGGGAGGCAGCCCTTGGCAGAGCCTCTGCCTTGACAAGCTGCAAGCGCAGGAGTGAGGGCATTAAAATGCTTGTGTTGATCTGGCAGGGACAGCGCAGGGACAGCGACAGGCAGTGATTTGCTGGGAAAGAGGGAAATGACAATATTCTCCATCAACATTATTATAGGGCTGTGCCTCAGGGTGGACAACCCAAGAGCTGTGAGAAAGACTTCAATTTGCTTTTCCTCCCCAAGGAGAGCTAATGGCGCTTAGTGCAGCTCTGGCCAGCAGCCACCCTCGGTGCCAGGGGGCACCGGGCACCCTGAGTGCCACACCATGGCAGGGATGGGGGATTGTCCCCAGCTGGGGCCGGGGCTGGCGTGGCTGAGGGGCCCCCCTGCTCCACCCAGCTCTGCAGAGACACAGCACATCTGAATGAGCTTGTCAAATGAGATTTTCTGTCTGGTTAGAAATGGATTTTCGAGCTCCTCGCTCACATGTAAACATTTTTAGTGGTCCCCAGCCAAATCAGAGCCAGTGAGAGCAAACATCAGGCAGAGCAGACCCAGTCCCTGCAGGGAAATCACTGGCCACGGAAGGAAACCAAATGCATGATGGCTTCGAAAGGCATCCATTAAAGTTGTGCTGAAGTGATTCATGGTGCTGGTAGTTAGACTTTAATTAGATCTTAATCATGTAATTTTATCTTTGTTTTAGAGATTAGAGCTAAATGAATGGATTGGTCTCATAACAGTGCTGGTACTAAACAGAGCACTGCCACATGGCAGCTCCGTGGCAGGCAGAGAAGGGACTGGGAGCATTGGCCTCTCTGGGTGCTCTAAATAAAATTGGTGTGTTTTAAATAAAGAAAGACATTTATTTAAAACACATAAATCCACCAGGACCTACCAACACTTTCCATCCTGGCTGCTCTTTTGGGCACCCCCAGAGCTGTGGCACAGGGCTGCTGTGCCCTGCAGGGTATGTGGATGGATGAGCACACCCTGAGTGGCAATGGCAGCAGGACCATCCCTCTGCTGGCATGCAGGAACCCTGGGTGTGTGTCCCTGGAGGGGTTTCCTCCCTTGCAGGTGTGGGACCTGTCAATATCTGCCCTGCCTTGCACCTTGCTCTTCAGTTACTTTATTTGAGCCCTACAAAATGGGCCCAGGTTTGCAGAATTATTCCCTATGGGTGGCAGGGCTGTGACAATGCTGCTGAGGCACAGCCCAGCTCTGTGGGGCACAGAGCCCACTGCCAGGGCTGCCCTGGGGCTGGGATCGCCCATGCCTGGCACAGGGGCCGTGTCCTGAAGCACATTCCCCGCAGCCACGCCTGGCTGGGGAAGCAGCAGCTCCATCCAAGCCTCAGCTTTTGCCTCTCTGGGCTCTGAGCTCTGCCTGGAGCCGAGCTGTGCCCAGGGCTCGCCCCTGGGCTGGCAGGGAGGCGAGGTGGCAGCTCTGTGCCCCACGGTGCTGCAGTGCCAGCTGCCAGAGCTGAGCCAGCCCCTCTGCCCTTGAGCCCTTGCCTGCCCTTGCTGCAGTGGCAGTGCCCCCTCCCCACCTTCCCTCTCCTGCTTGACATGCCACAGGAGCCACTCGAGCTCATTACTGCGGGAGATTATAGGTCCCCAGGTAATAACGAGTCTTCAGATAATTACTAACAGATTCTCTAATAGGAATGAACTCGGTTGAATCCATTCAGTCACTGGGTAAATATTTATCCCTGAGCTGTCCTTATCTCCAGCCGCTGGAGCGTGCCAGCGACGCTTTGCTGTCCCGACGCCACAGGAGCCAGCTGGGGAGTGGGGTGTGGTGAATGAGCAGCTGAGGCCCCTTCACACCTTGACACACCTGTTAACACACCTATTATACACTTACTAACGCACCTATCCACAGCAGGGCACCTGCGCTGACCCGGCCCCATGCCGCTGCTCAGGGATGGCCGGGACCCAGCATCACACGCTGTGGGCCCCAGCAGCGATGTCCCCTGTCCCTGTGGGAGCTGTGCCATCCAGCTGGCCCATCCAGCTGTTTCCATCCAGCTGTGCCCATCCAGCGGGACCCATCCAGCTGTGCTGGGCAGCAGTGACAGACCCTGAGTCACCCCAGCCCGTGCTCCTGTTCCTTGCTGCAGCCTGATGGAATCATAGGAGGGAGCTTGACCTCCTTGGCTGTGTGAATCCCAGCTGCCCTGAGCATCCATCATCCCGAGGGCTTGGAGGTCTCCGTTAATGACCGTTACCTGCTGCCCACTCTGTGTGCGGGGAAGGAGGTGAGCTGGGAGCACACAGCCGAGCATTGCAGTGGGGGGACAGGGCTGGGAGCCCCCCACAGCCACTCCCACGACTCTGCCTGCTCCATGAGCGTGGAGCCAGCAGTGAAAATGAATCATATTAGCTTAGTAAGAAGTTAATCAAATTTTCTCGGTGCTCACGGTGCTGCGGTCCTGCCGTGGTCAGAGGGATAACAATGCTCCTCGTGCACCTGGAAATACCAGGGCTGGATTTAACGAACTGCTCCAGTGACCATGGAACCGTGGTGTCCCAGGGCTACTCCCCCTGGGTCAGGGTGTCCCCACTGGGGACAGGCAGGGTGAGGAGCTGATGGGGACACCATGACAAAGGTAAGATCCTGACTGGGGTCCTGGGGCAGTCCCAATGGGGAAAGGACCATTTTGGGAGGAGAGGCTGCTCCCAGGCAGGAGCAGGGCTGTGGCTCCCTGGATGTGCCAGTGGCTCTGCTCTCCTGGGCAGGGCACTCACCACTGATGGGAACGGGCCAGGGAAGGACCCCCTTGGCCCAGCTGGTCTCAAGAGCTCTTCAGCTGGATCAGGGACCACTTAAACCACATTCATTATGGTTAACTATTTATGAGCTGATAAATATTGAACAGCTGCTCTCTGGGGTTCAGGCCTGAGCGCACCCATCAAAACACAGCACACAGGACGGGGTGGCTGCTGTGGGGACAGCTGGGGCCGTGCTGTGCCAGGGATAGCTGCAAACAGTGGTGTGACAGCCCTGAGAGCAGAGCCCCTGTCCCCGGTGCTCTGCCAGGCCGGGCCAGCACGGGGGTCCCTCTGGCAGCCCCTGTGCTCGGCATCACCTCTCCAAACCAGCAGCACCCCACGTCCTCAGCAAACCCTGCCATCCTCAGCCAACCCCTGCCCTGCCTCCTCCGCATGCAAATTGCCTGCCTGGGGCTTTTTAAGTCATTTTTAAGAGCTCCTAATGTGCTCTGCGTTTTCAGTGCAGCCCTGCCTGTGCCCTCATTTGCTCACCCTTTGGAAAGCTAATACTTGATTTAAGCACATTTCTGCTCCCTCCATTTGTAAGGACAAATGTAAAGTAATTGTTTGATATCGCAGCAGTTTCCTCAGGCTCCAGCTCTAATTTCCCACTAATACAGTATTGTCAGAAGGATCAATCTAACCTGGCACCTTCTGCCTCCTTGGAGTGGATTGGAAATGGCTTTTCTACTGTGAGGCTGGGATTTGTGAGTCTCGCTGCGAATGTTTTTCTCCTTTAAAGGAAAAATCATACAAGCAAATATCCCATTTTCCTGTCAATGGCCATTAATTCCCATCTCTCCCTCCACCTGCCCATACCTGCCTCTGGGTCCCCTCTCTGCTGTCTTCTCCTGTGGCTGGCATTGGCAGAGATGCAGATGGGGCTCTCTTAGGTGTCCACTAATTAACTCCAATTTTTTCCTATTAGAGCTCACTGGTCACTAATCACTCTCAGTGAGGCCTTGCAAACTGGTCCATGGTGTGTTGCATCCCCACATGGTCACTGTGCACCGTTGTGAGAGATCCCAGCCTGTGCCAGGGGATGAGCCTGGGCAGCCCCAGGCAGGGCTGTGCCACAGCTTCCCCTTGGTCATGTCAGGCCTGTCCTGCCCGAGCCCCTGCCCGTTCCCTCGCCTGCCTGGGGGTGTGGGGGCTCCCCGTGCCCCCCAGCTCTGCCCAGCCCTGTCCTAAGAACAGCCCATGCATTCGGACTGGTGGAAGCCACTTTATTTACATGAAGGGATCACAAGCTGAACAAGGAAACTAGTGCCACTAAAGTACCCGTAACAGCAGGATTCTGTGCTTTATTCACAGGACAAAATATCAGTACAACATTTTCCATAGATTCTTTGTCAAGCAGATACATCTCACTGTCCTCAGGGGTACACATGGCGCGCAATGACAAAGTGCAGCTCTGCCTGGCAGGGACAGTCCCACTGCCACTGTCCAGGAGCACCCATTGCTGTGGGACACAGAGGGCTGTGCTTTGGAGCAGCCTGGGCACAGGCTGCAGACGGGGCCATCCCCGTGGCCCAGGGACCTTGCGGTGCTCAGAGCAAACAGGAGCCCACAGAGGTGGCTGCTGGCTCGCTGGGACAGGCAGTGCTGCCGGGCACCCATCCCTTAGCCTGGTGGCTGCAGCAGGATCTGAGTCTTCCTTGTCTTGGTTCTCCAGAGCACTGCAGACCCCTAAGGGACAGGGGACCCCCTTGCCTGTCTCTGCCCGCAATTCTGGGCAGGATGGGCTGAGGGGTCCTGGCTCCAGCCCCTTGGGCCCTCCTTAGAGAACACTGCAGCTTCCTGTCAGTGCAGCTCTGCTCCTGGACACTCACTCCCACCTGAAGTCCTGCCCGACTGTTTCATAGAATTTGATGTTATAAGGTCTGTAAAAGTCCCGAAGCTGCTCGATCACCTCGGGGTCTATCTGCACGTGAGTCCTGCCCTTGGACTTGCCAAGGCAGCGGGGCAAGCCGCTGCTCTCTGACTTCTTCAGGCACGGAAAGCCTTTTGTCTTGTTGAAGTAGAAGTGCTTGTCAGTGATAACCCGTTTGATGCCCAGGAAATCCTGGACCTTGCCCATCTCGCCCGCCGGGTCCGTGATCAGCCTCTCGCCGCTGACAAAGTGGATCTGGGACAGGGGGAAGTACTGGAGCCAGCTCTGCAGGTGCACGGCGTACATGCCGATGCGGATGGCGTTCCAGGAGGTGTCCACCAGCCCCAGGCTGCGGTTGCGGAAGGTCAGCCCCTCGAAGGTGGGGATGTCTGGCTTCTTGGACAGCGTCTGCGTGTAGTCCGAGATGGCGCGGGTCACCGGGTTGCGCACCACCACGATCAGCTTGGTGTCCCGGGACATGTTGAAGATGCGCCGCGGGGCCTCCTTGGTCACAAAGTAGCTGGGCGTCTTCTCCACCGTGATCTGGCTGTCGAGGGTTCGTGGCATCAGGCTCCTGCGGGCGAAGCAGAGGGGCATGGTAAGGGAGGAGCCGGGACTGGCACCGGGAGGTGGTGGCAGCGCCATGGGGCTGGTGACGTGTCCCCTCCCAGTGGGACCACGCAGGCACAGGACCCTGGCCATGGATGGCTTCCAGGTCCATCCCAGTCCCAGGGGACAGCCTGGCAGAGGACAGGGGCACTGGCAGCCCCACACTCACACCAGTGTGTGTCCAGTGCCAGGATGCAGGAGTGGGATGGCTGTGCCACAACACCACCACCACAAGCAGCCTTGGGGAGCAATGGACAGAACCCTGGGAGCTGTGCTGCTCTGCCAGTGGGAGCTGAGTCCAAATGGGCCAGGCCCAGGAGCTCCAAATGGGCTCCTGGGTACACACATCTGTTTCTGGCACTGGCAGCTGGGCTGCAGGCCAGGCAAGGAGCACCAGCCTGGGGGAAATGCAGCATCCCTGCAGCCCAGCTTAGCACTAATTAAATCATTTGCTTTGACATCTGAACATCCAAATCAAATAAAACCTAATGGGACGGAAAGATTTATAAATTGGTCTTGTACTACTAGAGTAAACTATCAAATCCACTGCAGTCAGATGCATGACACTGGAGGTGCCCTGGCTGAGCAGGCAGGGACAGGTAGGGAATGCCTGGCTGGAGTGCACAGGGAGCTGTGGCAGCCAGGATGAGGCCAGCACCCCAACACCCCATCCCTCTGTGCATCCCTGCCTGCGCCATCCCCCAGAGAGCCCGAGCCACCAGGTTATCTCTGTCACAAACCCAGACAGCGGCCAGGGCCACCAGGGCTCCCCAGGCTGGGCCATGCAGTGACCAGGACCTGGCATCCCCAAAGCACAGCCCATGGCCGGCGGCTTTGGGTGATGAAAGACCTGACTGGGAGCAAGAGCAGCCCAGAGCACCTGGGTGAGCAGAGCACAGAGATGGCAGAGCAGAGCCAGGGCATGGCAGGGAGGGGTGGCACCTGCTGAGGGCACCATCCCACGCACCCCCATGTGCTCTTGACCAGCCTCCTAATTGGAGAGAAAACAAACTAATTAGTCAGCATAAATTAGCAGGGCTGGTTCACTGAGGTACCTGAGCACGGATGGCGCTTAATTGGCCTTTCCCACTGCTCTGCTTCAAACCCCATAAATCCCGATTATGATTCCCATTGGTTAATGACCGTCAGGAAGTGCAGGCACATGGTTCTATCTCCACATCACAAACAAGTTTCATCATAAATCAGCGCAGGACAGCTCTGTAAGTGATTCACTATTACAATATATTGTGGAGGATCATAAAACTGCTGTTTCATTAATGGCTCATCCTCAAGCCTGTTAGATTTTCATTACGTGAGTTATTAGGTCCATGCATTCAAAATACAAAATTACAGGTTCTAATCCATTATGAAAAACACAAAACCTCTGCATAGTAAATTACTGAAATGAGACAAGAGTTGTTTTTTTTTAAATGGACTCCCAGTGTTTGCTGCTCATGAGCAACAGAGACTGCTGAGACAACAAAACACAGCACGGGCAGATAAATAAATCACCAGTGAAGCCATGCAAGGGGGAGAGATGTCATCCAGGCATTCATTTTCCCGCTAACAGCAGGATCCCCAGGGCTGCAGGAGCAGGGAAATGCATGGCAAACTTAATTACACCAGACTTTAAAATAATATTTTTGGACTTGTGCACTCCCAGGGTTATTTGCATACAAATAGCATGTCACACAGCTCTAAGGCCCGGGCTGGCAGGTGCAGGTGTGAAGGTTCTTGGTGCCACAGTGCGTGGCCAGGGCTGAGCCAGGAGCTGCTCCTGTGGCTCTGCTGCTGTCCCCAGCTGGCCTTGGCACTGCCCCTGGCGTGTGCTGAGCCAGCGGTGCCAGCTGGGGACGGGGGTGTGACACTGGCAGGGGGAGGATGGCTGGGCACTCACTCAGCACATTGCTCTGGCTGCAGGGACAGCATTGATTCCTCTTGAGTTAGAGATTGATTGCTTTAGAGCTGCCCAATGCTTAAAGCCCTTTATTGCCACTTGATACGGGCACTGACACTCCCTTCAGCCCAGATTTACAGGTTGCCCATGTTAGTGACATGGGGACAGGTGGGTACAGCCCAGGGGAGCTGCTGTGCCCAGCTGTGCCCCCCCACCCCAGAGGTGCTGGGCAGCAATGCAGAGCCAGGCCTGGCTGTGCCAGCACGGAGGCAGCGGCTCGCCCTGAAGGGGTTAACTCTCACCAGCACCTTCCCGAGCCTGAATTATTAATTTTGTTATAATCTGCCTTTGGGCACCCTGCGGCCCCTACAACACTCCCACATTAAAGAAACATGCACTCCCTCACTGCTGCGCTGCTTTGATGTCGAACATGCGTGAAACACTCTCCCAGGGAGGAATTTGTACCAAATCTCATCAAACAATTGAGATATTGCAGATAAGAGCGGGAGGGCAGTGCCCACTGATGATCCCATCACAGCCCTGCCCCAGCAGCTCTGGGTCAGTCCCTGCTGTGTGCAGAGCTTGGCCTGCACCGCCCTGGCTCCATCTGCTCAGGGGCATGCAAACAAACGGCTTAATCTGGCAGAAGCCCCGAGTGCCAGCTCTGCGGTGAGGGCCCTGCTGCCCCTGTGCCAGCTGATGCCAGCAGCAGGAGGGTGGGCTGTGAGCGGCTCCAGCTGCAGCGTGCTGTGCTGGGAGGGGAGCAGGGAGGCACAGGAGCTGGCACTGCTCCCGGCAGGGCTGAGCTGTGCCATGCCGTGCCATGCTGTGCCGTGCCACGGGTGCACACACGGCTGGCAGCACCCTCAGCTCCTGCCTGGCACCTCTGCTCAGCAGGACCGTGGGTGGCAGTGGGGGATGAAAGCTCCAGCAAAGCCACTTCTGGCAGCCTCGGGAAGTTTGAACAGAACTGGTTAAACCAAGTTACTGGTTAAAAACTGGTTTAGTTTAACAAAACTGGTTAAATGTGTAAGAACCGAGGTGTGATGGAAATAAAAATCTGTGGCTGAGACATATCCCAGGGGCCATGGAGGGCACAGCAATGAGGGCTGAGGGCTGCAGCACCCTGCCAAGGGCTGCGAGGGGCTCAGGGGACAGAGGGGATCCCCAGTAGCACTGCCACCCTGGCACCCACGGGGCTGGGCACTGCCATGGCCAGCAGCACACACCGGGTGCATGCCCAGGGTGGGCACTGCCATGGCCAGCAGGACACACCGGGTGCATGCCCAGCCTGCAGACACAGCCCCATGCCCACAGCCACAAACACCCCCGAGGGCCCCTGGCTGAGCCCCACGGCCCCCTGCCACCACCCCACACTACTGCAGCCAGGATTTAATGATGGAGCAGCTCCCTTTAATAAATGTTTATGTTCAAAGAATTTACACCAGCGCTTGCAGACAGCTAATGAGGGACATTTCCATGCATAAAAGCAGAGCGAACACAGTAATTAACTTTGTTGCTGATTCATTTTTAATCATTTAAATGCTCCAGAGATTTGCAGTGTCCTTTAAGTCAAGAGATTCTTTTCCAGAGGGCACACTGCCACTGCCCTTCACATGCACACACCTATGTGTGACTCTCACCCTCCTCCGTAACTGCTCAGCACTGGTGGAGGGCCTGGCAAAGGCCAATGCCAGCTCTGAGGGCAGTGGAGCTGGCAAAGAGCAGGAGATGAGGGAGGGCTTCCTGCACAGAGCCCAGCTCAGCCCTGCTCATGGACTGCCTGGAACTCACCCCTTCCCATTTCTAAGGCAACTCCTTCCACAGCTGAAACTCCAAAATGGAATACTCGTTTTTGAAACCTCTGCCTGCGCCCCAGCTGCTGCAGCAGTTCCCAATTCCCGTGTCAGAGCCATGGTGTCCTCCCTGTGCCAGCTGAGTGCAGATGGCACACGGACAGTACAACCAAGCACAAACGCCTCCAATGGCTCCTGGGGCTGCCCATCACCCCGAGGCCCTGTGGGCAGCTCTGGCCCTGCTCCCTGTGTGCTCAGCTCTGGGCACACACTGTGGGCACGGCCTGGCCCCACCATGGACACCCAGGGCCTGCTGGCCTTTCCTCACCAGCCTCCCAGGGCAGCCTGGCCCGTGGTGTGCCAGCTCACCAGCTGAGTGTGGTGCCTCCAAAGCAAGGTGAGAAAACTGCAGATTACAAGCAAGGTGAAGGAACGGAGCTGATATTCACGTCTTTAACACCAAAGGCGAGGCACCCACGGGAGCTCACCTCAGCATCTCCCCCAGCTCCCCAGACAGGGAAGCTCTCCTGGGCCGAGTGAGGGTCTGGCAGCACCTGGCACAGCCCGGGCAGGTCAGCAGGAGCTGTGCAGGAGCAGTGCAGGGCAGGGCAGTGCCCAGGGAACGCTGCCCACACAGCCTCATGCAGCACTATGTGCCACGGTTCCAGGCACATTCCCCAGAGCCAGGGCACTCTCTGAAGTCAAGGAAATTTCAAAGCATCCTTGAAGCTGCTGCCTTCCTCTCGTCTCACTAATTAACTTCACCCAAATGCACTGTCAGTAAAGCCCACAGCCATGTCCCGGGCAAAGCCTAATGGGCTCCCATTTGTGCGTGTGCCAGCCCGGCCATTAGCCGGCAGCAATTAGCAGTGGCCGGGAGCAATTAGCGTCTGCCGGCTCCGTGCTCGCCGTGCCACAGCCCCGGGGGCTCGGGGACACAGCCGGGTCCTGCAGGGTGCTCCGGGGCAGCGGCAGTGCCTGGGCACCCAGAGACAGGGCAGGGATGGGGGCAGAGTTACAGGGACCTGTCCCGGCCGTACAGGAGAGCCAGGCTGGGCACAGGTGCCATCCCTGGGATCAGGGCATTCGGGTCTGTGCAGAACCAGAGGGCTCTGCCCTGTGCCAGCACCGCCTCAGGGCTCGGCTGTGGCAGCCGCAGGACGGGTGCCAGCCAGGCTCAGCCTGCTGCTGCTGCAGCCACAGGGAAAAGCCCCTCTCTGTGAAAACAGCCCTGGGGCACCTGACAGGACCACTCAGGAATCCTGATAAAGAAAACTGCACCCTGAGATGCTGCAAATGGAGTCACTACTCAAATTAACGGCAATTTAAATCACACCACCTTCCCCGTGCTCTGGAAAATATTGAAGGTTATTGGCCCACACTACTCACAGCAGGAAAAAGCTCAATATTGAACATTTAGTGCAGGATTGGTAATGAATCGATATTCCCCAGAAGCTGCTGTTTGGTTTCAGTTGTCTTAAAACAGACCTTGCTAAAAATATCTTTCCTGTAGTGTATCTGTAGCTAATGAGGTGGATTAGAGAGTGATGGGAACTGGGAGCAGCACGGGGCTCAGGGCGTGGAGCCGGTGAGTGGCAGCCCTGGGTGGCGGTCCCACAGTGGGGAGCTGGGGCTGGCTGTGGCCAGCCTTCGTCCCCGGGTGTGGCTGTGCCCAGCCCTCACCCCCGGGCCTGGCTCTGCCCAGCTTTACTCCCCTGCCGGGTCTGCCCTCTTGCCCAGCCCTCATCCCGGCCTGGCTCTGCCAGCCTCACCCGGGCCTGGCTCTGCCCAGCCCTCATCCCCGGGCCTGGCTCTGCCCAGCCCTCATCCCCGGGCCTGGCTCTGCCCAGCCCTCATCCCCGGGCCTGGCTCTGCCCAGCCTTCATGCCCGGGCCTGGCTCTGCCCAGCCCTCATCCCCGGGCCTGGCTCTGCCCAGCCCTCGCCCCCCTGCACGGAGAGCTGGGGCTGCTCCGGGCCACGGCAGCAGCTGAGGCAGGAGGCACCATGAGAGCAGCTGTGAACAAGCATGACATTTGGAGAGGCAAGGGCAGCAGATGAGGAGGTGTCCCCTCCCGCTAGCTCTGCCATCTCTGCGTCAGACAAATGCCAGGGCAGGGGAAAATGTGAGAAAATGATAACCAACGTTTCTGGAGCATCAGAGGGGCTCATTTCTCACGCTACGTGCAACTGCACCAGAGACCAGCTTGGTCTCTCCACTTGGGTCCCCACTGGGGCACAAGACACGGCTGACTCGGCATCAGCAGCCAGGGCTCCTGCAGGCAAAGTCTCTGCTCACACCAGGGAATGCCTTTACCTTTGCCTTGCCAAGGGGTCAGTGCCCCGGGCAGGCTGCAGTCACCACCCTCCAGCAGCCTGGCAGCGCCTGCTCTCCCCAGCCAGAGGCTGAACACAGCCCCAGCCAGGCCAGGGGCAGCCCCCCACTCTGGGGTCCGGGCAGGAGCCCCCCACAATCCCTCAGAGCCCCCACATCCACTGCCCAGCTTCTGCTCTGCCCTTGTGGGCCATGGCCACGGGCAGGACTCTGCTCCCTGCTCCCAGGCTCTTGGCAGAGCCACAGCAGCTTATCCCACTGTGGGTTAGACCTGCTCCACATTAATTGCTCCAGTTGCAAGGAGGAAAATCAATTCCACATTTTATACTTTAGCAGCCTCTGTGCTTAAGTTTTGGCACATTTGTCAGTTTAAAAAAAAATAAGGTAATAAAACCAAGGAAGTGTCATTTAATTGTTTTAGCTGAACTAATTTGCAGGCCCCGCTGCTCTGGCGTGATCTCTCTATTGATCCAGACAGAGCTGGGCCCTGGGGCAGGGCGCTGCTCACCTGGCCATGCTCCCACTGCTGCTCCCACTCACCCCAAAACCACCCTGCATCCCTCCTGGCCATGGACAGGTCCCTTCTCATGGAGCATCCCAGATGGAACAACGGCTCAGGGTGGGAGGTGTCTGCCCAGCTGCACACTGCTGCAGCCCCTCAGTGCCAGCCTGAGGGGAGAGGGCACAGCTCCTGCTCAGCACCATCCCAGGCAGGGTCTGTCCCCTCATTCAGGGCAGGCTCCGTGTCCCAAACCTCATAAGGGAGGAGTGTCACAGGTCAGTCCTGCACTGCCCATGAGGCTCCCAGCCCCACATTTCCCACACTGACAGCACACGGGAAGCACAGCCCACATCAGTCACAGACACAGGGTTGCAGGGAAGGATCCCAGCTCAGGATTTGGGGAGCTGTTTCCCAGCTAGGTGATGAGCCCATGGAGCTCCCCTCGGAGCCAGGGCTCAGCTAGGACCCATCTTCTGCTCCATCACCTATCCTGCCACTTTGGATGTCTCCAGAGAAAGCACTGTCCTCACATGCCTGTGCTGCAGGGCTGCTCACAGCTGCAGGCTTTTGGGGGGTGCAGGAGGGGTGACAGTGCCTGATGTTGGGGAGGACGTTGGAATGACACAGACCTGCCAAGAGAGGCAAGAGCAGATCAAGGGTATTGCTGTAGCTACTCTCTGAAGAGCAGGAGGAATGGGGCATGATGCAGGACACCCTCAAGAGAAGGAAAAAGCTTCAATAAGCTTCACCTGTGCCCGTCCTGGCTCTCCTGACACCTGCCAGCAGTACGGGCACCAAAGGATCTCAGCACAGGGCAGCAGCGCTGCAGGTCTCCATGCATGCCTGCACGAGCCCCAGCCACCAGGAGCCGAGCAGAGCTGGGAGTGAGCACCATGCCACACTGACTTCCCACCTGCCTGCACTGGCACCGACCTGCTGTGGAACTGGGCACATCTCTCCCAGGAAAGCGCCGTCGGGATGGAGGCAGGAGAGCTTGGTGTGCCCCACAGGCTGCCTCCTCTGCCACCACGGTGCTCCGACACACAGACAGACAGAGCCCTTTCCCCTCCTCTGAGCTACAGGCAGCCGGGGCCCGGCCAAGCCCCGCTCGGCCTCCCGAGGCTGATGCCCAGCAGAAGCGCCGTGGCCCTGCCCAAAGGCACCCAGCCCTGTCCAAGAGCACAGCGAGCACTGCCAGAACACTGGGGGAACCTCGGGGAGCAGGGGCTGAGCGCCGGCAGCACCGCTGAGCCCACGGGCGCTGTGACCTGCTTACAGCGGCACGCACTGCCTCTCCGGAGCGCCCACCGCACCTCACAGAAGCCCTTACGGAAATTAAATCCCACCATCTCCTGCTGGACTCGCTGACCTCTGCAAATGATTAGAGATTCCATATAGCTCCACAGTCACTCGAGTTCAGAGAGAGGAGATGGCAGAGGACAAGGACTGTCCCTCTCAGGAGCCAGCGATCAAAGCCGGCAGCAGAAGCGTGCGGGGCGCACCGAGCAGGGCTGCGGGAGGACAGGGCGTCCCGTGCAGGCACTCACGCGTTTTGGAGAACCGTTCACCCAGGCAAATGTTTCCTCAGACGGGATGGAAGGGATGCCCTGGCATCGTCCCGGCTCCGGGGCGCCTACCGGCAGGGCCAGGGCTCGGGGGGCTGCAGCCGAGAGCACCGGCGAACGGACAGGACCGAGCCGCGACCCACTCGGCTACAGCAAGAAGAGACTAAGGAAAACTCCCGGAGTGCGGCCGGGAGACAGCCCCCGCCGCCTGCCGGGAGCGCTCCGGCCCCGCCGGCTCCACCGAGTGACCGAGGAACGCGGACCGAGTCCGCACCGAGAGCGAGAGCGCCGGGAGAGGAGCGGGGACGGGCAGCGGGCGGCGGTGCCCGCGGTGCGGGGGGACGGGGACGCTCCGGGACGCGGGACGGCCAAGGGGTGCGCGGGGCGGGCGGGGGCCGGTGCCGCAGCCCCCCGCCCTCACCTGTACCACTCCAGCCCGCGGTGGTAGTTCCTGTCGAAGAAGTGGGGCTCGGTGCCCAGGGCGCGCACCTCGGGGTGCACCCGGATGAACTCCAGCACGGCGCGGGTGCCGCCCTTCTTGACGCCCACCACGATGGCCCGCGGCAGGCGCTTGGTGCCGGGCCGAGCGGGCCCCGGGGCGCTGCCGGCCGGCGGGGCGGGGGCCGCCCGCCCGCACGGCCGCGACTGCTGCAGAAGTTTCTTGGCGGCGGCGGCGCGGGCGGGCGGGCAGCGGGCGCGGGGCGCGGCGGGGCTGCCGCAGCAGCACAGGAGGCTGTAGCACAGGTACGAGCAGGACAGCGACAGCGTGAAGAGGACGAGGACCCTCCCTGCCAGCCGCCGGGACGGAGCCGGAGCCACGGCCGGGGCCCGCCCGCTCGGCGCCCTACGCGCCATGGCTCCATGGGGCCGCGCCGCCGGGCACGGCGGGCCCCGGCCCGGCGCCCCGGCCCCGGCGCGGCCGCTCCGGCATCGCCCGCGGCTACGCGGCGGCGCGGCCGGGCCGCCCGAGGGGGCCGCGCCCGCCCCGGCCCCCCTGCGCCCGCCGCCCCGCCGCGGCCATCCCCGCCATCGGGCGGCGGCGGCTCCGCGCTGCCTCCGCGGGAAATGCCGGGGCAGCGGCGGCTGCGTCGCTATTTAAGGGGCCGCCTGACGTCAGCGCCTCCCGGAGCCCCCGCGGCCGCTCGGCGGCCGGTGCCTCCCCAGGGCCGGGCCGGGCCGGGCCGTGCCGGGGGTGCCCTTCCTCCCGGCACCGGGCTGCCCGCGAGTGCCGCCCTGCCCGGCCCCGGTGCCATGCGCTCGTCCCGTCCCCGGTCGCGCTGTCCCGCCCGGCCCTGCCCCGCTCTGCCCCCACATCCAGCCCTGAGCCGCTCGAAGCAGCGCTGTGGAGCCGGGGGCAGCCGCCTCCGTCCCCGCAGCCGCGCACCCTCGGCCCGGGAGCGGGGAGCGGCGGAGCGGGGTGAGCAGCGGAGCGGGGCGAGCAGCGCTCGCCGGGAGCGGCAGCCGGGGCTCGGGGCTGCCAGGGTCACGGCCGGTGCCCGGTGCCCGGTGCCCCAGCCCGGTGCCGGAGCCGCGCTGCCCGAACCATCCGCCCCCGAGCGGGGCCGCCCCACGGCAGCATCGCTTCTGTCCTCGGGAGGGCAGGAGGAGCAGCCATCGGCCGCCGCCGTGCCGCCGGTAAGTAGGAGGGAAAGCTTTAAAGAGTGACGCATGAATTAAATTTCACTGCCGGGCTGGGGCTGCTCAGCCCCGCCTGTCCCGGCTCTGATGTCCCACATGCAGGCTGAGCCGGGAAGCCCACCGGCTGTGGCACAGTCTGAATGCGGACTGCTCCATCCCCATCCCCGGCTCCTCTGTTCTTTCCTTTCCCCTTGCACCCCGACATCCCACGCTTCCGCTTGGCTGCTCCCGCTGAGCCACAGGGCTGCGTGCGGCACCGCTCAGACATTAGCAGCCATCGCTCCTGCTCGCTCAGCACTAGAAGCTTGATCGGCTGCAGAAAAGTACTTGTCTCGTTCCTTGGGAAGAATGATGACAGGGAGAGACAGGCAAGAAGTGCCAGCCCGACACAAACGAGGACGCCGCAGGCTCCCGGCTGCCAGTCCAGGGCGGGGACCAGGTTCCCTCCTGTGCAACACTCAGAACTCGGTGCAGACCTGAGAAACAATGGAAAAAAATGAAAAGCAGAGCTGCCTGCAGGCTCTCACCTGGCTGGAGCATGGCATTGCTCCTCCCTGGGAGCAGGAATGGAGTTTCCAGGAAGACACATCCTGTTGCCTCAGGAGAGCTCTGGATCTAGAGGATGGGCTGAATCCTTGTGGAGACAAACCTCATCATCCTCAGTGACCCACGGGTTTTTCTTTTTGGGACATTGGGTACAGTGCACTGGTCTGTGTGGCAGCAGGTTGTGGCAGGCAGGGCTGAGCCCCAGCCCCTCTGTGTGGCTCAAAGCAGGGGATGGAGCCATGGGCACAGCACCAGCCCAGAGGACAGCCCTGGGCCATCCCTGACAGGTGTGAGTGCGCCCTGGGCCATCCCTGGCCGGTGTGAACGCACCCTGGGCTGGTTCTGCCCCTCACACGCTGCACCAGAGCCAGCACAGGGCCGGCAGGGCCCTGGCACTGACAGAGCCCACAGGACTTCAGCCTCCTCTCCGAGGGCCACTGCCCTGCCCGGGCAGCGACAGCAGGGCCGGAGGTACCTGAGGGGCCAGGCATTGGCAGGTTCTGCTTTCTACGGTGGAAAGTATCTGTCACTTAGTTCCTCTCCATGACAAACTGCCAAATCTGTGGAAAAGTTGCTTTTTCCGTTTTAGATCACCACCTCCATGTGGTGATCCAGCCTCGGCAGCAGACACATTGCCTAAGCATGAACATTAGAGGCGTCTGGATAAATAAAGCTGCTGCGGATGCCTCAACACCTCCAGGTTTCTCCGCTTGCAAGGGAGGAATGTTTTGTAAAACCGACAATTTCGCTTCCAGTCTTTGTATCTGTGCAGGGCACGTCTTTTCCATTACATGTTTGCTGTTTACGCCCCACTCCACATAAACAACAGCTTTCTGGTGCCATCAGCACGCTGCCGGCCCTGCTGCCTGTGCTAACAGAGCCCTGGGAGCCAGCCCCCAGTGGGATCCCCAGTGTGGGGTGCCAGGCTCTGGCATTGCAGGAGGAAGGAGCCCACGGGATCACTGCAGAAGGTACCCTCTCCCCAACCAGTGCCTTGCAGCATGGGGGCTGGAGAAGAACTCCAGGAAACATCCTGCCCCTTCTGCCCCCTCACCTGGTCCTTTGTGGAGCTGGTGCTGCATCCTGCTCCCAGCCTGATGCCATCCTCTCCTTCATCTTCTCTTCCCCACCTCCCTTAGCCACTTTTCAGGGTCCCACCAGTGCTCCCTCTCCTCCCCATCCCTCTTGGGTCCCTGGCTCTGTTCCCAAGCAGATCTTTCTCATCTTGCCTCCTTCATCACTCCCAAACTCTCCAGTCTCTGTCTGTACATTTACCAAAGCAGGAACCCCACTGCCTTGTCTGACATTGACCCTGAAGGACCCCACATCCTGTCCCTCCCAGGCCACCTGCAGCTCCTCAGTGCTCCTTTGCCCAGGGCAGTTTCTCCAGTATGGCCCTGCAGCCTCTCCTGCTCCTCCCTGCTCAGAGCAGCCCTTGGCTCAGGCACCGTGGGGCTGTGGCCGAACAGCGCTCATGACAGACCCCACAGAAGGGATTTGGGGCCTGTCTTCAGGCCTCAGGCCAGCCCCTTTGCCCTGTTTCCCCTCTGAGAGACTGATCTCACCACAGCATGAGCTGACAGCAGCAGGAACCACTGCTGGGGGCTCACAGCTCTGTGTTTTCCTGGGAGGACCTGGCCCAGGGCTCACCCCAAGCACAGACAGCTGCCAGGCAGGCAGAGAGAAAAGCTCCCTACAAGTGTAGGGACCAGGAGATTATTACAGAAATACACAAAGTTTGTGCCAGGAGCACATGAAACCTAAAAGAATAGGGAAGCAGTAAAGTGCACACTAGAAAGAACAAATGAAATTAAAAGTGGTGTCCTGCCCATTATGTCTCCATGTTGAAGGCAGAACAGAACAAGTTTAGAATTTATTTGCAGAGCCAAAGAAAGTGCTCCGTGCCAAAGTGTCACTGTTAGTCCGGTTTTCTGTATCTAATATTGATGTCATTAAGAACATTTTGGTTCTGGGCTGACAAACTGTCCCCTACTCTTGTGTTGGGAATCAGGCTGAGCTCTGCATGTGCAGGGACAGGGGGATCCTCAGTGCTGCAGGGCAGCCAGAGCTGAGTTGCTGCAGCCTCACGGCCCTGATGAGCTCCTGAAACAGACACCAGGCCTGCTGCTCAAGTGCCTCCCTGTTCTCCTTGTCCTGGCAGGAAACTTGGAGCTGCTAAAAGGACACTTGGGCGTTTTGGAGTTGGGCAGTGGGGCAGAGGGATGCAGTTGAGCCAGATCCTGTGAGGGACCAGGAGGGTGCAAGGATGGGGATCAGAGCTGATGGTGCTCAGAGGCTTGCTACACATCCCCAGGATGCTGTGGGGGGCACAGGCCAGCAGGACTCAGCCATTCGCAAGCACCACAAGCACTGGGACTGCATCCTCACTCCCAAAGTCTCCAGGATCACTGCAGCACCCTCAGCTCTCACCGGTGACTCACTGTCACCACTCACACCGTTCCAGTGGTGCCCTGTCCCCGGTGCAGCCTCGCACCGTCCTGGCCTGGCGGGAGCCGCCGGCTGGGTGCTGCAGAGGCTGGGAGCGGTGCTCAGCCCCATCAGCTCATGGCACTTGAGCTGCCCTGGCCCCTGGGCTGCTCCCGGGGCTGCTCCTGCCTGGCACAGCCCCTCGGCTCCTTCACACCCCTCCCGAGGCTGGCACATCTCCCAGCTCTGCACTCCGGGGTCTCCTAAGGCCAGTGGACTCTCCAAGTGCCCGTCAGACAGCAGGATGGAAGTGCAGGCCGTGGAGCTGCCTTCAATTGGGTCTGAACTCCTGTTAAGCCTCATTAATCAGTTGTAAATGCACTGTATTCTCAATAAGGTCAGAAACAATAAATTTAATTTTGACTCTGACTCAAGCTACTTTGGTCCTAATTCTGAGCCTCCTGCCCAGCCGGAGCAGCCAGCCCTGGCTGTGTTGCACAAACTCATTTGATTCTGAAATGCATTTTTAAGCAGGATGGAGTGGTGCTTAAAAGCTAAATGGCTTCCCCCGGCTGTAATCACTGCTAAGAGTCCTGGAATGAAAGGGATAAAGTCTGGGGGCGGGGGGGAGGGTTTAATCTCACTGAGTAGATTACAGAGATTACTGCAATTTAATCCTTACATATCTGTCACTGACGCTGCAAAGACCGTAACCGAGGTGGGCACGGGTGTGCGCCCCTCCCAGCCCCTGCCCCTCTCTGCTGCCCACCGCGGCCGCTGCTGCTCCCGCTGGGATGGGCTCCAGCAGGCCCTGCCCCGGGGCTGCCTGCCGAGGATGAGGATGCCAGCTGGGCTGGCCCCGTCCCAGCCGTGAGCACCTGGGCAGGGGAGGCAGCAGGGAAGGCAGCGGCTGTGGGACCGCGGGCTGAGCCCACGGCACTGGGCCCCTGCTGGCTGCGCCGGGCTGGGAATGCACCAGAACCCAAGAGAAGGAAGGAAGGGCTCCGGGCGGAGGCAGTGCAGGCAGGCGAGGGTGACCCACAGGTTCCCTTGTCCTGCTGCCCAGGGCGGCTGGATCCCGCTCTCCCCATGAGCATCCCTCCTGCCCCAAGGAGCCAGAGCCGCCTCCCTGGTGCCGGAGGGCTCAGGCGGCCGTCCCGGGTCTGTCGGCGGCAGGCACGGTGTGAACAGCGCAGAAATGATGCAGTTGCAGGGTTCATCTGTGTGCTGCGGCGGGCGGGGACCCTGTAACCATCTCTGCTCTCCTACACACCAGCACGGAGCTCTCCCGGCTCTCCGCAGCGCCTGCTTAGGGTAAATCTCATTATCATTCCTCGGGGATCACAGGGGCAGGAGCTAGCTCTCCAATAACTAGAAATATCTCTCTGGCTCACAGACCCTCACAATTATATTTAACTGCAAATGAGGAATCTGTACTCAAACACAAGCTGGTAAATTTTTTTTTGAAGCTTGTTTTCAGTGTCACCGCATGTTCAGCCCAGCTCTTCCACAGCTCTGTAACCCCGTCCTTGCCTTATGTAAACTCAAAGGCAGAAAATCAGAACTGAGCTGCCCCGTTCCCACTGAAGGGACAGGACTGGGTCACTCACTCTTGTTCCCAACGCTGCTGCCTCCTCTGGCACCATGGCTAGGTGGAGGAAGGCCTGCCCTCCTCTTCCTCACTTCCCTGAGGGTCCCCCTCCACATGTCAGGAGGTGTCACTGCCCACGTTGAAAGCTTTGGGCTGGCTAAAAAGCCACAAAGGACCCGCAGAGCAGGACGTGCTGGCAGAGGTCTGGGGCTGCAGGAAGGCTGTGGAGGCAGCAGCGCCTCTCCCAGGAGGGGTCCCTGCAAAACCAACATCAACCCACCTCTGCCTGGGGACTGCTGGGCATCTGGGACTGGTTCCCTTCTCTTGTTCCCCCTGGGTGACCAGCCTATGGCTCTGGTGCTGGGGCAGCTGGGCACAGCACAGGGGACCCACCTGACCTCCACAGAGCCAGCACACGCAGAAAGTCCAGGCAATGCCACCCCCTGCACTGACAGCCCTGCACTGCTGGAGGCTTTTAGAGCCTCCCCAAGAGCCAACTGAGGTGTTCTGAGTGACCTCACCTGGGGCTCGGGGGCCCAAAGGGCACCTGCACCTTCACGGGCTCGCTGTGGGGATGCTGGGCAGGGCCATGGCTGCGGGCTCGGGGGGCAGCCCGGGAGGGACAGGTACAGGGCTGTACTGGGGAGGGACAGGTACAGGGCTGTACCGGGGAGGGACAGGTACAGGGCTGTACCAGGGAAGGACAGGTACAGGGCTGTACCAGGGAAGGACAGGTACAGGGCTGTACTGGGCAGGGACAGGTACAGGGCTGTACCAGGGAGGGACAGGTACAGGGCCGTACCAGGGAGGGACAGGTACAGGGCTGTACCAGGGAAGGACAGGTACAGGGCTGTACCGGGGAGGGACAGGTACAGGGCTGTACCAGGGAGGGACAGGTACACGGCTGTACCAGGGAGGGTCAGGTACACGGCTGTACCAGACACGAGAGGTTGTGGCAGGCAGAACAGCAGAAGCTTTGGTGACAGCTTTGGACTAAAATTAACTCGTTTGACAGCAGTTTCTGGTGCATTTCCATGGGCTCCGGAGCTGTGAGTGCGTGCAGGGCACAGGTGGGAGTGAAGCAGTGACGTGCTCCCGTCTCGGTGCCCGTGCCAGGGCCCCGCGGTGCAGCTGCCGGGCAGGAACCGTGGAGCAGAGCCGCGGGTCGCTGCCAGCCCGGCCGGGCAGAGGGGCTGCGATCAGCCGGGCCCGTCCCGACCCGTGTGCTGGTGTCCCAGCAGCAATGCTGGCCCTGGGCCTGCCCTCTGCTCCCGGCAGCCCGCCGGCTTTGTCGCTGCTCTGCACCTGTGGAAACAGCCCCAAACAGCCACTGCCGGCAGCGCTCTCTCTTTGCCGGGGTGGCAGACGTGGCGGGCAGCAGAGGGGCGGCGGGAGGAGAGCCCTGCTGGGAGAGGGGGCTCAGCTCGGGGTGTTCAGCGCTGTCCCGCTCCCAGGGCCCTCAGCTCCCTGCAGCTCCCCTCCCGGATCACAGCCCATGGGCTCTGTGGATAGAGGCTCTTTGCAGGCTCTGGCTGTGCCCGTGCCAGGTGATAACGCAGCCCCAGCAGGGTCCTGGGGGCGGGCTGCCCTGCCCCTCCCCGTGCCAGGTGCCTGTGCTGGCACAGCGGGCACTGACTGCCCCGGCTGCTGGGAGCTCTCCTCCCGAGGCTGCCCGACTCGGCTCGGCTCGGCTCGGCTCGGCTCGGCCCGGCCCGGCCCGGCGGTGCCGCTCGGCAGGCGCGGGCGGAGCCGCGGGTAGCGCTCCCTGCCGAAGGCGCGTCCCCCATGAGCGCGCATCCTTCAGATCAGAAGTTCTCTCCAGCAGGAGCACTTTGAACACCCCGCCTGCTATTTTTAATGGGATTGAAAAGAGAACAAAACCATTTAAGAACTTGAGGAATCAAAGCAAGTGTCCCCACGTCACGCCCAGTGCTTGCAGCTATATCCTGATTAATGACAAGAAAGAGTGGGGAAACAATATTTAATCACACCCTGTTTATACTAGAGCCAAAAATCAAAGCACTGCATTCCTCTTTCATGAGAAAAACGAGGTGGGCATTTCCCCTCTGGTGATTAAGTTTCCTACTACAAGCACATCAATTTCCTTGATTTGGCATGGGGTCCTCGATCATGCCACAAATGAGGGCTTCCTTAGCAGCAAAATATTGCAGACCCCCAGCCGGATCCATACACAAGCCACCGATGTCCATCTATCATTTGTCTGGATTATCTCCATACGCATCTCCTCGGGGAGATGGAGATGAGGCAGCTGCAGCCAAACCACGGCTGGCGATTGGCACAGCTGCAGCAGCCGCTGGCCCCGTGTCCTCTGGGCACACAGCCTGCATGGGCACGGGCACTGCTGCCCGTGTGATGTGCTGAGGAAGGGCGCAGCAGGGCAGGAACACCTTGGTGGGCTGGATGCAGTGGGCTGCAGGCAGGACCCTGCAGCACCAGACCTTTGCAGCGCCGGTGGCAATGCTGCAGTTCTGTCGCTGGCCAGACCCGCAGCAGCACCCAGCTCCTGTGTCACTGTGGCCACACGGACGCTGTGCTGAGGAGGGAGCAGAGCGGGGCCCAGCTCTGCAGTGGGCAGGGGGTGATGCCGACAGAGATGCTGTTGGGGCTGTAGGGACCCCAGCCCTGCTGCCAGCCCAGAAAAGTGGGTCAGGGAGCACATCACCTCTGCAACACCACTCCCTCCGTCCCCTGACTCCCCCGCCTACATTGATTTGCTCGGGATTCCTTGATTAATTAATGTCAGAGAAATGCAAGGTCTGTTAATTACCTCTGATTAATTAGGGTGAACTTTTAATTGTATCCCTAAGCTGAGATACGCTGTTCAATAGGCTCCGTAATTAGTGACCCAGCAATCTCTGTAAAACCAATTAGCCCAGTGTAACAAGTGTAAGGAGCTGGGGGCTGCCCAGCGGGAAGGGGTGCTCCAGCAGCCTTGCACAGGGCCCTGCCTGTCAGTGCCATCTGTGCAGAGCTGTGCACATATTGAGATTTGTGTCCCACATCCACGGGAGATGATGGCTGGTCATGGTGGGCTGGCCCTTAAGTGCAGTGGTGGCAGGGGCTGAAGTGACCTGCACTGACTGGGATGCTCCATGCTCTCCCCAAGGACTTCAGGGCGTTCCAGGTCCCTGGGAAGCTCCTCTGTAGGCTGTGAGGTACCTGGTTAAAAACAACCCAGCCTCCATCCAGAGGTCAGCCCATTACCTGGCTCACTCTTCTTCATGATGTCCTTCAGTCTTTCCATCCTTCTGGCCTTCCTTCTCTTCTTCCATCCCTGTGCCTGGCCCACGCTCACTTGAGCAAAAGGCTCTGGCAGGCAGAAGAAAACTTTCTTTCCATTGACAAATTTAATCATCTAGTGCAGTTTAATATCCAGGTCAGGAAGCAGATGGCGAGTAGCCCGGCTGTCCTGGCAAGCGGGGACAGGAGCGGCTGTTTCCCAGCTCCTGCTTGGCTGTGCCAGCTCCATTAACTGTGCCAGCAGCACCAGCCCTCGCCCACGCCCACGCCTGCTCTGCCCTCCAGCAGCACCCAGCAGGCTGGGCCACGAGGCCACACCACAGAGATGGGCACTGACAGCACAGACAGGCTGGGGCACAGAGATGGGCACTGACGGCACAGACAGGCTGGGGCACGTGCTGCCCCAGGAGCAAAACCTTCAGGTAAATGGGGGCAGTGCCCGCTCATCCCAGGGCTGGGGAGTCCAGCCACAGAGAGCCCCTGACCTGAACTCCCCCTGGGCTGGGGGCCACATCTCAGTATGGATGAGCAGGAGCTGGAGTTGGGGCTGCACAGTTCCCCAAGCCCAGCTCTGCCAGCCTTGCTTGCAGTGGCATGGCCATGTGGCACACAGCCCCAGCAGGGACCAGGTTGTGGCCTCTGGCTCCACATATTTGTCCCACTGGTGAACGGTCCCCCTGTGCCAGCCTGGCGCCACCGGCACTGCCGCTGCCTGGAGACCCCTGTCAGAACCACCCAGGCCCCAGGAAGTCATTAGTAATTAATTTGGTTTCTAATCTTCTAATCCAGCTGCTCCTTGATTCGATAAGCAAAAAATCTGCTTTGGCCACATGGTCGCTGTTGCATGTGCTGTGTCCCCGCAGAGACACCGGCAAGGACAGTGCCACCCTGAGCCCGAGGGCCAGCACGGCCCTTTGCTGTGGCAGAGGGTTCCGGCCCTGCCCAGCTGTGCCACGCCGTGCTCTGCTGTGCTGTCCTGGTCCCAGCCCTGAATGAGGGGGCTGAGGGTCCACATGCCCCACCTTGCTCTTTCTGGACCTGGGGCTGAGACAAAACAATTTACAATTCACACTCCTGTTTGAGGCTGGGAGCCACCTTTCACCTCAGGGGCACAGGAGAGGAGCCTCCCCTGTCCCCGGTGCTGCTGTCCATGGTGTCACTGTCCCACTGCGTGGGCAGGGTCACTGACTGCCCGTGCTGCAGGGGCTGTGCACCATCCCTGTGGGCTCTGTGCTGCAGCTGTGCCCTGGTCCCTGGGCCTGCCCTGAAGCAGCTCAGTGACATGGGGCAGGTGACACAGCTCAGTGACACAGGGCAGGTGACACAGCTCAGTGACACAGGACAGGTGACACAGCACAGGGACACAGGACAGGTGACACAGCTCAGTGACACAGGGCAGGTGTGCCTGGCTGGGCACCCCAGGCCCCAGCGGGCACGGGGCCAGGCAGTGCCCACGGGGCCAGCAGCTGTGAGCTGTGTCCAGAGCAGCCAGCAGCAGGTCCACAGCACACCATGGGATGAGGGAACATCACAGATGAGAGCCCAAATCCTTCATTAAATCCCACATTAATCTCTAAGTACAGCCATGTCAAAAATCTTAGCAGCAAAATTAAATTGTGTAGCCATATTTCAGCTGCACAAAATCAATATTAATTACGGTGGGACAGACATTGCTGAGAAGGGGTCTGACCCAGTATTTACCGCTGCAGTCCAACTCCAGCGTGGCAACTTGTTTATATAAAATAACAGCACATGTTTTTGTGGCAAACAGCCTCAATCCAGCGGGTGTTGGGGCTGAGTACAGATGTGCTGGAACAACAACCCCCCCGCAGAAAGGACATGGGAGGGAGACACTGGAAGGCTGTGTGCAGCTGAGCAGGCGGGGGGAAGGTGGCCATGGTCCCTAAGGGGGTCTGCAGGTGGGCTCTGGCCTGCCAGCAGCGTGTCCTGCTGGCATTGCCAGCCCTGGTTCTGCCCAGCTGCCCAGCCTCTGCACGGGGCTGTGTGCCCTCTGGGCTCTGCTTTCTGGGGATTTACTCTCAGCTAGAATGAGGATCCTGTCAGAGGGTTAAATCCCATGTTCAAACACAGTTTTTCTCTAAGTTACATTAAAGCTGAGTCTGAGCAGGTCAGAAGTCCATGTGGGACCTGCCAAGCTCGGCAGCCACCGGA
Source organism: Zonotrichia leucophrys gambelii (assembly GCF_028769735.1). Taxonomy (NCBI): domain Eukaryota; kingdom Metazoa; phylum Chordata; class Aves; order Passeriformes; family Passerellidae; genus Zonotrichia; species Zonotrichia leucophrys. The sequence goes on from NC_088184.1 coordinate 16,068,211, forward strand.
GCACTGCTGCCTTCCTTCAGAAATCCTGTTTTGTGTTTTACCCTGGTGTCCCCACCCTGCCTCGGTGAGCTCGAACCAGAGAAAGCTGAAACGCGGTCTGCAGCTGAGCCTGCCTGCCCACCCTGTCTGCCCTGCCTGCAGGGAGGTGGGATGGCTTTCAGGGAAGGCATTTGATTGGAATGGCTCCTATCCAGTGTGGGATTTGGGGGCAGAGGGAAATCGTTGCAACTTAGTCATTGAAATGTGACTTGGTGCAGGGGAAGCTGTGCAGGAATGCTCCAGGTCAGGCCGTTGCAAATTGATGCCCACCAAAAATCCCGACCTTGGCTGGATCTCAGGCAGCCTGTAGGGAACAGGGGTGCCAGGGGTGTCCCCTGACCCCCGAGCCCATGGGGCTGGGCTGGGCTCTGTGCTCCATGGCACCAGAGCTGGCTGGCTGGGCGTGGGGCATCCCTGGTGCCTGTCGCAGGCACTTTGTGTCACATTATGAGATGATCCAGAACAGGGAGACTGGGGCAAAGGAATTAAAATGGGAGGGAGAGTTTTAATTAGAGAAAGAAGTCAGAGTCCGTAATCAGCTGGGTGAGTGACTGCCTGCTGTGGGGAATTCTCCATATGTCAAATGGCATCAATCAAAGTGCCACTTCTTATACAACAGCCTCTGTGCAGGAGGAGGGGCTGCTGGCGCTGTGCTCAGGGCACTGCTCTGCGTGGGACAGGGCATTCCCCACTGCAGCCCCCGGGTTCCCGAGCACCCCATGGCACGGGGGAGCAGGGCCAGCACCCGCCTGTGCCATGCCCCAGACTCCTGCAGGGGTATGGTGGCAGTGCCATGGGGGGCTGTCTGTGCCCTTCCCCAGGCCCACTCCAGGCAAGAGGAACAGAATGGCTTCTTGGGGGCCATAACCAGCCCGCGTGCTCTCTCCAGGCTCATCACAGGTAACAGGAGTTGCTGCAGTCCCCTGTAATGGTCAGCAGTACAACAGCAGCACGTGTCCTGAGGGCTGGGGCAGGACAGGGTGTGCAGTCAGCAGGAGGTTGCAGAGTGAGTCCCTTTGGTCCTGTGTCCACCCAGAGCCCCAGAGAGCCCTGGTGATGCCTGTCAGCAGCAGGGCCCAGCCAAGCCCAGTGTGACAGTCAGAGCCCAGGGATTCCTGACACCAGCGGGGCCCAAGGGCTGCCCTTGTCGTTATCCTTGTCCTTGTCCTTTTCCTTGGCCTTGGCCTTGGCCTTGGCCTTGGCCTTGGCCTCGTCCTTGTCCTTGTCCTTCCTGCCCCGTCCCTCCAGCCACACCTCGCACTCCGGGCAGGCTCAGTGACTCCCCATTCACGCTGGGCTGTGTCCAGGGAATGTCTGTGGGTTCCTTTAGAAACGTGCTGCACGCACCCATGGCTCAACAGGGCAGAGATGAAATGGTTCATGCTCTACATTGCTCCTGTAAGGAGGAGAGTGGCTTTCCTGGAGATGGAGCAGTGGGAGTGGGAAGAGGAGGCCTGCCGTGGTAGGACTGAGCAGGATGTGTGCAGGATGTGTGGAAGCAGGAGTGACAGGAAGCCAGGCCAGCCCCGTGGGGAAGGGTCCCCCTGTGCTTTGGCCACTGAGGTGCCACATGTCCCAGGGTGTCCCCTCCGTGCTGCCCGAGGATGGGCTCCCAACATGTCATGGGGGCTGCCCCCAGGGCACCCTGCCCTCTGCCCCTGCTCAGGGTGTCTCACTGTGCCAGCAGCTGAGCTCAACACTTTTGACTCTATTTATTACTAAAAAATTATGCAACTGGGTCGCATTCCTGCTATTTTTTATGCATGAGCCAAGCAGCAAATTCCATTATTTAAAAAAAACTGTTTTAGCTAGTGATGCACTAGACCACGCAAGTAAATGCCCAAAATAATTCCAGCTGACACCTTTATGAAGGCAGAGTGAAGTTTAAAGTCTACACAAGCCTTTCATTTGCAATTTCCCATCCCTCCTAACAAGCACCTGGGAACTGTGCTGCCATCTGGCTCATGGATCCCCTTTTCTGGCTGTGCCTGTGCCTGTGGAGGGTGCAGCCCCTGATCTCCTGCCCTGATAGGCAGGCCTTCAGCCTGGAGACTGCTGGGACAGCAAACAACATCTGCAAACATCTGCAAACAGCGTGCAGGACAAGGGAGAGAACAAGATCTTTATGGGTAAAAATCATGCAAAGAGATGGGGAGAGGCTGAGCTCCCCAGGCAGGGGGATCCCAGAGGAAGCTCCTGGGTTTTCCTGCAGCTGCCTGGGCGCCCTCTCACCCCTGCAGGGCACCCAGGGGACCATGGCACCCTCCCCAGGCAGGAGCAGCTCCCAGCGAGGACAGAGACAGGGTAGGAAGCACAGGCACTCCCTCTCCTTGCTGTACATCACCTCCTCTGCTGTTGATGGGTGGGTTTTGGAGTTCTCTCTGCCTGTGGCCAGTGCTTTGTCCCCTGAAGGGTGCCTGTGCTGGGGGCTCACTCTGAGTGGCAGTGAGGCTGGAGTTAATCACACCAACCTGATTATTTCCAGCTCAATTCCACCCTTTGGCCTGACCTTGCTACTTTAATGAACACGATGCTGAGGTTTGTCTCACCATAAAAAATTTCGGTTGACCCCAAAAGTAAAAGACGACAAACAAACTCTGATATAAATAACCTGGCCTCTGTGGAAAGCATCAAAGGTAACTCACCAATTAGCCCTTCTCTCACCAATAAATCATCGTGCTCTGGCACCTGACCCTGGCACGGCCGACATTTCTATAACCCATTTGCCACTGTTCATGTATCAAATGGCTTTCAGTCACCCTAAATTTGGAGATTCTAATCTCCTATATTAACTCAGTGGTTCTTAGTAATTCTTAGTGATTTTATTTTTATTGGCTTTGTAAATCAGAGTTATCCATGTCAGTGCCCATGGTCAGGGAGAGAAGCGTTTGTCTGTGAAATTGGGTTGACACAGCCCATTGAGTGTGATGATAAGAGGTGATTTGCAGGGCTGGCTGGACAAGCCATTTACACCCAGCAGATTATCATATCACAGTACAGAAATTTTGTTACTGGAAGAACAGTGGAAGCTGCAGCACATGCGGAGTGGGGAAGGGGCACTCCCGCTTCTCCTCACCGGTGCTGAGCCCCTGGGAGGGGACAGGATTCATCAGAGACACAGCACAGGAAAGGAGGAATAACCTCTGCCAGCAGCCTGCCAGCGCTGTGCCAATGCCCCTGGCCCGCTGCAGCTGCAGAGATGCTGCAGGACTCCACAGCTGCCACCGAAGCACATCGGCAGGTGCTTGGGAACAGCAATTCCCCGGCTGAGCTGAATAATGCCATCAGCTGTTGAACACGTGTCAGATGACCTTTCCCTGCACTCCTCATAAAATCCCATTAATCAAAAGAGCAGAGCAGAGCTAAGAACCCTTTAACAAAATTATTGTAATCTCTGGGTTTCTCATTCATCACGCAGCAGCTCGGCGGCCTCCACGGTCCCTGGAGGGGTCAGAGGATCCCCTCAGCTCTGCTGTACAACACCTTCCCCTCCTGCTCTGTCCTTCAGCAGGCTCAGGGCTCGTTTCCTACCAGGGCTTTGCAGATTCCTGCTTTGTGGGCTTGCAGGTCCACTCACACACATCTTTCTGGGCAAAGATCTTCCTTGACTGTTGGTCATCACAAACCAGGACAAAGTCAAATTCTCATGTATCTTGTGGGTGGGCAGCTGGGGAGAAAGTGAGTTCAGAGGCTGAGGAAGGAATGTTTCAGTGATAATGTGAATGTGATCTTGTCTCATAGAAAATGCTACAGGGAAGCTGTAACAAAACAGTCAGGAGAGCTGTAATGAAAGTTGGCATTTATACCTCAAATCATTGCCAGTATTTTCCACTGAGAGTTTCATCAGTGCTGACACTTTCCCTCAGAACATCTCAGCATCAGCATGGGTGGTGATGGGGCAGTGCCTCCTGCCCACTGCCACCACAGGCCCTGGCAGCTCCTGTCCCTGGTTCTGGGGATCTGAGCCCCTGAGTGGGCTCCAGGGACAGGGTTATGCTGTGTCTGCCCGGTTCTGATCATGTGTGTTGGTTATCATGGGCACTGACACCTGTGGTGGACACTGACCCCAATGTCCTCGGTGTCCCAGCACACCTGCTGCCCTCTGGAGCTCCTGTCCAGGCAGGTTCCACCCTGGAGCAGCTGCTCTGTTAGCTGTGACTGCCCGATCCCAGAGCTGCTAATTACCAGCTCCAGCCTGGCTCTGCCTTTTAATCCACACAACATCTCAAAGAATTAATTTTCAGCAGTAGAGCAGCAGTCAGAAATGTCCCCCTGGCATCTCCCTGTTCAGGAAGTCCCCACATGCAAGCTCTGTGCTTAATTAGTCGGTTAAACACTCCCCAGTCCAGCCTGGCTGTTGTAATCGAGCCTCTCGTGCTGCGGGTCCCCACGGGCACTCTAGGAAGGGGATGTGCTGTCCTTGCTGCAGATTGAGCCAAAGGCTCGGCAGCTGATGCAGAGCAGGATGCACCTCGCCCAGACCCCGCTGCAGGCTGGTCCCGACGCCAGCTCTGTGGCACAGGGAGAGCTCTCAAACACTGAATTTTGGATGCAGGAAACAGGAGCAGGGAGCAGCGTTTCTAGGGGGGATTTCTTCTCCCCTCAGAGAGCGGCAAAGATGGACTGAGAGGTCTCACTTGCCCCCTCGCACCCCTCACCTGTCCCTGGTCCCAGAGCAGGAGGAGCAGGCACCTCTGGCACTGAGTGCTTGGCGATGCCAGGGTCCTGTTGCAGTGACTGGGGCCATGCTTCAGCATCAAACCAGGTCCCTGCAAGGTGCCACCGTCCCTGTGGCAGGCTGCAGCCTGGGGCTGGCTCTGTGCCTGGGATGACTCACGCCAACCCCACTGACCTGCGCTGGCCCCCAGCAGAACTGCCTAGCCCTTGAGGGCAGCGTGAGAGCCAGGGCCCTCGGGCAGAGAGGGTGCCTGGAGGGCACAGGGGACTTTCCTGGGACACGGCTTTGCTCTAAGGGAAGGGCAATATGAAAGCAGCAGCAGCAGTGTGGCTCTGCCCGCTGGATTTGCCAAGTCAAGGGGGTGGAAAAGTGGGAAGCAAAGGACAGGTAAGCCACAGGACCCACTGGAATGAAACACTGACAACTCAAATCCGGCAATTTCAAAAGGCATCCATCATGGCAGAGCAGTCTGACCTGTGGCCCCAGCCAAGGCCACTTATTCATGAGCCATCAGCAGGTATGAGCAGAGCCCGTTAATAACGCACCCATCGATTGCTCCTGTGCTGCTCCGGCTGCGCGCGGATCGATGGTCCTGCCTGAGTACCTGCACCACAAAACTTCCAAGGAACACCTCCCTGGCCCTGCAGCACAGCACTGCGCTGTCACTCCCTCAGTTTACTAACTGACAAGGCTCCCATCACACCCACCCCCAGTCTGGCTCCAGCAGAGACCCCTGTCCCCGTGTGAGCAGGATGTGCCCCCAAGCCCCTTTGTCCTAACCCAGGGACAGGAGCCCACCAACCACTGTCACTGAGCCGGGGTGGTGGAGTGGAGCAGGACAGGGGAGCAGGACTGGGGAGCAGGACTGGGGAGCAGGACAGGGGAGCAGGACTGGGGAGCAGGACTGGGGAGCAGGGATGCATCAGTGGGTGCTGCACATGCGACACCCTCAAACATGCACGCACCCGGCTGCGGCACTGGGGTGAGGATGATGACATTAGCTCTATGGGCCACGTCGATCAGCAGTTTATTTCAGGGCTGTTAAACGCTGCTTTGCATATTTATTCAACTGAAGGCAGTTTATGCCTGTGATCACTCTGTGACAAGCAGCCCCCAGTGGCTGGAGCAGTGTCTCACTCACAGCACTGGGCTGTTACCCTGCCATGGCGCTGGGTGCCCTGCATGGCAGCAGCCGGGAGCACCCAGCCCTTCCGCGATGGCTGAAGGGGAGATTTAGGAGAAAGCCACCGCGATGCTCCCTCGCAGCCCCAGGGCTCTGCACTCCACGTACCCAACATGGCACCTCTGATGGATGAGTCCCGCACTTCACTCCAATCTGCTCGGAGTTAGGCAGTAGCAATCATTTTTTTCAAGCCTTGTCATATATAAAAGCAATTGAGTCAGCAGGCACCAGTTGTCTGGCACAAGGAGAGATTATATTTTTACAAGGTTTTGCAGAAGGTCTATAAAAGTTTGTTCTTTCTTTAAAAAATAAATACATATTTGACAACGCCTCTCTGGAAAAAAATGGAAAAAAATTAAACTTGCAAATTGAAACATTATGTCTGCAAGAGATGTGCTTAAAGACCGTCTTTATGGCTGATAGGAAATGACAAAGACTTTGTTTATAAACTGTGTTTCAGCCAATGCTTTTGGAAAACTAGGAATTTCCCTGACAGTTCTGGCCCCAGATTGTGGAAATGCTGCAGTTTCTGTGAACTTCATCCCACAGAGGAGAGCGGCCATGCCCTGCCCTATCCTGGGTGGCAGGGCTCTGTTGGGGTTACCCCCAAGCAACAGGACTACTGATGCTCACTCCAGCAGGGCTGGAGGGGCTGCAAAACCACTGCTGTCCCCTGTTCCATGTCAGTGCCAGCACTGTGGGGACGGCCAGCCACTGGCACTGGCACCACAGTGGATCCTGCAATGCCCTGGAGCCACAAGGAATCCCCGCAGCCACCCACAAAGGACAGCTGGGATTCCCACCAGGGATGGAAGAGAGAGCCAAGACAGACAGTGCTGCTGCTTGGCTTGCATGGCACCCAGCAGCACCCAGCAGCACCACACAGCAGCCTGAAGCACCCCACAGCATCCCACAGCACCCAGCAGCACCCCACAGCACCCCACAGCACCCAGCAGCACCCCACAGCATCCCACAGCACCCAGCAGCACCACACAGCACCCCACAGCACCCACAGCACCCAGCACCCACAGCACCCACAGCACCCACAGCACCCACAGCACAGCACCCACAGCATCCCACAGCATCCCACAGCACCCAGCAGCACCACACAGCACCCAGCAGCACCCCACACAGCACCCACACACGCACCCCACAGCACCCACAGCACCCACAGCACCTACACCGCAGCACCCACAGCACCCCACAGCACCCCAGCACCCCACAGCACCCCACAGCACCCCACAGCACCCAGCAGCACCCAGCAGCACCACACAGCAGCCTGAAGCACCCCACAGCATCCCACAGCACCCCACAGCATCCCACAGCACCCCATAGCACCCCATAGCACCCCACAGCAGCCCGAAGCACCCCACAGCATCCCACAGCACCCCACAGCACCCAGCAGCACCCCACAGCACCCCACAGCACCCCGCAGCACCCCACAGCACCCCACAGCACCCCACAGCACCCCACAGCATCCCACAGCACCCAGCAGCACCCCACAGCACCCCACAGCACCCAGCAGCACCCCACAGCACCCCACAGCATCCCACAGCACCCAGCAGCACCCCACAGCACCCCACAGCACCCCACAGCACCCTGCAGCACCTGACTGCTGCCCAGGGAGGCCCGGAGGGGACCCTGCCGTGCTGGGGACCCTGCCGTGCTGGTCCTGCCAGGGCCAGCAGCTGCCAGCCTTGGCTCATTCCCGCCGGTCGCTTCGCGGTTGTTGGAGCTGTAGGAAATGCTGACATGAATCTGCAGCTATGGATTTTTTCTGACAGAAGCTGAGCCCTCGGGATTGCTGCTCATTCTGTGCTTGAGAAGGAGCTACTTAGTTATAACCAATCTTTTTATAATGATTTTTCATTGTTGAGATAGAGTATTAATTATTAGAGGGTATTAAAAAAAGCATTAGCCCTCTGACCCCAGGAGATGCTCTGGGCTTGTCAAGTGTCTCCCACAGATCTATGGGGCCAGGGGCTGTTCATCAGGATGGGGGTGATGCCTTAAGGCAGCAGGGGCAGGGGCTGGGCAGTGGGAACCTCTGGCAGTAGCACTGGCACCATTTGCCTGCTGACCATCTGTGCTGAGGCCATCCCTGCTGGCAGCCCCTGCCCTCCGTGGAGAGCAGCACACCCTGCTCCTGCAGCCCCTGTCCCCAGTGGAGAGCAGCACACCCTGCTCCTGCAGCCCCTGTTCTCCTTGGAGAGCAGCACACCCTGCTCCTGCAGCCCCTGCCCTCCGTGGAGAGCAGCACACCCTGCTCCTGCAGCCCCTGTCCTCCGTGGAGAGCAGCACACCCTGCTCCTGCAGCCCCTGTCCCCCGTGGAGAGCAGCACACCCTGCTCCTGCAGCCCCTGCCCTCCATGGAGAGCAGCACACCCTGCTCCTGCAGCCCCTGCCCTCCATGGAGAGCAGCACACCCTGCTCCTGCAGCCCCTGTTCTCCTTGGAGAGCAGCACACCCTGCTCCTGCAGCCCTGTCCCCTTTGGAGAGCAGCACACCCTGCTCCTGCAGCCCCTGTCCCCTTTGGAGAGCAGCACACCCTGCTCCTGCAGCCCCTGTCCCCTTTGGAGAGCAGCACACCCTGCTCCTGCAGCCCCTGTCCTCCATGGAGAGCAGCACACCCTGCTCCTGCAGCCCCTGTCCCCTTTGGAGAGCACACACCTGCTCTGCAGCCCCTGTCCCCTTTGGAGAGCAGCACACCCGGTCCTGCAGCCCCTGCCCTCCATGGAGAGCAGCACACCCTGCTCCTGCAGCCCCTGTCCCCGTGGAGAGCAGCACACCCTGCTCCTGCAGCCCCTGTCCCCCATGGAGAGCAGCACACCCTGCTCCTGCAGCCCCTGTCCCCTTTGGAGAGCAGCACACCCTGCTCCTGCAGCCCCTGTCCCCCATGGAGAGCAGCACACCCTGCTCCTGCAGCCCCTGCCCTCCATGGAGAGCAGCACACCCTGCTCCTGCAGCCCCTGCCCTCCATGGAGAGCAGCACACCCTGCTCCTGCAGCCCCTGTCCCCCATGGAGAGCAGCACACCCTGCTCCTGCAGCCCCTGTCCCCCATGGAGAGCAGCACACCCTGCTCCTGCAGCCCTGTGCCCTCGCTCCCGCTGCCTGCAGCACACGGCTGGGTGCTGCCCAGCACTGCTGGCACCTCACTGGCAGCCCTGCACACCTCCCACCCGGACACACTCATCCTGGGCATAAAATGCATGTTAAAGATTTGTCTTCTCCTTCATTAATACCAGAATTTATTGCAGAAGAGAGGATTTCTTTATTTTACAAAACCTATAGATGGAACACAAGCAAATTGCTGGCTTTTACTAGCATATAAACTGGGAAAAACCTCTGAGATATGTCTACATTACACTAAACTGCATCCATAATTCATACCTAAAGGAGAAATTTTTAGCTCCCTCGGAGGTTTGTGAATCTATTATTGATGGGACCGTGTTGGGCAACAATAGGCTCCTCACATTCACACGCCATTTACTGGCTGAGTAAGGCTGCGGCTCCTCCACCCAGAGGCACCAGCTCTCTGTTAGATTTTTGCAAGGATTTGGAAGGGATTCAGTTAAGAAGCTGAAGTGATATAGACTGAGTGAATTGAGAGAGGGTTTCTACATAGATTCCCACTCTCGGGTTAATCAATAGATCAGGAATGTGGAAGATACTCTGAACAATCTGTTCCTGTTCAGATCTCAGAGAGCAGCATTCGCTCAGTGAAACACTGTGGATACACATCTTCTGAACTGGGAACGTTGGATCCTTTACTGGCGGTGACTGGAGCACAAGGGAGTGGGCAGAACTGCCAAGCCTTCCACTGCACATAATAACAGGAGCCTGGCAAGGGGTCACCACTGCTTCACACTGGACTCAGGCCTTTTGGTACTCTTCTTTAAAAATGTTTAGAGTTTTACTCAGCCAATCAAAGCCCCAACCCCAGCAGACACTGAGCTGAGCCCCAGTGCACGGGGCAGTGCAGGTCCCTGTGAACCATGGGATGGGGGGACAGTGCCCCATCCAGACCCACAGCCAGGGCTGAGCCGGGCTTGGGGTCACCGACATCCCTGCTCCAGTGGCCAGATGGAAGGGAATTTTGGGAGAGAGCAGCGGGAGTGACAGCAGTTCACAGCATCATCATAAATTAAGGAAACGTGCCTGGCACATGCAGGAATTTACAGAGCACGTAGAAGTTAGCTGAAATCTAAACTAAAGGCTGCTGTTAACAGAAGAATCCCATCCTTCCCAACCCATCGATACAGAGCTGAATTAGATCCAGGAACCACAATGAAAATCTCAGTGCTACAAATCTCACTGACAATATGTTTTGTTCCACAAATAGATGCAAAGCCAAGTAAAAACACACAGAGCAACCCTTATCTGACAGATTTGCCTTTGATTAGCTTTTAATTGCTCATTAAGGTTTGGGTGGTTGATGCCTTTTCTGCGTGGCAGAGGAGCAGCATCCCTGCAGGGCTGTGACGATGCTGGGCCAGAGCTCCCCTTCAGTGGATTCCACTCCTCCTGGGAGCAGCACGACTGCTGCTGGCAGTGCCTGCCCACCGAGCCTGCCTCGGGGGCTGCCCTCCCCTTTGGGTGCTGCCCTCCCCTTTGGGTGCTGCCCTCCCCTTTGGGTGCTGCTCTCTGGCTCTGCTCTCTGCTCCTCCCTCTCCCCGCTGCATTTAGTGCTGGCTGGGGACAGTCAGTGAGGACAGAAACAAATTATTGCTGTAGGAGCCGCACAACAAAACCTTTCTGGAAGAAAAAACATCAGTGATGGCTCAGAGCCAAGGTGGTTATTGCAGAATTTCCCTGGCATTACCCAGATCCAAGGGATTATGCTGTGCCTCTGTTTGCTGGCTCGGGTGGAGCAGGATGCTCAGAGCTGGGAGCTGGCACGGTTCTGGCTGCCAGGGCTGTGTGTCTGTGCTCCCACCCTGCCCTGTGCTGCGGGCACTGGCTGGGTGCAGGATGTGCCCACGGGCCATGCAGCGCCCGTGCCCTGCTCTGCCAGCAGTGCCCACTCTCGTGGCTGCACAAAGGGGCTGCTTGTTTCTCCTTGCTCCTGGAAAAAGCACCTGCACCAGCAGACACTGAGCATGTCAGGGGCCTCGTGTTTGTTTATGAGAGGTTTGTGTGAAATTTTAGGATTTACAAAGTAGTCATATCATTTAATCCTCTTTAATGAGGTTTGGGGATTTATGAGCAAGATATTTTCATTTGCAGCTCGCACAATTAACCTTGGTTAACCTATAAAGGAAACTTCCGGATAAGTTTGAGTTCTTTAGTTATTAAAGCTGGGTTTGCAGAGTGGCAGCAGGTGCAGTGCCCTGCTCGCTCTGCACAGAGGATCCAGCAGCACCCTGCACATTCAAAGCAGCCCCAGTGCATACGAGTTTGTGTACACTCCTTCTCTTACAGTTTATTTAGGGATTAAAGCTTTGCTCTCCTGCCGAGCCCCTTGCTGCTCCCCATAGGGCCCCATTCCTTGGCTCCCCAGGACCCTGCAGCTCCCTGTGCCCCCCACGCCCCTGCTGCAGCCATGGGGCTGCTGCTCCCGTTGGGGCTAAGGAGGGAGCTGGCTGGGAGTGAATCCATCTCATCTGGGAGCCCCAGCGGACAGTGCTGCTGGCTGCAAGTGCCCCGTGGAGCACTTCAGTGTGGGACGGTGGCACCGGGGATCACCCAGAGCTCTGAGTGCCCAGGAGCGCCTGTGTCCCAGCCATGGAGCACCAGCTCCTCCAGCGCCAGCCATGCCCACATGGCAGCAGTGGTTTGGGCATCACAGAGGTGTCTCGGCTGGCACACAGTGCTGTGGGAGGGCAGAGTGATGGCACAGCACGGGAGGGTGAGTCCCCAGCATAAGAAAGAACACTCATGCAGTGTCCCCAGCCAGCAGTGACATCGGGGCAGTGCTGCCAGCCTTCTAAAGTTCCCATAATTCCACAATAAATCAGTATGATAATTTCTCTCTGCAATAAAGCCCCTATTCCCGTCGTGAACTCTCATAACCGGCACCTCGATCTTTCTGTGCTCTTTGCTCTTTATTACCTTCCAATGACTTAAGCCCCTGAACTGAATAACTTCATCAAGGTGTCAACCTAAACAGATTTTTCCCTATAATGGCCCAACTCTCACAGGTTCTTAATGAAAAATATTGATTCCAAAGGATTAGTTGCAGATTTATGTGGTGGATGCTGATCCCTCTGTCACCTGATACCTTATCAGTGGATGAAAGAACTGATCCTCCCCACATGGTTTTAAAAAAGCAATCACAGACTGTGTCAAGCAGAGCTTATTCACAGAGAAATGCATATAATGCTGTGTCTGGATCAGATAGGATGCTTAACAGAGAGGTAACAGTGGGCTGTGGGGCATGGCTGGCGAGGCCAGGCCAGCCTGCAGCTCCCTGCCGGCTGTAGCTGGGCACACCTGGGCTGGTTCCTGGGGCTTGTGGCCCTCCTTGGCCACAGGGGCCAGGTCCCACCTCAGCTGCCCCTGCCAGCCTCTGCCGGGTGCACCACTGGCTCTAAAGACCACCACAAGTGTCGAGCAATGGGCTGGCAGGCTGTGTGGCACACCAGGTGCCAGTGCCAAGGTAATGGCACACCAGGTGCCAGTGCCAAGGAGGGGTCTCTGCCACAAGCCCACGCTGCTCTGTGCTGTGCTGATGCCTGGAGGGTCCTGCTGGCTCCCTCGGGCGCCCAGGAGCACCCACGGCTGGGACAGCTCCTGGAGACAGCCGGGGCTGAGGGCATGTCCCAGCCAGCAGCAGCCTGCCCTGGACCCTCCCAGCACCCGGGGGACCCACTGTGGCCACCCCAATGGCAGATGCCAGGGCAGGGACCGGCCTCTGCTTCCCCAGGGGCCACAGTCAGGTCTGCAGGGTCTGGGGGATGTACGCTGCAGGAGACACCGGCAGTCATGGCTTTTACTGGCAGCCACACATCCGATTATTCATCTTTTTCTCCCCTCCCTCCAGAAACTTGCAGCTGAAATTAATTCATAAATTACAGCCCAGAGTGAGGCATTATAAATAACAGCAGAAGGGCTTTGATTATTTACATTTTTATGGAATCTGAACTGATCAAATACACAGAAGTCACCAGGCACATGGGAGAATTATAACGTGTTCAGACATGATTTAAGGCTGTGCAGGAGGGACCTTTCCAGAAGAAGTGATCAGGCAGGGCCGGTCACTCTGCATCATCTGAGTGATGTACAGACACCAGTAAACAAACCTCAGCCCTCTGGAACTTCAGGGAGTGAAGAGAAAGCCAGGATTTGCCTATGGCATCAGCCCTACAGACACCCCTGCGTCTCCCAGTCTCCCGCTGTTTGTTGGGTGCAGTAATGAATGTTTTGGCAATAGCCTTGCTCAAAATCTAATAAAATTATTCAGGATTCTGTGAGAAGCCTTGGAAATGGAGGCTGTCCTACAGCAGCCCCGCGTGGCTCTGGCAGCAGAGCTCTGCGTTTGGGCTTGATTTAAAACCTCATTCGTTTTTCATTAGCTCAGAATTGCTGCAGACGAAGGTTCATTTTTACTACGTGCGTGGAACACGAACGAAAATCGGGATTTTGTTTCTTCCATTTACCTCGTGTATGAAGTCATCCGGTTTTAGGATGAAAGGAGTTATTTACTTCCAATTACCTAAACATGACTGAGAGCAGGAATATCCCTTCCTTGCTATCAAACGCCTTCCATATTACTCATGGCAGCAGGCTGCTCTCCCCTGCGGCAGCCGGAGCTCACCCTGCCCGCACCTGGCTCTGGGCACAGACACCCCCAGCCCCCGGCTGCCCCTGGGACCCTGTGCCACGGCTCAGCACTGCCTGGGAGAGGCAGCACTTCTACCCCAGAGGGATGTGACCCCCCTGTCCCAGAGGGATGTGACCCCCCTGCCTCAGGGGGATGCAGTCCACCTGTCCCAGAGGGGATGTGATCTGTCCCAGGGCACATGATCCGTCAGTCCTGGGGGAACGTGACCCACCCTGGTGCAGCCAGTGCCCACCCAGGGCACCCACATGGCTCAGGGGTAACGGGGCCTGCAGTGCATCGAGCCCATGGCACAGGGCCTGCAGTGAGGAATGGGTGCAGGGTCCTGCAGCCCTGCCAGCACCCCCACCCACGGGAGAGGTGCCCATGCCACCAGCCTCCAGGGACAGAGCTGCCCATGCCAAGCGGCAGAGCTGGCAGACCTCCCTGAAAAGGAGGTGGGGGCCCAATGCCCACCTGCCACCCCAACAACCGCCCTGCACCAGTGCACTGTTCCCATTGCACTCCCAGCCTTCTCCTCTCTCCTGCACCCCCTTCCCTCCCCTGAGCCCGGAGCCTCTTTGAGCTGGGCTGCTCCTCTCCCGACTTTGTAATTTACACCACGAGCAAACTCTGTTCTCATTTCCAATTACTTCACTGTTCAGGGCATAATAAACTATTCCACTGATTAAAACGGCAATAATTAAAATCGAGGCTTTGTGTTGCTTCTGCCTTTTAAACACTCTACAAACTCTCCCTAAACTCCCTATTTCAAAGCTCCCATCATGTCCTGATTTCCTGGCTAATTTGTAGAGGCACTGTGAGTGCTGGGCAGGCAGGGGCCAGCATATGCTTGGCCAGGCATTCCCACTCCTAGCCTCCTGGCAGTATATATTTATTTATTTATGTTTACGTTATCATTCTGCAAGCTCTGGGTGTTTGCCTACACGGTATGTGGGAAGGGGGGTTAAGGCCCTGCCCACCTGACTCCACCTGCTCCCAGACAGCCAAGCCTCCTGCCCTCCCTCCCCACGGCCACAGCCCTGCCTGGCCCTGCCAGGTGCCCTGCACTGCCTTCTCTTCCTCTCCTCACCCTGGCTGAGCCCACCCCTGCCTGGCAGGCGCCTGGAGCTGCTCTTAATTCCTGATCTGCTGCAAATCACTTGAGTTGTGACCACAGAAGGCTCCTTTCCAGCTACCTCCCTAAGGCTGTAATGCATCTTTACTCTCATTTCCCTTCCCAGTCTGGCATTTCTCACCTATTTCTCCCCAGAAAGAGTGGGGTGCACCCTGGGCTTGGATATGCTGTTGGCTTCTCATGGGAAGAGAGGGGTGGAAAGGCAGTATGTATATTTTGTATGCAGGAATAAATGAGAATGGATTTTAATTCCTTCTAATTGAGTCTCCAGAACTCAGACAACTTCCCAATTAACACCAATTAACATAGTATAC
The DNA here is from genome assembly GCF_028769735.1 of Zonotrichia leucophrys gambelii. Classification (NCBI taxonomy): domain Eukaryota; kingdom Metazoa; phylum Chordata; class Aves; order Passeriformes; family Passerellidae; genus Zonotrichia; species Zonotrichia leucophrys. Next base: position 16,083,323 of record NC_088184.1, read on the forward strand.
TTGACATCCCATAACATTCCATTAAATTTCCTAAAATAAGACATGTAAAGCTTCTGTGTTCACAGAGATGATCCCATCAAATGCTGCATCTCAAAGGCATTAAATAAATCCTTGCACCAGCTGCAGTTGAAGCCCTCTGTGGGGAGATGCAGCTGCCCAGCAGCAGGTTCTGCAGGTGCCACTGGTACCGAACTGGGCTGGGGGCTCAGCACATGGCCAGGGCTGCCAGCTGACCCCAGGCACGACGTGAGCTCCCTGTGTGGGAGCCCAGGCCCACATAAACATCCCCTCCAGCTACTCATTTATTCTATGGCACGGCTTGAACGCTTTCCGTCCTCATGCCATGAGCTGATTATGCAAGACCAACAAACAAGACACAGCTTTGGAAGTAAACATCTGGTTGGGAGTCAGCTGAATAACTCCTAAAAATTGGTATTTTTCTGCTTGTTGCCATCACGGATCACAGCCCTTATAATTTGCTACCCACAGCTCTCTGCTGGATGTGCATTTCTCGTCCCTAACCTGCATCTAAGACAGAATCCAGCTGTGCAAAACCATATTTCCCTTTATTTAGTGTCATGGAAACCTTTGCCTAGACAACAGAGGCACAATGCCAGCTGGCGCAAGGAGCTCAGCCCCGGGGAGGAGTGGAGCTGAGGAGGGGGTGAGGTGACTCACTGCCCATGGCCCCCATGGCCCCAGAGCCCTGCTGGGCACCCCATGGCCCCGCTCTGCCCCGGCCACAGCTCCCTCCCACAGCCAGGGCTGGCTGAGGGCAGGCTGCCTCCAGCTGCAGGGCTGCACCCCTGGGATGTGCCCTCAAAGGCTCCCAGGCCTTCCCCCGCATCCCCTGCCTCCATCTCCCCCTGGCTCTGCCCTCCCCTCACCCCAGCCCCTGCCTGGGAGGTCTGGGGGTCCCAGCCCCTGAGCGGGGTGCCATCAGTGAGCCTGACACAGCCCAGGGTACTGGGGAGGGGAAGACAAGCCTATAAATAACAGGTGAGGGAAGGAGCCAAGAGTTCTGGGAAAGGCCTGGTGACGCATCCATAACAAATAAATCATAAAAACCTGATGAATTAATACACAGCCTCCCCCCACTGCTGACCTCCAGCTCTCAACTGCGGCAAAGTGCCAGGAGACCAAAATAGCAAAAAAACACCAATTAAATATTAAAACTCAGAAATGTAACACGGAGCAGGAGAGGGGAGGGGGCCTGTGCCAGCCCCAAAGGCCCCGTGAGATCAGGTTCCCACCTTCTGCAATAAAAAAGGACAATTTGTATTGGAGACTAGACTTTCCAAGCTCATTTCTACAGAAAGCATGGAATGCTGATGACACCGTTAGGAGTGTGATGGAAGCCCATCCACCGCTGTGACTTCTGGCACACTTATCCCCGACATTTGGCTGCTTTGCAGTTACTCCATGCCTGAATTTGCTCTTTGCTGGGCTCTGCCTGCCTGACACTGCCCTGGAGCCCTGGCAGGAGCATTACTGGGGGCTGGAGCTGTGACTGTGGCCTGTCCCCTCCTGTCCAGCCCCCACAGAGGCCAGGGATATCAGGAAGGCCAGACAGGGCAAAGAGAGGTTCTCCATGCTAAAAGGTGGGCAAGTGCAATGCAAACCACAGGCAGATCAGTTTTGCGCAGCCTTTCAAGTGGTATCACACCTCAGGAATAGGCATAAAGGTCAAAATCATTAGTGTTTGAGTTCTGAATTAAATCCCCTGCAATTAGCCCTGAGAAGCCAACTGGAGATGCTGTTGAGATAACAGAGCAGGTATCTCTGTAATTGATAATTACGAGGTGTAAAGATGTGTGCTTGCTTTGAAAAACATAATTGTTTCTCATCTGAAAAGATTACTTTATTGTAATGGTCTGCAATTATTTTTATTTTAGACAGACTGGTGCCAACATCTGTAGCCTCAAAACAGCCCATTTCACAGAAAATTGCTGCAATTTGCCAGTTTCCCCCATATAAGAGGATGTTTGTTGTTCAAAGGGACAGAATTAGGGCTGTTCTCCAAACCTCACAAGGAATTCTACGATTCTGTGAAATCACACACTTCAAGCACCTCTCGGGGCATTTTTATCTTGTTCCAGTTCTGCATAAGCTCCAAGCACGCCCAAAGTATTTGCTGCTCCTGCACTGCTGATGCCAGCGGAGAGCCAGGAGGGCAGGAGGGAGCAGGGTGGTGCCCGGGGAGGGGCAGAGGCAGCGCCAGCTCCTGCCCTGTGTGCTGGGCTCGCTCGGGAGGCAGCCCCGGCTGCCCAAAGCCACCCCGAGGGCTGCGCGACAGCCTGACCTGCCTCGAGGGGCTGAGGGGGAGAGACAAACCCTGGAGGGGAGTGTAAAGCAGACGGAGAACCCCTGGGTACGCAGAGAGAGGAAGGTGCTCAGAGAGCTAAAGGGGAGAACCCCTGGGTAACTGAAAGATGTGAAAGAAGGTGTTCAGAGGCGGAGTGAAGCAACCCTGTGTACTGCAAAAAAGGCAGAAGGTGTTGCAAAGGGTAGTGAGAACCCTTCGCAACTGTAGTACCTTATGCAAAGCAGAAGTGCGTTCCCATTTCTTCTAAGCGATCTCCCAAATGACTCCTGCTCCTCTGCACAGCCCTGGCCAGGAGGGAGCATGGCCCCACTCAGCCAGAAGCCATGGGGTGCAGCACCACATGGCAAAGCCCAAAAGGTCCCTTCATCAGGGCTGAACAGGTGGCTTCTGTTATCCCTGCTTCACGCTGCGGCTGCCAGAGACTGCGGGTCTCTGACACTGACCCTTCGCCAGCAGTGTCCTGGAATTATGGCCTTGAACAGCCAGTGCACATGCGCCAGGTCATCAGGGATCAGCCTGAGCAGGGAGCGAGCTGCACAGCCCTGCACTGCCCACAGCCCGGAGCTTCCCCCGGCCACGAGGGCAGAGCAGGGTGATGAATGCTGTCCTGCGAGCAGGAACAGAGCAGGAGCAGGCAGGGTTTGGATCAGCCTGAGGGTGGCACCAAGAGCCCTGGGGCAGGAGCTCCAGCTGGCAGCGGCGCAGGGACAGCCCCACACGGGCCCCTGGGCAGATCCCTGGAGAGCAGCTGAAATCCTGTTAAACGAGAAAATGGCAATTTGCCCAAAGTGGACACGCTTCATCAGTGCTAAGAGGAGCTGGGTACAATTTCATAACCTTTCATGCTGCCTGATGACAGCACACACATCTGTGCTCATTACTGCAGGACCCCAGGCACGCGTGCTGCCCTCAGAGTGGGGCAAAATGGGGCAAAGGGGCTTGTGGGCAGTCCCTGCTGACCCCCAGAGCACCCGTGGCTGCGGGGCTGTGCTGCCAGCTGTGGGAGGCTGGGCACAGGCTGGGGGCTGCCCCAGGGCCAGGCGGGCACAGGGACTCCCCTGCGCCCAGGTGCCACCCACACGGCTGCCCCTGACAGCAGGGCACAGGAGGGCAGCTGTGGGGGCAGGCTCACGTGCTGTGCACGCCACAGCAGCCCGTGGGGCGCCCAGAAATGCCAGTGCACAGACAGGCTTTGCCAGAGGTGCCATCGTGTGCAGAGCTGCCCTTCTGTTTGCAATGCACAGCAGTCAGGTTTGATTTAAATATTTGCTCTGCTTATGCCAAATAGTTGTTCAAAATCTTCAGGGACATTAATATTTATGCATGAGTTTTGAATAAATCTGTTATGATCAAAAGGTCTTGCATAATTGTGGCTCGTTGCTGCTGCCCAGGACCCTTCAGTGCCCACACAAAGTGGCAGGATGGAGCGGTGCCACCTCCAGCCCATGCGCTGACCTTTATGGGAGTATGTGCAGGGCTGCCCTCGTATCCTGCTGCTGTCCTGCAGTTCTCCTGTTCTCCTGCACCTTTGGAAGCTCTGTCAGTGCACCATGCTCCTGGGTTCTCCCTGCCTGTGCCCTGCACACAGCCCAGCTGGTCTGTTCCAGCCTGTCCCTGCCCTGCGGGGTGACACAGCCCCCACAGGCCGATGGGTGACACCAGGGGTGACACACCCCTCAGCAGCAGCTCTCAGACTGGCCAGGCCCAGCCTTTGGCAGTCTCTGCTCTGCACCCTTCAGAAGGGAGCCCACTGCCCATCCTTGGCTGGCAGCGTGTCCCGTGTGCCAGGCACTGCCAGAGCTGCTGCACAGCTGGCCCTGCCACCCTGTCCCACCATCCCTCCTCCGTGAGGAGCCCTGGCACCCAGGGGCTGCTCGGGGGCTGCCAAGGGACCTGGGGGGGATGCAGGGCTCCCTCCAGCTCACTGCAGCACCGGGATCACCCAGGCTCCTGGCCTGGTGCAGCCTTGGCTCTGCGCTCCTCAGCCCAGGGAGGCTGTGATTAAAGCGTGATTCATGCGCGGCACAGAGGGTCCTTGCAGCAATCCATCTCCCAGACAAGTTCCCCCGAGCAGAGGAATCAGCAGGTAAATCAGCAGCTGGCAGTGGGCCCGGCCGGACAGTGTCACCTGGGGCTGCCCTGCCGTGATGGAGGGCTGGGATTGCCATGGCAGGGGCTGCTGTGGCTGACAGGGATTCATCACCCCCGTGCTGCCAACACAAACTCAGTGTGGGCAACAGTGCCGCTGTAATTATTCCGCAAATATAATTAGGTACAAATGTAGTGAATAATACTAAAATATATTTATTTCCCACTATTCTCCCAACTCTTGGAGCCCATTAAAATGTGTTATTATGATAATTTGTCATGAAAATGACAACATTTATTAATGCATTAAACTAAATTCCTACTAAATTAGTAATTGGCTAAACAATGCCATTCAGATCACTGTGCTGGGGCCTTTAGCAGAAGAGAGAAATGCAGGAGAAAAACAACTTGTTTTTGAATTTTCACCCACTCTCCCCAGTGGCAGCTTGGGGTTAAGCCGTGGGAGAGCGTGGCCAGCGGGGCCAGGGCCATTTGGTGGCTGCAGGGAGGCAAGCCCGCTGCCAGGCACCTGCCAGGGCTCAGGGTCAGCGCCTGGGAAGGACGGGAGCCCCAGCAGCAGCTCAGGGACAGCGTGGGAGCTCTCTACAGCTCCTGGCAGGAGGCTGCAGCAACCTCTAACCGGTCAGGCTCTGCTCCCAGGGAACCGGGGCAGGATGATGGAAACGGCCTCTACCTGTGCCAGGGGAGGCTCTGACGGGACATCAGGCAGAACTTCATGGGAAGGGTGTCAGGCACTGAAGGGGCTGCCCAGGGAGGGGATGGAGTTTCCATCCCTGGAGGTGTCCAGGAAACGACTGGATGTGGAACTCAGTGCCCTGGTTTGGTGGACAAAGTGATGGTCAGCCAAGAGTTGGACTCAATAGTCTTGGAGGTCTTTTCCGAACTAAATGGTTCTGGGATTCTGGGACTTGGATCGCACTGGGGTGACTGTGTCTAAACCTCCAGGGATGTGTTTTAAGATTCCCCCTGGCTGTGTAGGAGCTCTGGGGAAGCTGAAGCCAGTCAGCTGCAGTCTGGCAGCAGCTGCCATTGCTCCTCGGGATCAGTCGCTGCTGGGGACGTGTCCGACCATCCTGCCTCTCCGTTAAACACCAGGGACAAGCCGTTGCAGCTCCCCCAAGCTCTGCTCTCAATCTTGTCAATTACACACAAACTAACAGTGATGTATGAATCAAACTGAAATTTGATGCGCCCCCAGAACCCTCCCCGCCGCCCCGCCCTGCCCCGCCCCTCAGGCGCCATTTTGTGCCGGGGAGGCGGCGCTGCCCCTCAGGCGCCTCGGGCTCCGCGGCCGGCAGCGACCCCTGGCGGGCGCGGAGCGCAGGGGCGGCGGGAGCGGGGACAGCGGAGGGGATAACGGGGACAGCGACGGGGATAGCGACAGGGACAACACTGGGGATAGCGACGGGGATAACACTGGGGATAGCGACGGGGATAACGAGGATAACAGGGGGGATAACGAAGACGACAGCGGCGATGGCCGCGGGGCGGTTGCGGTGGTCACGGTGCCGTTCCGCGGTGCCTCAGCAGAGGGCGCTCTCTGCCCGGGCTGAGCCGCTCCTGCCTCAGAGAACGGCCCTGACCCGACCTGGAAGGAATTTCCCGAAATATCCCCTCTAAACCCCATTCCGGCAAAACCTCAGGCTGCTGTTTCTGATCCTATTGCTTGTTACTTGTGATAAGAGACTGACGGCGCTGAACGTGCAAACACGTGCTGGCACCAGCTGAGGCCAGGTGTGAGCAGGTGCTGCCTCGTGCCCCCATCTCCCGCACGTGTCATGCTCATCCTGCCCGCTTCAGCGCCAGCTCTGTAAACTGTGAGCCATTCTGGGCCCACGTGGGCCTCAGAGACCCCAGAGGTGCTGCCCATTGCTGTGGCTCTGCACCCTGTGGTCCTGCGCTGGCCCCTGTGCTGTCGTGCCAAATGGCCTCTGCTGGGGGCTTGCTGGCCTGGGGGAGCCTGGTCCAGCCGCGGCACCGTCCCAGCCGCTCCCCAGCTGCCTGTCTCCGAGGAGAGTGCCATGCTGCATGGTCCCCTACGAGCAGAAACTTCCTTGGCACTCTTGCTGGGTGAGAGCTGGAGCCATTCCCTCGGCTGGCTGTGCATGATTGAGCTCGGTGCAGTCCAGCTGCCTGTCACGCTGCCTGGTCCGTGGGCACAGTGTGCTCCTGTGCAGCAAGGCTGGGGTACAGCAGCTTCTTCTTTTACCTCTTCTGCCTGAAAGAACACAAAGGCAACTCTCTGTTCTGGGCCCTTTAATTTTGTGTGGCATTTTACTGCCAAGGGAAGGTGCCAGGCTGGGTGGCAGCAGTGCCAAACAATGGGCGGGAGCTGCTGTGCAGCTGAGCCCAGCTCAGCTGGGTTTCAGTTCACACCGTGGCTGTTCTGAGCTGCAGCAGGAGCACTGCAGCTGGAGCTGCTTGCTCAGGAGGCTTTGCCTGGGCAATGCTTCTGTCCAAGGGCTCACTGCCTCCAGGGCTGACTGAACTTTCTGTCTGCGGGGGCTGTGGGAGGCTCCTGTCCTGTCTGGTGCTCAAGGGGGAGAAGCAAAGGCTGGTCCAGGGCCAGAGGCAGCTCCCCCTCTCCAGGATGCCCCTGTTGGCTGCTAGGGAGCAGCTGCCTGTGTTTAGGATCAGGCACTTGCCTGCTTGATTCCCGAGCAGCAGGCAACACTGCACCTGCTGTGAGAGTTCAAGTAAGTTGTGTTTGTTTCTGCATTTTTTCCAGCTGAGAAATTCACTCTGTGAACTTTTTATCCTGTTTTCCTGAGGCAGGAGAGGGCACTGTGGGTGAGGTGGGCGGCGGTGAGCAGCTGTGTTTGCTGCCAGCTCATGAAGAGCTTTCCCAGCTGAATTACCCTGCAAACTCCAGTGGTGTGCAGGCAGCCCACGTATCACACACAGGTCGGCAGTGCAGTGATTTTGGGCATCCACTCTGCTCTTAATGGTGCTGAAGGCTCCTCAGACTTGTATCAGACTGCGCAGTCACCCTGGGAATGGCAGTGGAGGGAACTTGGGGGCTTGGAAGAGGAGGATTTGCTGCATTCCCTGTGGGATAGGCAGGGTGCCCTTGTGTGGGCACAGACAAGGCCAGACCAGGATCAGGAGGAGGAGATGATTCCATGCAGCCCTCCCCAGAGCCTGTTTTGTTCAGGTGTCTGGAGCAGGCAGAAGGGGAGTGGGTGCCAAGGGCCCGTGGGGAGCCAGGGCTGTGCTCTGACCCGGGGGGCTGCAGCCCCCGGCGCGGCAGGGAGCAGGGCAGGGGGATCAGCGCTCGCCTGCCCCCTCGCCAGCGATGGGACTCTGAGAGCAGCGCCTGCCACTTCATTCCACCCTGTTAGGCACCTGTAACCGTGACCGACAGCATGGCCCCAGGCAGCTGCTGCTCTCTGCACCTCCCCTGCATTTTTGCTGTGCTGGCAGCTCAGAGCCAAGCAGAGGACGAGTGGCTGCGCAGAGACACTCGGGTTCCTGAGGTGATGTTGAGGAAACTGCAGCAAGCAAAACAACAGCTTTGTAGGGAAATCCGTAGGCGGGGAAAACAGCTGTGACAAAGCCATTGTGGCACAGCTTTCTGAGCACCTAATGAAAGCTGGCACTAGGCTTGGGCACCGGGCCCTGCTGATGGGCTCTTGCCCGCTTCGTGCCCCACTTGCCAAGCTGACCTTCTGGCCTGGTGCCTTCCCTACACCGGTCACCAGATGCCTCTCCGTGGGTGCACTGCTCCTCCCTGTAACAACCAGGACCATGCTGTGCCCAGGTGCGCTGTGAAGCCAGCTCCTTCTGCCACAGTGCACCCATGCTGTCCCCTGCCTGGGGAACAAGGACCTGGGAAACATTCCCATCCAGCCCCACACTGCCTGAGCAGGTCCTGGTGCCATCGGCTGGCATGGAGGGGAGCCACTGGATGGGCACTGGGACACAGCTGCACTCGTGCCTTTAAGCATGCCGGATGTGGGTAGAACTGCCACTGACACCTGATTAAATGGGGATGGATGTCTGGTGTCTTGTGGACAGTCATTAAATGGACAGACTGTAAAGGATGTACTGTCCTGATTGTCTTGGGGACTTTTCCATCTCAGTGAAGACAGACAGAGCAGCACCTGCTAACTCTTTGCATGCCAAGACTTGTGGGACAAGAGGAAACAGATGGTGCTTTGTATTCACACAAGACGAGAGCAGAGAAGTCTGTTCTGGCACTTCAAGTGTGAGCTAGGCGAAGAGCTGAATTCTCTATCTTCAGATAAAATCTTCCCCTGAATATGCTCATGTTCTGGCAAAAAACTTTAAAAAAATCAAACCTTGGCTGTCCTTCCTGCTTCACCAGCCCTTGCCCCATGGAACAGAGCTGCAACTGGGAAGAAAGAGCATTTGATGTCACGGAGTGGTGAAATGTTCTGCAGCCCCCTGCAGGCACCCCCTGGGCCTCCCCAGGGGTATCTCACCCCAGCAGAGCCCGCAGGGTAGGAGTGTGCCCAGTGCTCACTCAGGCCCTGCTTACCCCGAGCTGAGCGTGCTGGCTGCACGTCCCAAGGGGCTGTTTCCCAGCACCATGGGGAGGAGGTGAGCAGGCCAGTGCTGTGTGCCAGGGGCTGCCAGCAGGTGCCACGGCAGAAGTGGCTCCCTGGCCATGCAGGGCTCAGGGGCTTCTGCAGTGTCAAAGGGACCTTCGGGGCATGTGGCTGTTTGATTTGCTCAGGAGGAACCTGGAGCCCCAGGATGAGATCAGGAACCTGTGAGAATTTTCAAATCCTCCCTTTGCAATAAATCAACATCTCATTGCATGTGTTGCTTATCAGCTTAATGCCATCCTTATCCAAAAAGACTAATCCAATTCCTCTAGAGAGATGCGTCTGATTAGATTAATTAATCTGTTTGCACTAGAGATTTTCCTAATGCTTGAACATCCTTGGGGCAAACTCCTCTCTGAACCCTGAGTGTTCTGTCTTAGTTGGGGAAGAAAGGGGAGAAGGGCAAAGGCATTGTCGAGGTGGAAAAAGGCCCTGATGCTGTGGCTGCTCCAGTCAGATCAGAATGGGGAAGGGGCTGTGGAAAGCTGGGTGCTCCCCAGGGAGCTGTGAGCCCTGCAGCTGGGTGCCAGCTCTGTGCCCCACATTCCCAAACGCCACGGTGAGCACCAGCAGCACCAGCCTCCTTCCACTGTGGCAATCAGGCCAGGCAGCTCGGCAGGGGCTGCCCCTGGTGTTTTTCTGAGTGTCCTCACTGTTTATACATATTTTGAATAGAAAGTTTTCCATATCAAGCTAATCTAACTCTCAGCAGAGCTCTCTGTGGACAAAACCAGGATGGAATCAAAATTACGATTTTCTAATTGCCAATTGGCGTGGGCACACATATTTGTAGTCACTATCTTCTTATAGCCATTATTGTAGCTGCCAAGATAAAAGCTTTGGAAAATTAGTCAGTTTTGCTCAGGAATTTGCTTAATTGCGCCAGGAGTATTTTGTTGGTCAGAAGTGTGCAGGTGAGGAGCTGGGGGGTGGGAAGGGCAGCAGGGCCCCCTCCCAGGCAGAGCTGGCAGAGCTGGGGCTGGCAGCTGTGCCCTGGAGCCCTGCTGGGGCAGGAGGGCCAGCGCTGGGGGCACAGCGCTGAACACCGCCCCCACCACCATTCCCACTCTCTGGCAAGGTCTAAGAAATATCATTAACATTTGTATTCAGATGTGCTCTCCCTGCCCCTTCTCGCATACAGCAAAAGAGGTGATTTAAAATTTATCAGCAAGTGTCAAGATAACCTGTGCAATTCAGCATCAAAGTGTAAAGACCAGTGCGAGATGACAGCTGCAGCATCCATGGAGTCACATGTTTTATCCTAGTAAGTACATGAAAATTGCAATGTGCTTTTCTGCTATTCAGGCTGAAGGGCTCCTTTAGCACCGACCAGCTCCTGATATCAAAGTGAATGATTTCTTTCATTATTCCTGGTTATGAAGCCTATTTTCTTGTTATTTGTCATTTGTGAAGCAATTTGGTCTAAAGATGGCTCGAAGCTTTTGTATTGAGCAATCAGGAAGAAAGTAGGGAAGGAATAACTAAGGAGAAGATTGGGATTCTTCATCTCGTCCTGCATAACGAAACAGGAGCTGTCACAAGTGGAGCAAGACCCATTCCTAGCAGCTGGATTGTGTGAGCTCTGTGAGGGTCAGGTGATTTCCAGGCTGGTGGGGTGCAGGAGAGGGGGTCAGCTCAATGATTTCAGCTACACGAGAACTAACAGCTCCTCTGGGACATGCTGGGAATTTAAGTGACTTTGGAGCCAGCAACTTTCTGCAACTCACAAATTTGGGCTTAAGGGCCAATCAATTGTGCACTTGTTTTTGCACCACCAGAAATGGAGTATGGATCTGCTGGAGGAATTTTAGAGGGACTTTTTATCCTCCCGTCTGCAGCTGGGCTGCTATTCCTCATGCTGAAAAGCCAGCCATAAGAGTGTCCTGAAAACCAGCCCTGTGCTGCTGCAGGGCTTATATATCGCTCGCCGAGGAGCAATACCGTGGCAGCAGCTAGGAGGGAAACAAGGGGCAGAATCAATTCTCCAGCAAGTGTTGTTTGATTTTGTCATAAACCCCTAATATTCCATATTTAAAAATTTAGCTACTCAGCCTGGAGATGAAAAGCTGTGTCATTCAAATGCCACGGAGGGCAGCTGCAGGTGGTGAGAGGCTGCTGATTCCTGCTGCGGGAGATGGGCACGTGGCTGGCTGCTGCTGCTGGGCTGAGCCTGCCCTGCCCAGCTGTGCCCAGCTGTGCCCAGCTGTGCCCTGCCAAACCCAGCCGTGCCCAGCCCAGCCCAGTCCAGCCCAGCCGTGCCCAGCTGTGCCCAGCGCAGCGCAGCCGTGCCCAGCCGTGCCCAGCGCAGCGCAGCTGTGCCCTGCCCTGCCCAGCCCAGCCCAGCCCAGCCATGCCCAGCCGTGCCCAGCCGTGCCCAGTGCAGTGCAGACCCTGGCACCCGACCCCCAGCCTGTCCAGCACCACTCCTGTGCCAGCCTGTGCAGACTGTGTGCCCACCGGCCGGAGCGAGCCGGCCCCGTGTCCCAGAGCTGCCCCTCCTCAGGACCCTGGGCGCTGCCTGCGGGAGCGTTTCGTGCTGGAGGGGACACCCCTGCGCCCCTGCGGGCTGGCACAGTGGCTGGGCACCGTCCGCGGGGTGCCACGCGTGTCCTCAGCACCACGGGCTTGTCCCCGGCTGTGGGAGATGCTGCCTGCCGCCAAGAGCTGCTGGTGCTTTGCACTCCAGATGAGCAGCTTTGCTCCGAGTGCAGAGGTAGGAATACCAGTGCTTTCCACAGGATATTTTTACTGGCTGCTCATGGAGAAGTGGCGCTGCAAATCTAAAATAGCTAGTGATGTAAAAGCAAATATAGGGAATGTGCCTGCAGAGGCCCCTCCCGGAGGAGACAGATTCCATCTGCTCTGGTACCAAGCATATTTCAAAGGAGTTTTAGTCCGGTTTCAGGAATTTGGTTCTCTCTCTGCACTCTGTATTTTAAGACTGAAGTGAAACAGGGTGACGTGAGCCGGTTTTAGCATGCACACAGCATCTCCCCCCTCTCGGAGCCTGTCACAGGGCAGCCCAGAGCAGCCCCAGCTATGTCTGCAGTGGGTCTCTCTGGGTCGTTAGGGACCTTCTTGGGGCTTCCTGCCTTTGCGACTCTTAAGTAAGACCTATGTGTTCCTAATTCAATGAAGATTTATGTTTTTCAACAATTTAAAAAAATGAAAGTATTAATTTAAAAAAATGAAGTACTTCTTTTCACCACTGAACACCTGCCCCTGGAATGCTGTTCCCAGCCAGAACAGCTCCATGGTTTCCCTTGTGGTGGAGCCAGGCTCCTGAGACAGCCCAGGCTGTCGCCCCTTGGTGCTGTCTCTGTGCAGGAGGGGACATGGAGGAGCTGGGAGGGCCCAGAGCAGCTGGGGTAGGGGCTGGGGCCAGCACCCACCTGTCCCCTCCTACACCAAGGCACAGCTCGAGGGGTCCTTCTGCTCCCTGTCCTTTGCCTCCCCACGTTGCTCTCCCACCTCCCTGCCCTGTAACATCTCTCCTGGTCCCTACATGAAACGTCTGCTGAGAGGAACATGAATGCAATGATCCCCTTATCAAGCTTGCCTTTCTCCCAGGAAACCTGCAATTAGCTCTGTGGTGATTAGAAGACCCTGCTAATGAAGGGAGCTGATGAAGGTGGGCTGGGGCACAGCGGGTAATAGTCCTGTTGGAGCAATGAAAATTAATTGTAAAGGGAGCAAAAATGTAAAAACGTGTGGTAAGTGTAATGCATCATCAGAGCAGAGTGCTGGCTCCTGTGCTGCCCTCCAGCCTTGCTGTGCATGCCAGCCCCCTCAGGCTGTCCCCACCCACAGGGACACGCTTCTCCATCGCTGGCCACTGGATGGGGTCTCCTGCGACTGGGCAGAGCAGCCCGGTCCCAGGCCAGTGTCCCCACCCACAGGGACACGCTTCTCCATCGCTGGCCACTGGATGGGGTCTCCTCCGACTGGGCAGAGCAGCCTCTGCCACCCAGGGCCACAGCCAGCACCGTGGGGACCCCAGGAGCCTCCCCTGCCTGGGGCTGACACAGGGACACCCAGGCTCTGCAGCTTCTCCTGCAAGACACACACATGGAGTGGCTCTGTTCAAGCCTGCGTTCTTAAAATTACAACAGTCTGGAGGCAGAAAGAAAGCCTCTTCTATGACTGAAAATTAAAGATACTGTGTCCTGATCATTGTAAAATTGACTTCTAAAATAAGATACTTAATTAAATGTATCCATTCTTCTGATACTACTCAAAAGATTTAAGTCCAGAAATGATGCAGAGATACTGAGGGATAATGTATTCATGGGGATGGTTATCTGCCTCATAAAGGCATTATGAAAGTAGCAAAAGTAATTGCATTATATTTATGTCGATTCTCTTATTTAACTTGGCTGCAAATGAAGTATTCTGTATTGAACTGCAACCCATTTTAATTTACAAAACCAGCCCTGCTTTGCTCAGTAGTATTGCAACTAATGAAAAATGACTCAAAGGAGTAGATCTTTTCCATATGAATGCGCGTATAGACCTCAAGCAGGCACTCGATGGATGGAGCAGCTGCTGGGGCTGAGGGGCTGTGGGCTGGTGGGGAGAATGAGCTTTGGTTTGCTCTGAAACTTGCAGGAGTGGAGGGCTCATCTCCTGGGAGATGCAGCTGGAGGAGCTCCTCATCTCCTCTGGGCCCTTTTGGGAGCACTGCCTTCAGCCTTGTCCCTGTGCGCAGGTCCTGCTGCAGCCGTCTCTGCTCCCTTGGCTGGGATGCTCCGGAGCTGAGGTGGTGTGGGTGTGTGTGTTGGACACACTGGGGAGGAGCAGGGCTCTGTGGTGCTGCCCATCAGGTGACAGTGACACCTCGGCTGCAGCAGAGCTGCCGGAGTGGCAGGACGCGCCCTTCACCGCAGGCAGAGAGGCAGCGCTGGCAGCACCCTCCTGTCCCCATGTCACTGCTGTGCACTAATCCAGCCTGATGTTTCTGCACGCAGAGGCATTCCTGAGTGTGCTCAAACATGGTAATTTATTATTATTTATTTACAAGTGACAGAATGTCTTCTGACCTTTCTGTCCTGCTGGGCTGGCTCTGAAGCTCTGGCACTAACAGTGTCTTGTACATCTAAAGAATGCCAAAAGCGATGCTGTCCTGGCCTGAATCCTGGCAGCACGAGGCTGCTGTGGCCACGGGAGGCCGTGTTTGCTCCGGCTGAGAGGAGCAGCCAGAGGCAGCAGTGCTGGCATGGTGGGCTCAGCAGCTGGCTCTGTACCGATGGGCAGGGAGGGCTCCAGGCCAGGCACCCTCCCTGGCGGCCAGCTCCTCCTCTCTGCCATGCTCCAAAGTGCTTTATCTCCCTCTGCATCCTCCAAACCCAGCCTCAGCCACCTCCATCAGCGTGTGCCATCAATCTCCCAGCTCAACACTTTGCATAACATCTGAGGGAAAGCAGAGGCCCTGCTGCTCTGGAGCCGCTCCTGCACTCTCTGCTCCATCTCCAGCTGGCATTGCCTCAGCGCTGCGGCCATCAGCCCAGCTCTCCTCACTGGAGCCATGAGTGCAAGTCCCTGTCAGTTCTCTGCAGCCATTGTGCCCTCTCCTCCTCCTCCTGCCTCTGCTGCTCTGCAGATTCTGGACATCTTGAGCATGCACTGCCCTGCTCAGAATTTTGGCTGAGCAAAACCCTCCCTGTGTTGTGGGCAGGGCTGGGAGCCCAGCGCAGAGCTGGGGCTGGAGGACACGTGATGGGTATCGAGGCTTCTGCCCTTCCAGGTTTGTCAGAGAAGGTTGTGTTTGCATAGTGCTGTGGGAGGCATCACTGCTCATCCTGCAGGTCTGTGATATTGTGGGGTGGGCCCTGCTGGGTGAGCTCCCTGAGCCCTGTCCGCGGGCACCCTGCACAGCCCTGACCTGCTGCCCGCAGTCAGTGCTGGCACAGGCACTGTGCCCCCCTGCTCCGTGTCCCTCAGCCCCCTCCGCTGTGCATGCGGCAGCGTGGGTGCTTATGAAGCACATCTGAAGGCCACCGCTGGCGGGCAGACGTGGCAATACAGAGATTTTCATTGTCAGTGACAATATTAATGTTGCGTGATTTACAGTCTCTGGCGCGCTTGCTCTGCTGGCAGCACAGCAGCTGCTTCGGGCCCATTTGGGTGGTTTAGATCTGTCCTTGAGGGTGTAATAGAGTTATTGAGAGGGCGCAAACATTGATTGATTTGTATTGACTTGCTTGGCAGACAGCCTCGTGTGGTTGTGTGGGAGCAAAGTTCGGGACAGGGGACCATCAGATGAGGGGCAGGGACTCATTGGGTACTTACTGGGCACCCCAGAGCCAGCCCCACTGACCTGTCCTGGAAGGGCAGCTGCAATGTGCTGGGCCACACCCCTGCCACTGGCATTTGGTTCCTGGCTCTGGGCAGCAGCATTGTGGCCCTGTCCTGGTGGCACTAGCAGCCGCTCGTTGTGTGGGCCCTGCCCGGTGCCATTGGTGCTCAGGGATCCCCAGGGCAGGTGCATGTGCCTGCTGCAGCTGACCCACACCAGATGGTGGCCTGCTCTCTTCATTCCAGCCATCCAAGGCAATCGCAGAGCTGCTGCCAGTGTGTGGGCTGAAGGGGCAGTGCTGGAGGGAAAGCTGTGAACATATTTCTTGCCAGCGTGACTGATGGCAGGACTAATGCCCTGCACATCTCTGCTCCCACCACACAGCAGTGTGAGATGGATGCCGGGCTGGGATCACTGTCAGCAGGGCCAGAGGGCAGCAGCTGTGGGAGCAGCCAGCCCAGCTGCCACAGCTGCAGCCCGCGAGGGAAATGCCTCCTCAGCTGGCAGCTAGGGGCACAGGGTCCTGCTCCAGCACCCATCACCACCTCCTTCCCGAGCCAAGAGCCCGTGGGAGAGGGCGAGGGGCTGAGTGGGCTCAGGGGACCCTGCCCACCACACCTGGCTGCACAGGGCCATGCCCAGCTGCAGCTCTGCCTTGCCCTGCCCACGGCAGGAGGGACCAGCCTCATGCCAACACCCGCCAACACCCCCAGCCTGCTGGGATGGGGACAGCCCCCTGAGGGCATGGGGAGCTCCTGGGCTGGTGGGTGGGCTGCCCCTGCTCCTCTGGGGCTCCGGGCATGTGCTGGGGCAGCTCCCACTGAGAGGCACCCCAGACATAATTGAATTCACACTTGCGTTTAACTCATTATCCTGTCAAGATATTGGCATTTCAAATGATTCACACTTGCTTCAGTTATAAGAATTGGGGTGCTTAGACAATTCTAACCACCCTGGCTTCTGCCCTTCCCCTGCCTGGTGTTCCTGGCTGCCAGGTGTGTGACCCACCCCTGCTCCAGCCCCCCAGCCAGAGGAGGGTCTCCCCTGGCATTCAGCTGTCCCTCCTGCCCCCCTCACCCTGGGCATACTGTGTGTGGCCCCTCATGGGTGTGGTGCAGGGTGGCACTGGGGACCTGACTGGTGCAGGCACTCCCCTTCCATCCAGAAATGAGCAGCATTCACTACAGGCAGCATCCGTCCTGGAAGTGCCCTGCAGACTTGCTAGGAAATTAATGGCTCTGTTTCCTCCTTCTGTGGTGCAGAATTGTAATTCTTCTGGCACAGCGAGGAGCTCTGCCCAGTGGTGCAGGAGGGACGGATCGGAGCAGGCTCTGCAAAAGGACATTTAGAACTGATCTCTGGAAAACATTTATCATAGGGGACCAGCAGGAATAGTGAACAGCTCCGTGAACGTATGGGACAGGCAGGAGATGAAAGCTGTGGACAGTCCCTGCACAGTACCTGGAGGTGCTGCTGGAGCCCACGGGCAGCTCTGGATGGAGAGCAGTGTTGGAGGGAGGGAGGGAGAGCATCTCCATGCAGGAGCTCCCTCATTCTCCTTTAACCACCTCCCATCAACCTCCCAAATCCTCCCCACAGATCCCACGCCTCTGGGGCCTTCTGAGGGCACACGATCCCACTTTGGTCTGTCATTATTTTATCCAAATCACCAGGTGCATACTGGAGCAGCTTGTAAGTATACACCAGGACCAACATTGGAACGTTTAAATAAAGAAATTTAAAAAAAAAAGGCAAGTTAAGAAACAGTTACAGCATTTGCTGCTTCCTTGATGTGTTAATTAAATTCCTTGAAAAGAGCCTAAACATTTCCTGCCTGAATATCGCAGCCTGTGGCCTGGGCACTCATTGGTCCCTGCTCCACAGCCTCTCCCTTTGTGTAGGAGCCCAGCTTTGGGTCTGATCAGCCCCAAGCCAGGAATCTCCCTCCAGTCCCCCCAGATCCCTGCAGTGGGGCCCAGCCAGCCCCAGCAGCGTCCATGCCCTGGGCCAGGGCTTTGGTGAGCTGCCAACGCACACAGGGACGTGCCCCAGACAGGCAGGAACGCAGCTCTGAGGCAGTTTAATGCCCAGCTCATCCTGGGTTTCATTCCTTCTTGCCCATGTTGCCCCTCCCTTTCTGTGCTCTGAAAATATAAACCCACAACACTACACTGGGCTCTGAAAGTCATCAGTCAAAGGCGTGTAAAATATGTATTGGTAGCAGGAACACAAATTCATCATCTTTGTAACAAGTAAATACTTTCTATTTTGAGTTCCATGACAAAGTGTGCATCAAGACACATTACATAAAATGGACAAGTTAAATTCAATTGGGCCTGAGTTAACATCAGCATTAGAAACTTGACTTCTGCATTTCCAAGATTTTGAAATTTCCAGTCCATAATTTCACTGGTGAGGTCACGTTGAAGAGATGGCTGGTCTCTCTCCTCGGGCAAGTCGAGGAGCAGAGGTTTATGCAGCATGTCCTGCTTCTCTGGGAATGACAGAGACAGCTGTATGTAACCATAAAGGAACCCATTCACCTGGAGATTGTTAGCTCAGACCCCTTAGTGAAAGTGTGCTTGTTGAAATACATCTCAACTCTTGAACAGAAAAGGTAGAAATTCCTGTGCTGTTCATCTCCAATGTTTATATAACAAACTGCTGAGCTCCAAGCACTGATCTCAAACAAATACTTATTTAATACTCAAGATTTCACCATTACTTTTGAAAGCATAATTGTTATTTTCCTTGTTATAGTTTAGAGAGGCAGAGAGAGGCAGGGTGGCTTTTCTGGCCCATGGGTTGTGCTCCAGCAGGGCTCATCCCGTGCGCAGCAGGGCCAGGGCTGTGCTGACAGACCCCTGCTCAGCCCCTGTGGCCCCTGGTCCCCACCAGCACGTGGGACCACTCCTCACTGGGCAGGGCAGCCCTTGCCTGGAGCTGAGAGAGGGTCCAGATGAGTTTTGCTCCTGCTGCTGATTTTGGAGCAGAGCTGGGGATGAGGTGGAGGTTGGGACCTGCTCAGAAGTGAAAAGGCTTTGGCATGGTGGGTCTCCAACTCATGGTGGGGATTTTGGAAGCAACTTGTGACCTGCAGTTGGTCTCAGCTCTTCCAGCTGGCAGACACTGAGTGGCACCTGAGGATAGCCCCATAAATGTCTGGGCCGTCCTCTGAAGAGCTGTGATGTTCCACGGCCTCTGGAGCTCAGTGTGGAGCCCTCGCAGCCCTGAGGGGCTGGCAGTGGGGCGGTGGCTGCTCCCTGTGAGCATATTCCCCTGCACAGCCCCAGCTCCATCCCTGCTGCCACGGGCTCTGCGGGCTGCCCCTGGCACCCTCCCTCCCAGCACCCTCACACAGCGCAGGGCAGCCGAGCAGCTGGCGTTCACTGGGCCCTAAATCCTACCAGAGCGCAGACAGGAGCACAGTGTGTTTGTTTTTGAACAGAGCACATGTCACAGTAAATGCCAGCGGCCTTGGTGCTCGGAATAATAAATGTGCAAACAGCAATTAACAGTTGCGTCTTCTGTGCACATGCGAAGGACATAATTAGCCAGTTCCATCTGTTAATTATACCTGCCATGGTGCAGATATTCATATCCCAGCCAGAGCTCAGAGGAGGAAGGTGAGCTTGTGCAAGCAAAGCTCCTCTCATCCAAACGTTAAATCCTTTGAGCCTCTCTTGGGTGCTGCTCAAAGCAGGAGGGCAGCAGCTCCCATGCCCTGCTCCAGCCCCTTGCTGGGCTCTCCCCAGAAGCATTTCTCCGCTTTGTGAGGCCCCAGTAATGGCTTCTCACTGGAAGTACCTGCAGAGCCCTCTGCAAGCGTTTTCCAGAGACAGCTTTGCTCGAAGCCCTTCCCGGGTGGCTTTGAGCAGGGAGGATCCTGTACTGCAGCAGAAGGTCTGGGTCAGACCTTGGGGACTGATGAGGCTGAGCCCGGCTCAGAGCAGGAGCGTTGCACAGTGCTCTGGTGGTGCCTGGAGCTGCACTCCCCCATGGAGCTGTTGGCTCCAAGGAGGCGCAGGATGCCGTGGCCGTGCTGCCCCACAGCAGCTGTGGATGAAGGTGGAGGCAGCGCTGGGGAAGGGGCTGCAGACACTGCCAAGGAGCCAGGGGATGCTGCCTGGGGGCCGTGGGGCCAGCTCCCACCCTGCCAGCTCCACCGTTAGCAGTAACTCCACATTGCAGGGGAGAGGGCAAAGACCAAGCCCTGGCTCGCAGCCCCATTCCTGTGTGCTAATTTCAAACAGACTTGCAGGATGTGCTCCCATGGATCTAAGCAAGCAGCAGAATCTTAACTATCAGAGCTCCTTGCTGGCTGATAAAATATGGATAAAGGAGCCATCACTTCTGAGCAGCAGGAAGAAAAATAATTGCCAAGGTTGGCTCTCATTTGAATATTGTTAAAACCCTTGTAGCGTGGCGATGGCTGCTGCAGGTTCACTCTGCTTCTGGGAATAATTTTGCCAGACAAGATTTCACTCGGCACAGAGCAGTGGTAACGAGGGGTGCCTGCTAATTGCCCCAGCAGCCCCAAGAGGTCCTGCCTGTTCCTGTCAGGTCCCCCCCACCCTGGCACCAGGGAACTCGGGTGTCACAGCCCCATGCACCAGCTGGGATGCAGCCCTGGCATGGGGCAGCAGCAGGAAATCGTGTGAGCCGTGGAGGAATGAGCCACAGAGAGAGGAGACCAGTTTTGGTATGATTTGGTTTGCTTTGAACAGGCTTTTTAGGGTGGGCTTTTTGTAGCTTTTTTTCCCTGAGCTGGTGCAGAGGCTGACAAGGACGGTAAAGTGACACTGACTAATTGAATTCTGAACTAGCAGGAGCAATGCAAATATCTGACAAATTGATTTAATTGCGTTCACGTACAATAAAGCTGAGATCTAAAAGGTCAGCTAGAAAATGGAAAGGGTCCCTGGAGTACTAACAGGAGGAAGCTGACTTTAATACACATTCATCACATTTTATCATCTAATTAGTTCACACAATGCCAGACTGATAGACAGAGGCCTAAACAAAAGTATCGATTGATTATTAGCCACATATCTATCATATTGCCTGGAGCTGGCTGTCAGCGCGGGCTGGCAACTCCTGCCCAGTGTATCAGCAGAGGGGGGCATTTGATATATAGTTTTTCTATAGCAGAATTTAGACTCTGGAAAGTGTTTTACACAGACACTGAATGATAAAGATCCCTGCAAAAGCTCTCTAGCAAAACCACCATCAAAACCCAGCCAGTCTTGCCTGCATCGAGAATATTTATGAGCGTGTGGGCAGCCGGCCCTGCTCGGTGAGGAGTGTCCAGCGCCAGCCCCTGCTCTGCGGTGCTGCTGTGCTGCTCCTGCCCCCTCTGATTGCCCCCGGGGCCAGCAAACCCCCGGCACACCTGAGCTCCCTTCAGGGCTGCTCCAGAGCCAGTGCCTCACTTTGCTGGCTGGGAGCGCCCTGCGGAGCCCCGCAGGTGGGACAGAGGTCCAGGCCAGCCTGGCATCCCCAGGTGCTGCGGGGCTGAGCCCAGCTCGCCTCCGAGTGCTGCGGCAGAGCCCCCGCTCTGCTCTCAGCTCCATTCCGTGGGACTCTGCTTACTCCTGATCAGTAAATAGAGTAAAAAAATTACTAAAAACGACAAATTTGTAATTCCATCAGGAGCAGGGTGGCTCCAGGGTGGCCGGAGCCAGCCGGGCGGGAGCTCTGGCATCCCCGGCAGCCCCCGGCCCTTTAATGACCCTGGGGCTCGCACAGAGGCGAGAGGGTGACTGCCGCAGCGGCTCCTCACTCCGCACTCCATCCCCACCACAGCTGGCTCTGGAGCCACCGCAGCTGGCTCTGCCACAGCCCAGGAGCCGCTTTGGAGGCATGAGGGGACCCCTCCGGAAACATCGCGCAGGGCACAGGCAAACCCAGCCCGTGAACCCAGTCTGCAGAGTCACGCTCCGGCCCTGCCACACCTACACCTGCCTTTATCTGCAGCGTTTTTGTCAGAACATATGGGATGGGACCTCACTAAACCGGCTGGTTTTCCCTTTTCCTTTTTCTCGGGCTTTATTAATTTGTATTCAGGATTATCTAATCATTTGGGCTTTAAATATCTACAGTTAGAAAAAAGAGATTTGACTATGGCCTGATTCAGAAGAATTAGCTTCTGCAAAGATTGACATGTTCAACAGCTGCCAAAATAACATCAGACTTGCAAAGAAAATGTCTTCACTTTCTATTGTTAAAAAGTGAGTGGAGTTAATAATGGGGACGGGGGCATTGAATCTGTGCACAGATTGTGCTGGATCCAGTTGTTAATGAGGCTGAGCTCAGACCCCAGAAGCAAAGCAGTTCTCAGTGTGAATGTTCACCTGGAGTGGGGTGCAGGTCGGAGCCCCTGGGGAGGCCTGGCCAGCCCTGGCACACCTGTGGGGCAGCACAGCAGCCACACCTGGCTCCCAGGCCAGCCCTGGCACACCTGTGGGGCAGCACCTGCAGCCACACCTGGCTCCCAGGCCGGCCCTGGCACACCTGCGGGGCAGCACAGCAGCCACATCTGGCTCCCAGGCCGGCCCTGGCTCACCTGGGGGGCAGCACAGCAGCCACACCTGGCTCTCGGGCCAGCCCTGGCACACCTGGGGGGCAGCACAGCAGCCACATCTGGCTCCCAGGCCGGCCCTGGCACACCTGCGGGGCAGCACAGCAGCCACATCTGGCTCCCAGGCTGGCCCTGGCTCACCTGGGGGGCAGCACAGCAGCCACACCTGGCTCCCGGGCCAGCCCCAAGGCTGGGAAACCTTCCCTGGAGCCCCTCTCTGGGCAGGGCAGGGCTGGCCAGGAGCATCCCACAAAGGCTTTGGGATGTGCCCGCAGGCAGGAGCCCCTTCCCGGAGCCCCCAGCAGTGCTGGAGCAGCAGCACCAGCAGCCTGCACCAGCATTCCTTCATCATCCTCAGCGGCTCTAGGAAGGGAGCAGCAGGGCCTGGGCACAAGGCTGGCTCTGCAGCCTGCTGTGGCTCTGACCTGCACAATGCTCCCTCCATTCCCGTGTTTACCCTGACCCTCATTATCTCTCTGAACAGACTACCACAGCTAATTTAGTTTGAACAAAGCTAGAAATAAAAGGATAATCAGGTTATCCCAAATGACAGCTGCAACATCTGTATTTTCTGATACACTGGCACATTTGTTTTACGGAATATTGTAGTGAATCTGAAAACTTGTCAATGATATTTCTTTTGTCCCTTCCTCAAAGGAGCAATAGTTGGCTCTCCAAAAGAATATAAATTGATGCCAAATGTTGGAAACAGGGTTTTTCTGCAATATCTGTCCTTTGTTCCTGACTTTGTGCAGAAGCCCCCTCCCTGCAGCAGTGAGCACACGTGGCCCCAGCCTTTCCCTGGCTGGTGGGCAGAGTCTGGAGCTGCCTTCTGCAACCTTCACATCCCCATCGAGTTGAGTTTCCATCCAGAGCCCCTGACGGAGCTGCCCCAGGCCCAGAGCTCAGCACTCGCTGGCCCAGCCCCTCGGGGTCTCCTGCCCAGAGCCCTGGTGGGACAGTGGATGTCACAGTGCCACAGAGGGTGTCACAGTGCTGGCTCCAGCACTGGGCACACATTGTGCCACCAAGCCTGTTGGTTTAACTGCAGGAAAATGGATCGGTCTGTCAGCTGGGGTGGCAGCCACTGTGCCACCCACCGCGCTGTCCCCTGCCCAGCCCTGCCTCTGAGGGTGCATGAGGGCCTCTGGCTCTCCTGGAGGCCTCGGCAGGACCCCTCTGTGCTGTGCCCTCCTGGCCACGCGGATCATTTGTCTGCACACACAACTCCCTTGTGGCTCTCCTGAGGCCACCCAGAGCTCCTCATCCCCCAGAGCATCCCTGACAGGCACGGGCAGAGCCCCTGGCCCCTGTGCCCAGGTTCTGGGGGCAGGATCTGGCCCCCAGCCAGGGTCTCTGTGCAGGTGCTGGAACAGCTCCCGGCAAGCAAAGCTGCACAACAATTGCAGATTTTCTATTTATGCTCTTTTTTGCTTTCAGCTCTTTAGCTCTGCTTATTCTGCAGGGATTATGTGCTACTCACTGCTGGCCTATTGCTTCAGTATTTTAATTCCTTTTTTAGCTGTAAACCCATTTTCCACACTCTTTCAAGGAAAGCAGCAGCCACCACCAATTGCTGCTCCTGGACTGAGGCCAAAGGCAGGGCAGCGTCTTCCCAGCTCCAGGGCAGGAGCTGTGCAGGGCCCTGGCACCAGGAGGTGCTGGCTTTGCAGACTGTGACAGTGGAGACTCTTCCTGAAGTCCTGATTAACTTGGGGCAGCTCGTGCTACAGATTTCACTTTCCCAGGGGTGTTGCTTTTATCCCAGTCGGTGGCTGTGGCTCCCTGTGTGCCTGGCTGTGGTTGTGCCAAAGGGTGCCCTGCCAGTACAGCAGAAGGTGCTGGCTTGGGTGACAGTCCATAATTCCCCAATTTTCATTTAAATTGAGCTTTGTGCTGCCTTGATGAGGGAATGTATTAAAGCCGGGATGGCTGATGGTTTTTAAATAAATTCCAAGATGAATTCCACACATATCCTGCATTAATGTGGAAGGTGGAGATAGAGGCTGGGGTGAGCTGAAGCAGAAAGTATACTGTAAATTGAGGCTTGGCACCGAATATAAATGGCAAAGGTTGCTGCCTGCCAATAACAGTAAATCAGCCTGAGCAGCACAGCGATAAGCAGCGAGATGGATTTGCTCCTGCCCGGGCGGGCCGAGGGGCAGCCCTGGCACTGAGGGGCACTGAGGGGCACGGCGGGCACACGGGCTGTGCTGGCCTGGGGACACAGCAGTGCCACACGAGCCTCCCTGCTGCCACGGTGCCGAGTGGGGCTGCCCAGCCACAGCTCCCCTCGGGCTCAGCTGAGCTGCCTGTGAGGCAGAAACCCAGCGGGAGCACAGTGGGGCTGAGCTCAGAGCTCCTCACACAGGAATGCTGTGCCACTGGACCCTGGGCTGTCCCACCCTGTGCTGCCGTGCCCAGCTGGCACAGGCTCCCCATGCTCCAGGGGCACAGTGAGCTGCCCGGGCACAGGGAGGCTGCCCCAGGTCATGGCCTGCTCTGGGGCACCCATGCAGTTCTGGGGAAGGCCCGGATCCATGGCAGCAATGGGGGACAGCAGCTCTGGGCTGCCAGGACTGGGGATCTGCACTGGCTCCAAGTTCCTCCGGGAGCCCCAGCTGGAGCAGGGTGCTGCCAGCGATGCTGGGCTGCAGCATTTGCTTCTCAAAGGCAGAGCAGCCCCAAGGTCACACACAGAGGAATCTTCAGGAGTTAGTGCTAGCACTAATCCCAGGTCTGAGACTCAGGAACAAGTCCTGGTTTGTAAAAACATCCCCCAAATCATCCATGTCAGCACGCTGTTCCCAGGCTGGGTTTTGCCGTGACAGCAGCCTGATTCCTCTGACCTGGAGGATTATTCCAGATTTATGCTGGGATGTGAGAAAACCAAGGACTGATCAGGCCTGATGGGAGCAACAGAAGGCTGTATTTGTATTACCCAGCTGTCTTCCTCACATGTCCCTAATAATTAAAACCTTTTAACATAATAATTTTGCAAACAGATTTATCACAAATGGTCTGACAGCCAGTCTGCTCCTGGAAATCAACCCTCCCATCCCCAGCTGGGAGGAATCCACAGTACAGGGCTTTTGTGGTGGCCATCCCAGTCCCCTTGGCTCTCTCTTGGTCCTCTCCCAAGGAAGGTGAAGTCAAACAGTCTCAGACACTTCAGATCCTTGGGGCAGGAATGGCCCCAGTCCCCCCAAGGTTTGGGTGGGCAACTTTCAACCTGCAGAAGCTGTTTTCCAGGAAATGATGAGCACTCAGTGAAACTCCATGGGAGTGCCATTGCCTCAGGTCCTTGAAGATCAATTTCCACGAGGATCACTCCAGCTGTGCTCTTGGCAAGGTGATGTGATTCTCTTCTGTGTAAACAGCCATAACTTCAGAATTACCCAGGAAAGACAAGAGACCCCAAGAGATGTGTAAATGACCAACTGTCTCATTAATCAGACACAAATGCAAGCCCAGCAATGGCTCTGGTTGCTGAGCTGGAAAATGCTTAAATTTATTTATTGAGACAGCAGGAACAGTGGATCCCTGGCCAGGACTGCGAGATCCAGAGCTGGGATGCGGCCGTGCTGGCAGCTGGCTCTGCAGTGCTGCTGGCCTGGGCACCCATGTCCTGCACTGGAGTTTGTTCCTGCCTCACCCGAGCCAGTCTCAGCCCTTGCACCAGCAGCAATCAGAGCCAGGAGCGCCCTGGGAGCTGGACCCCCCATTTGCACAGGGCTGCCCTGTTTGGGACTGTGGCACCGTCTGCCTTGATCAGCAGGAGCACAGGCACAGCAGAGCCGGGATGTGCCTGCATCCCTGAGAGCTACAGCCAGGCTGTGCCATCCATCCTCCCAGGTTGCCATGCCAACCAAGAGGAGACAAGAACCGATGTAATTTGCAGAATCACCCTCTTGACACAGAATCCAAGCAGCTTGTGAGAAGTAGGGTGAAAGATGTCAAGGGATCAGGGAGAGGCTCTCAGTGCCTCTCTGCATGCAGTGCCTGGCTGTGTTCCATTTCCCAGAAAGGATTCTGACACCTCTGCTGCAGAGCTGGAAGTACAGGACCCAGACACCAGCCCATGGGAAGGTCACCTGGCAGGGGGAAGCAGCTGGGATCCATGGCAAATCCCAGCACAGTGTGCCTCAGCATCTGGTGCTGTGATGACCTGGCTGGGTCCAAGCCCAGTGCTGGGAACTGCCTCAGGAACTTCAGTCTCCTTCCCCATTGCAAGGAGAGGAGGGATAGGAATGGTGAAAATTGCAAAGCCCTTTCTGCTCCTCATCCTCTTATTGTCATGCTTGAAGGGACTATGGATGATGAAGGCTCAGCATCGTTCCTCTGACCAGCTTCTGCCTGAACTTGCAGCCCAAGGAGAGACATCCCCAGGGCTGGAAGTGACTGCCTGTGCTGAAGGTCTTGCTCAATAGCTGATCGCAGCCATGAGGGACAATCCATCATGTCCAGCCATCCCTGGAGCCCTCCAGGTTTGTCTTTCTGAGTGCACATCCTATTTGTGTCCTACGCCATGACTCTGGGAACGCTGGAGCTCCATGCTGTGCTGCCAGGAGCAGGGCCTGCCCAGTGTGGTGCCACAGGCCAAACAGCCCATGCAGTGGGGAGCAGGGCATGTCCCCACTCACAGGAACCACCTGTGCCATCTCCTTGTGCCCAGCTGCAGGTGTGCCCCAGCCAGGGAGGTCACAGAGGTAAAAAAGAAAAAAAGAATATTTCTTCAAAATTCCTGTGGTGATGCTCCCTTTTCCTCTTCAGCAGCCTCAGCTCCTCATTTCTTTGCAGCTCTGTGCAGCTGCCACCCCGTGCAGCGTGCTCCAGCCTGGGTCCCACTGGCTGCAGACACCCTGTCACTGCCCTGTGTGCCGTGTGCCTGCTGGGGCTCTGCTCCCGCCTGGGCTCCTTCCTTGCCAGTGTGACGGACGTGGAAAACGAGTCACGGGCCCTCAGTGTCCTGAACAGCTGCACAACATTTAATGCCATGTTCCTGCTTCAGCCTCTGATCTGAAATCTGAAGAAATACAGATTGCTTTTGGAAGAGGTTTTGGGGTTTTCATGGCTGTCTGGAGCATCTGGGATTACAGGATCAGGTCAGCATCTCAGCACTGGGCTGCCATCATCACCAATCAATATCCCAAATTACCTCTCCACACCAAAGGTGCTGTGCTAATTTTCATGGATCCCCTGCATTTCATGCCCTTGGTGTCCTGTCATGCACTGGTAGTTTTAGCCCACAAGCTGGAGTGCAATATGCTTATGAGTAATAGCATCTTATTGGAGTGTAAAGATGTTCCTATTTCGCTGATTTATCCTGCACTTAAACTAATTCAGAATTCACTTACTTCAGAAGTACTGGAAGCAAAATGCTCTCTGTAAATAGCCTCGCTTTTCTAAACTGATATCGCTGAATGGGAAGATGGAATAACTCGCACTATCTATTTTCCCTCAGAGGGAGCATCGCTGTATTATTTTGACTGTTTTCCATAATGAGAGCTATAGTTGATTCTTTTCTAAGAAAGGCTCATGGTCTGGGAAGGACTATTTGACCTTTACGGCAGAGTTTTCAGAAGCTCTGCTCAGGTGAAGCTGAAGTTTGTTTCAGGAGCATCAGGCATCCCCTCTGCTTCCAGCCCTGCACAGTGGGTTCTGAGTCACACAGTGCCCCACTGCAAGCCCTGAGCCCCTTCTTTGGCATCATGAGGGCTTTCAGCTTTTCCTTTCCTTGAACATCCCCAAGACTCTCTCCAGTTTATGGGCAATCACTTCTCACATCATGGAAGAAAACCCGCACCTGGCCAAGAGTGCTTGGATTGCTCAGCTGCAGCAGAAAGAGGCACAGCTGGAAAGGGGGAACCAAGGAAGGGGCAGGGGATGTTCCCAGCCCAGTGCTGGCCAGCCATGGGACAGGGACAGGGAGAGCAGGTGGGAAAGGGCCCAGTGATCCCTGCACAGGTATTTCCACCTCCATCACAGTGTCCTTTCCCTGCCCTGTCCTGAGCTCTGGGCAGACACATCTGCCTTTCCTTCTGGGTCGCTGCTCCAGTTTGGAGCCAGTCCAGGAGCTCCCCACAGTGCCTGCTGGCGATTGGAGAGGTGCTGGGAGCTGAGTGCCGCAGCCAGGACAGAGCTGGCCCGTGCTGGCCAGCCTGCCAGAGCTGCTGGAAGGGGGAGCAGAGGCTCGAGGGGTGCTGAGGGCTGGGGTGCTCTGCTCGTGGCTGCCGTGTGCCACAGCCCTGCCACAGCTGCCAGCGAGGCCGAGCCCTGCGGGGCCCAGCCCGTGGGACAGGGGAAGGTGCAGGTACAGCAGGGCAGGGGGCAAGGGCAGCCTGGCTGCGGCCCTGACAGCCCTGGGAGGAGGTGGTGTGAGGACAAGGGGCTGTTCCCTCAGATCTGTGGGCTGGAACGGCAAGGAACACCCCGGCCTGACATGCACTGACACCAGCTTGCCCAGTCAGTCCCTTGGCACACAGCAAGAGTTTTCTGCTCCCAAATGAAGCCAAATGTTTTTTACATGAGTTGGTTCTACCTGGGACTCACTCCTGCAGCTGGACTGGATCACAAACTGAATGCATTTGCTGTGTTCTCACAGCAGGGGATAAGCTCAGGTTGCAGGATTCATCAGAGAGAACTACATGTGGCAAGCACCCATTTTGTTTCCTGGTCCTTCTCATCATCCCTCAGTGTGCTGTCCTCCAGAGCAGGACTGCTCCACCTCTGGCAGCTATGGGATGGGAAATATCATCTCCAGGGAATGCTTTCAGACTCAATCCCAGGTGAAATAATTCAAAATCCTGAAAGAAAGAGTCCCTCAGGAGCCAAGAGAGCAGAGCCCTGCCAAGGAGGTGGCATGGGTGTTTCTGAAGAATAAATCTTAGTGGTAGCACACTGGGTACCTTGTTACCAGGCAGAGTGATAAATTAGGCAGCTCACGGAAGAGCTACAGAAATTATGAGGTAGGTGGAGGATCTCTCTAATAAGCAGGGATTACATTACTGAAATCAGCAGGGCTTGGCTGAATGGCAGGTGATGAGGGAGAAGGAACCATACAGGGAAGGGGAGGGATGAGAAGAGCAGATGATTTACAGGGACTCACGCTGGGCATGGCTGTTGCCAGCAAAGGGCAGCAGCGGCTCTCTTTGCTCCATGGCCCAAGAAGGGCACACGAGGGAGAAGGAAGGCAGAAGAAAAGCACCTTGGCTGGTGCTCAGGGGGAGCTGAATCCCCTTGGACACACGGCTGCAGAGACTGGACTGGCCATTCCCTCTCTGCAGGCTACGACAGGGCACGATGAGCAGCTCAGAGCAGGGCGGGAGCCAGCTGCCCGAGGTGGGCTGGGGGCTGCACACCTGCAGTGGCACCTGGGCACAGACCGTCCTCGCTGGCCCGTCAGGAAGCGCAGGAGGTGCTGTCCATCTCCTGTCCTGCAGCAGGGCATGGGCTGTGCAGCATGTGGCCCATCTCCTTGGGCAGCCAAGCTGCCCAGCCAGGGAGCTCTGCAGTGGCTCACGCAGCTGGTGAAGGGCATTTTAGAAAGCACAGAATATGTTGATGAAACATTTCTAATCCAGCCTCCTGATACTGATGTGGCAGCAGGCCATGCAGCAGATGAGCTGTGCCCAAGGCCCTCAGCTCTGCGCTGTTTGGTAGGCATGCCCCACTTCTTGCCATTTCAGGATTTCCGCCAGCGCTTTAGGGACTCTGCCAGCACGGAGTGAGCAGGGCACTGGCACTGGGAGCCACAGGGGGCAGGTGGCAGCGAGCAGGGAGGCCAGGCGGTCTCCTGGCTGTCCTGTTATATGTTTGTCCTTGCCTGACTGGCTGCATGTGTCCTGGTGGCTCAGAATGGGCTCCCTGCAGCCAACTGTGCAGTCCGTGGCAGCAGCAGGACAGGCCATGCTTGAGTCACAGCTGCCCTGGAGGCAGCCCTGGATGTGAAACTGAAGCCACGCAGCTGGGGCTGCTCTCTGTGTGATGCACCCTCTGCAGCCTCTGCCACCTCTGCCAGCCTCCATCAGCCTCTGCAGCCGCCAGCCCTGTGTGTCATGCCCTCATCAGGGCTGGGATCCGGCACTGTGACTTCTGAAACTGGGATCAAAGTCACTCTGGGACCACAGGTGGCCTCTGTCTCCCTCCCTGCCCCCGTTTCCCTCATGATACACTCAGATACTTTGCAAATCTGAGACTGCTTCTCTGTGGACGCCGTCTTCCCCTTTTCTGGGTATCACCACTGTTTAGCCCGGGATGGAGTCAGCCAACCAACACCGTGTTCAGCACAGACTTGGCATGTCATCCTGTTGTGCAATCAGCGAAGGGCTGCCCGTGCAAGCCCTGCTCCTCATTCTGTAAGAACCGAGATTAGAGTGGGAGATTATCTCCTGATCCTGAGCAGATAGAGCCACTCACCCACGGACAGACGGGGCGGGGGCTGCAGTGCCCTTCCCACGGGGCCAGTCCGTGCCCAGGGAATATCGGGGGCACCCGGGAGGGCACCGGGGCTCGCACCGAGCCTGCAGGGACAGAACAGGCTGCTCAGGTGGGACCGAGCCTGCAGGGACAGAACAGGCTGCTCAGGGGCTCGGACCGAGCCTGCGGGGAGAGAACAGGCTGCTCGGGAGGTTGGACAGAGCCTGCAGGCAGTGAGGGAAGGGCTGCTCAGGTGGGACCGAGCCTGCGGGGAGAGAACAGGCTGCTCAGGGGGACCGAGCCTGCAGAGAGTGAGGGAAGGGCTGCTCAGGTGGGACCGAGCCTGCGGGGAGAGAACAGGCTGCTCAGGGGCTCGGACCGAGCCTGCAGGGACAGAACAGGCTGCTCAGGTGGGACCGAGCCTGCAGGGACAGAACAGGCTGCTCAGGGGCTCGCACCGAGCCTGCAGGGAGAGAACAGGCTGCTCAGGTCTGACCCGAGCCTGCAGGGAGGGATGGGGCTGCTCAGGTCTGACCCGAGCCTGCAGGCAGTGAGGGAAGGGCTGCTCAGGTGGGACCGAGCTGCGGGGAGAGAACAGGCTGCTCAGGGGGGACCGAGCCTGCAGAGAGTGAGGGAAGGGCTGCTCAGGTGGGACCGAGCCTGCGGGGACAGAACAGGCTGCTCAGGGGCTCGGACCGAGCCTGCAGGGACAGAGCAGGCTGCTCAGGTGGGACCGAGCCTGCAGGGACAGAACGGGCTGCTCAGGGGCTCGGATCGAGCCTGCAGGGAGAGAACAGGCTGCTCAGGTCTGACCCGAGCCTGCAGGGAGGGATGGGGCTGCTCAGGTCTGACCCGAGCCTGCAGGGAGTGAGGGAAGGGCTGCCCGGGGGCTCGGACCGAGCCTGCAGGGAGGGATGGGGCTGCTCGGGAGGTTGGACAGAGCCTGCAGGCAGTGAGGGAAGGGCTGCCCGGGGGCTCGCACCGAGCCTGCAGGGAGGGATGGGGCTGCTCGGGAGGTTGGACAGAGCCTGCAGGCGGTGAGGGAAGGGCTGCCCGGGGGCTCGCACCGAGCCTGCAGCCCCTGGGCGGGATCCCGTCGGGCCGAGCCGTGCAGCCCCGCTGCCAGGGCCGCGTCCCGGCCGTGCTGGCTGGGCCCAGGGTGCCACGGCCTCTGGGTGCCTCCATCTGCATCCCCCAAGGAAAGACGAGGCTGGCGCTCCGCAGCACCGCAGGGATCTGGGCTGGCTGAAGGAAAAGCTGGGGGAGGAGGGGGAGCCCCAGAACTGCAAGGGGAGGTTTAGAGGGAACAGATCTGTAATTCAGTTGTGCAACAATGGACGGAAAATTTCCTGGTTTCAGTATTTTCTTGGCTTTCCTAAGGGCTTGTTTGTCCCAACAGTGACAGAAGAAACCAAGGATTCTGAAGCTCCTGCGTTCCCCGTGTTTGCCATAGCTGCTCTGATTGCTGGACAGAGGGAGCCAGGGGTGTTGAGCACCTTTGAGTGAGCAAAGGCAAACTTCAGGAGCTGGTGGGACCCGAGGGACCATCTGTGTCACCTGCGAGTGTCCCTTTGCTCACCTCTGCTAGCACACACCTCTCGGGCTGACTGGCTTTCCTCTGGCTCCACTTTCAGCACTACACCCTGGATAAACCACGTTCCACAGCATATTTGTGGTACACGCATTTTTCTAAGTCCAAGAGCTGTTCCTTTTTATAGCAACTGAGAACAGCACATCAGTGAAACAGTGGGTTTGGTGCCTGAGCAGCTTGCCCAGTGATGTCTTCTTCCACCCTTGTAATTTTAGGTCAAAGAAATGAATGCAGGTTCCCAGACTGGGCCGTTTAGATCACTGGAGCTGCTACTAACAACCATCAGAATTACCAATGACTCTAAACCTGAAGCTGTTTCTATGAATGGGAAAATGGTTTGACAGAGTGGAATGCCACTGCAAAGCATCTTGAGTGCCTTGTTTGACTGGAGTTTAAATGTCATTGCATTTTTTCTGGTTTTTTGCTATTCAGTATATATTTACAAACTTTATTCATTCCCTGAAGGATGTAGAGCACTGTGTGCATTAATCCACTTCTTTTCAAGGTGTTTCATTGCTTCCGTTGACAAGTAAATAATGAGGAGGAATTATGGGAGGTTAGTCTCTGAAGTTTCCTGAAAAATATATTCCTAGTGTTTGTAAAAGTCAGGAAATTGAGGTGATAATCTCTGGAATTTAGTCCTTAGATTCTCAGGCCAGAGACTCTCCTGCAGGGACCCATCCTGGCTCCCAGCTGGGCCCAGTTCTTCACAAAGAATTCCAGTTGCAGTGTAAAGCCTTCAAAGAGAAGTGTCCTGTGATATTCCTTCACAAATTATTACAAAAGGAAATTATTGTCCCTGTTAAAATACACCCTTTTCATTGCACTCAAATGAGTCTAATTCCAGATTCTCCTCAATGGGTCTTGTTAAGCCTTTGATAGATTAGAGAGCCCTTTCCTGTTAGAGGGCTCCTGCTCTGATCGGTGCTTGTGAATGACAACAGGAGCATGGAACTAGAAGGGACAGCTTGGGCCATCAAATCCCATTTCCCTGCAATTGCTGGCAATGATGTTATAAAGTCCATTTCAAACTCAATCTTAAAACTAATTGCATACCTTGCCCCCAACGCTCCTCTCAGGAATCTGTTCCAGAACAACATTTCTCCCACTGTTAGAAACCATCTGATTTCCAGCCAAAAGTTATTTGTGCCAACTCATACCTCTTTGGTTTCGTGCCAGTACAGACTATTATCTGAGGCCATTTTCCTCCTTTCTTGGTGCTCATCTGCCTGTGCATTTGGAGAGCAGGGACATGCTCTCCAGCTCCCTTCCCTTGGCCAAATACACCCAGGCCCCCTCAGAGGGGCTCTGCAGTCTGAGGATGCCCTCGGAGCGCTCCTCTGCCAGTTTCTGCTCCTGCAGCAAAGGTGTGAGAACACTGGAGCAGCAAATGCCGTGTCTGAGCAGTGAGCTGCCAGCACTCAGTCATCTCAGCCCTGGAGTGGAGTTCTGCTTGCCCCATCACCAGGCCACTCGGCCTTGCACAGCTGCAGCAGGGCAGCAGCGCCTCTGAAAGGCCTTCCCAGCCCCCTGAGTGTCACCCATGCTCCAGCTGCAGCCTGGTCACCAGCACGTGCAGCCAGAGCCTGGCAGCTGCTGCAGGGCAGGGCCCCCAGCTGCCGACCACGACTCACTGACATGTCCCCACAACCAAGGTCCTGGGACAAATCCCAGCACTGCTGTCCCTGTGGGGATGAGAGCACCGCAGGCATATTGCCCAGGTCACTCCAAGTGACTGAACTGAGAAAAAACTGCATGCCAGGGGTGGCTGCTCCATGGCTGCCCAGATTCCTTTCCCTTTGTCCAAACCAACTGATCTTGATCCCTGCCGAAATGTGGGGCATGAACTAGGTGAGCTACCCAGCCAACCCACCCAGGGAATTCTCAGCTGGCCCTGCTAGCTTGGCCTCTGCTGCCTGCCTGGAAGTGCTCCCGTTGCTAATTGATGTGCCTTGCAGAGGCAGGTATGCAGGGTAAATACAGAAGCCTTTAAGAGCAGAACTGTCAAATAAAGTGTTACACTCCATCAGCTCCTATTGCATCCATGGCTGAACAGCACCAGCCAGCATTGGATAACACTCAGATCTGCTCATGGATGCGTTTGACATCCACGCAGGAGAAATACACACTCTGTGATGAATCAGGAGCCGGAGCAGCAGGCATTTAAGGATGAACCATTTGTTTTAGAGGGCTTCACATTCCGGTTATAAAATTTCCTCTGGGCTGGAAGCTGGTGCCCAAGAAGAAATGGTCTCTGTGTTCTGTGTGGTTTGCTGTAAATCCTGTTGGCCTCCTGTGCAGCACGTCATGGGAGCTGGAGCCACAGGGATGTCAGGCTGGGGGGTTCTGCTAAGCACTGCAGTTTGGGTGTGTTCTCCGTGTCAGAAAGACCAAAGCACGGTGACTTCATTAAATAGAGTCTAGTTTGAGGTTTATCTTAATTTTGAAACTGAAAACTATTTGGGTTTTGGCTTGGGTTGAGTTAGGTTTTTTGATATTGGGAAACTCAGGAGCAGGCTTGTGCTGCCAGCAGCAGGCTCTCTGTGGGTTCTCCAGTGTGGAATAGACATATCTCCATGTATGAGAAGGATTCATCTCTCTCAAGGCAAATCCATGCATGCCAGAACAATTACACGAGAGGCCATGTGTGTGTGCTGAGCAGAGCAGCCAAGTGAGCCTGCACTGTCAGGGCCTCCTGGGAGCGTCCGTCTGTCCCCAGCCCTGCCGGGTGACCCACGCTGCACCCGCTGCCATTCTCGTTCAAGGTTCAGGCCTGATTTCCGAGTTCCAGCAGCCCTGCTGTGGGCTGGGGCAGTCCAGGACAGTGCCCGGGGGCTGCCCGAGGCCAGGAGCTGC
Source organism: Zonotrichia leucophrys gambelii (assembly GCF_028769735.1). Classification (NCBI taxonomy): domain Eukaryota; kingdom Metazoa; phylum Chordata; class Aves; order Passeriformes; family Passerellidae; genus Zonotrichia; species Zonotrichia leucophrys. The sequence goes on from NC_088184.1 coordinate 16,118,069, forward strand.
TGCTGGGGCAGCCGTGCCGCTCCTGCAGCGCCGGGCAGGGACGTGAGGCTGCGCTCCTGTCAGCTCCCGTTAGTCCCCAAACGCTCACATTACTGTAATGCAGCTGGAAAGGAATCCACGAGTTACAGAAAATGATTTACGGGACACAAGACACTGCATTTCAGAGGTCTCATGTGTGCCATAAAAAATATATTATGAAGGAATTATCTCCATTGGAACTGGAGCTACACAGGGAGAACACATGTCCAGCTGAGAGCAGCATTGAGCTTTTGTTCATTATGGGAAACATTGGTGCTTTTCCTCCTTTTTATATGAGTACATTTCTCAGCTCTGGGTAGCTACCTAACATTGGCACTCACTTTTTCCAAATGTTGCTTTTGCAATGAGACCGAGCGTAGCTGGGAGCCCGAAGGTGCATTGCTCTGTGGAGCTGGCAGTCCTGAGGGATTTAGGTCAGGTGAAGAATAAAGTCAGGGCTCTGAATTTTAGGAAAGCAAACTGCCAGCTCTTCAAGGAGCTGGTCAATGAGACCCCTGGGAAACTGCCCTCAGGGACAAGGGGCAGAGCAGAGCTGGCAGGTCTTTAAGGGCACTTTCCATAGAGCGCAAGAGCTCATGATCCCCAGGCACAAGAAATTGGGCAACAAAGGCAGAAATCTGACATGGCTGTGGTGGGACCTGCTGGCCAAACTCGAGGGGAGGAAGGAAATGCACAGGCAGTAGAAACAGGAAGAGTTATCGTGGGAAAAGTACAGGGAAACTGCCCAGGTGTGTAGGGATGGAAGCAGGAAGGCCAAGGCTGGAGCTGAGCTTGGGCAGGGACATACAGAATAACAAGAAGGGCCTCTACAGATATGTCAGCTGAAAAGGGAGCTCAAAGAGAGCAGGGGCAGCACAAGGGGAAATGGCTTCACACTTACAGAGGACAAGGTTAGATTGGATATATGGATATGGAAGGAATTGTTCCCTGTGAGGGTGGGCAGGCCCTGGCACAGGTGCCCAGAGAATCTGTGGCTCTCCTTGGATCCCTGGGAGCGTTCCAGGCCAGGCTGGGTGGGGCTGGAGCAGCCTGGGATGGTGGAAGATGTGGGGCAGGATGCCAAGGGCTGTGACATGCCCCAATATCCCAGGGCAACACTCATGATGGAGAAACTCTGAGAGACCTCAGACGAGGTACGGAGAAAGCTGAGAGACAATAATGCATTCCTTCCCCTCACAAAACACATCCTAATGCCAAACCTGAGAACTGGAGGTGGGAAGTGACAAAACGTGGAGCTGGAAAGAGGTGATGGCTGCTCCAGAAAACTGTGAGGAGGGAGGCTGTCAGCCCCAACCTGCTCCACCAAGGCTGGGGACAGAGTTCCTGGAAGAACATCGTGCAAGGGTGTAATTGGCCTCATCTACTAGTGCAGCTCCTGGCACCCAAAATATGAACCCTCCATGCTCCAAATCAAGTTCCTGCCTGCCCCTGCCCACGGTCTGCCACCTCTCCTCAGGATCCCAGGGGAAAGCAGGCTGCCCTGAGAACCTGTCCCAGATCCCCATAAGGCCAGAACCAAGGCACCCGGGCCGTGCTGCGTGGGGCTGTCCCGGAGCATCTGTCTCTTGGCAGCTGCAGGCTCTGTGCAGGAGCCATGGGCTGGGGACAGAACAGACTGCGGGGAGCTGGAGGGGAGCAGGGCAGAACGTGGGGCCAAGGAGCTGTGGCACGGTGGTTTTGCAGGGGAAAGGAGGAGGATTTGTAGGGTGCAGCTGACACCGGCCCTGTTTCTGGGGCCGAGCAGGTGCGGCCCGGCGGGTGGGTCTGGGCAGCAGACGGGGCAGGAGCGGTGTGGGGCGGCCGAGGGCTGGCGGCGGCGAGCAGCGTGTGCCGGCGGGACCGCGGCAGCGGGGCCTGCCCGGGCTGGGCGTCTCGGGGCTCCCCGGCCGCGGCTCCGCGGTGCTGCCCGGCCCGGGGCTCTCCGGTATCCCCGACCGCTGTCCGCGGTGCTCCCCGGCCGCGGCTCCGCGGTGCTGCCCGGCCCGGGGCTCTCCGGTATCCCCGACCGCTGTCCGCGGTGCTCCCCGGCCGCAGCTCCGCGCCGCCGCCGCCGCCGCCCGGCCCGGCCCGGCGCGCTCCCCGCGCTCTCGGCGGCGGCGGCGGGGGCGGGCCGGGCCCTCCCCGCGCCGGGAACGCGCTCCCGCCTCCCACCCGGCACAAAGTTTCGCGGCAGGAACTCGGGCGGCAACAGTGCGGAGCCGGTGGCACCGGAGCGCGGCCGCGCGGAGCCCCAGCGCCCCGGTACCCGGCGGGGGCCGGCGGCGACCGTGCCATGCGGGGCCCCCCCCCACCGGCAGCGGCGGCGGGGCGGGCGGGCAGCGGCGCCCCATGCGGCTGGGGCGGCCGGGCGGCGGCTGACACCATGTGCGCCCGGTGCCCGGGGCGAGGAGCGGGGAGCAGCCATGTCCCCCCCCGCCCAGCCGGGGGTGCCGGGCGGGCGCGGCTCTAAGGGGCCCCCGGCGCGGAAGCTGCTCTGCATGTGCAGCCTCTCCCTGTGCCTCACCTACCTGTGCTACAGCCTGATGGGGGGCACCGGCCCGGCCGCCCTGCGCTCCCCCGCCGCGCTCCCCGCCTCGGCGGCCCCCGGGGCCCCGCGCTCCCCCACCGCCTTCCCCGCCACGGCGGCCCCGCGCTCCGCCGGCGCCCCGGGCCCCTCGGCCGCTCCGCCGCGGGCCTCCAACGGCAGCCGGGAAGGGGCGGCGGACACCTGGCTGCGGGCGCAGCTCGCCCCCGGGGAGGTGATCACGGCGCAGAGCGGAGCCTTCGAGAGGGACCCGCAGGAGTCGAGCACCACGGACGAGGAGCTGAGCCGGGCCGGCAGCCCGGGCAGCCGCGGCGGCGGCAGCAGCAGCACCACGCCGGACTACGGGGAGAAGCGGCTGCCGCAAGCCCTCATCATCGGGGTGAAGAAGGGCGGGACGCGGGCGCTGCTGGAGGCCATCCGGGCGCACCCCGACGTGCGGGCCGTGGGCACCGAGCCCCACTTCTTCGACAGGAACTACGAGAAGGGGCTGGAGTGGTACAGGTGAGGCGGGGGCTGCGGCGCCATCCGCGGCCGCGGCGGCGGGAACGCGTGTCCGTGCCGGGCGGGGGGAGCCCCGGCGCCGTCCCGGGGGTCCCCGCTGCCCCCGGGGCGAGCTCCGGGACCCCGCGGGGCCGGGGCGGGCGGGTCGGCGGGGCCGCGCCTGGCAGCGGCGGAAAGCGCGCTGTTCTGGGGGGAAAGCAGGAAATCTCCGGTAACATCCCTCTCGGCTGCTCGGAGTGCGTGAGCATGCCGTAGCAGTTCAGCTGCAGTCGGTGTAAAATACGCCTAAATAGGTCGGTAATTAATAATTACTGAAATAAACAAGATCGCAAGTTATCCAGGTGCTGCTAGGGCTGAAGGATGCTGCCTTCATGTGAGCACAGGCTTTGCTTCACAAATAGGGTTTACTCTTTATTCAACAAGTTCCACGTTAGGAAGTTTTTCCATTGACAAGATCTAATTCTGTTTGTGAAGAAGTCTCTAAATACTGCTGAGTGGCTCTGGGTAACATTTTAAAGGAATTTTATGCTAAAAGTCCTGGTTATTAGAAAACACTGGACTGCAGTAAGGAAGTGTTAAATGTCTTGACAGGTTTAGGAAATCAGTGGATTGTGATGGCTCAGTGTTTTTCTCTCTCTTTAAAAATTTCTGAGCAGAATGCAGCACATCAGTAGAACTTAAAAACTCCCAGTAGCTCTGTAGTTCATGGTTCAAAGCAAACCATGCTGGTTCTTGGTAAAAAGTGGTCTGTGGCTGAGCTGGTGAAATTCTTGTTGTGGCTAGTATGGCAGCTTCTTAGTTGCTCTGCAAACGAAGCTAAAAATGAGAGGCGGCAGGGAAGTTACTGCCTGGATTATCTGGTCCCTCGTTATTAAAATAAAGTACATGGTCTGCGTATCAGGGGTGTTTAAAGGTGAGAAACTCCAGGCAGTCTTCTGTGGGCATTGTGGAAGGAAAGTCTTCGTAACACTTGGTGTGGCATCTGCTTGGCTGTGGTGAAATGCTGTGGGATTGTCTGGAGGGATTTCATGAAAGTGGACACCAGCACTGAGAAAGTGAGGGTGTCCCTGAGAGTGTTTTTGGTTTGCTGCTCTGATGGGGGGAAGAACTAAAGGACTGGATATAGTTATCGTGTTTGTAGATATAATTTCAGACACAGTATTTTGTTGTATTTAATTTTCTTGGAGGAAAGGCTTAACCTTGCAAAGTAAGTTTAGAAAACTGGCTAGAAGAGGATAGAAAGTGGCACATAAAAAAAGTTTGGTTTCATTTAAAACAGGCAGAAGAAGATCAAGCACTGAATATGATGAGCAGTTGCTTTTTCATCTTTAAAGTTATGCTACTAGAAAAGGGCTAGTGAGTGGGTGTAGCTCCTCTCGTGGAGTAAGAGGCACACACAGGTTTCCATTTGCAGAATGCAGTGTGGTATTTTCTATCCCTGCAGCAGCTCTCTGGGCTGTGCTGCTCATTTCAAGCCCTGCAGCTCTGTGGGATGGGTAAGGGATGGCTGGTGCTCCGCGCCGTGTCAGCCCTGCCTGCCTGGCCTGCAGGTACCTTCACACCTGCCCAACGCAAACCGGTGCTTCTCCCCTCCCTCAGGAGTGCCCAGCCCTGCAGGGCAGGACATTGCTGGTGCTCTGAGCCTCAGCAGCAGCCACAGCTGCCCTGGGGCTGTACTGGTGCCAGGCTGTCTCATGGGCTGGCTTTTAGTGTCACACAAACACAGACCGAGAGCAGAATGGGGAAAGCTCACCGTCCATCCCAGCAGCTGCTTCTTCCTGACCTCTGAGATTACCTGACTGAGTGCACTAGGGAGGCTGACAGCTCATAGCTGTGCCCCAGGTAGAGTAATTAGAGATCTTTTTCCTGTCCACAGAAATGTCAATTTTTTTTAAGCAAAGAAGCAACTATTGAAGTCACCTCCTTATGGTGACTTCTGCATTACACACTGTGAGCTTTTAACACGGTCAGATTTTTTCTTACACAGTGAAAAAAGGGAATGGCAGACCTTCAGGGTTCCTTGCTTAGTTGTTCAGTCACCAGATCATCTGCCAGCCTTGAGGGCTGGAGGAAAGGGAAATGCCTTCTCCACCTTGGTTTCTCCTGTAAAATGGAGACGGCGCCAGGGCTTTGCCATTTCTTTGTGTGTGCTCCATGCTGCATCACCTGTGTCTTTGCTGCCTTGAGACTGAAAAGCCCTAAACGCTCTGGATGTGTGGTCCAGGATCTCTCTCAGTGGCTGGGGCTGCTGCAGGCACTGGGCCAGGGGGTGCCAGTCTGTGCTGCTGGGGACAGGTGCCATGCAGGATGGCAGTTCCACACTGCCTGCTCTGCTTTTTGCTGGCAACCTGTAGGGAAAGCTGAAGGTTTGTATGTCTCTGATCTCTTTAGCTCAGTTCATGTGGCAACTGCAAACAGAGGTCTTTCCACACACGAACTGGTGCAAACTGGGCCAAGATTAGTTTTGGTTAGTTTCTGTCATGCTGCCAGGGTTGTTTGTGTGGCTGCAGTTTATGGTTCTGTCCATCCTAATGCTGGGCTGTCTGAAGGACAAGTTCCATGGTACAGCTTTCCTTAAACGAGATCCAGGCTTCCTCTGCTGTTCCTTTGTAAGCCGTTGTCTTTAACCTGCTCCGTCCCTCCGCAGGATATGCCAGCTTTCCTGCAGGAGCTGCTGCTGGTTTGTAGCCAGTGTCCAAGTGTCCCCCTGCTCCCTCCCGTGCTCAGGCACAGTGATCTCCACGTGTCCCCCACGGCCAGGCTGCACCGTGGGCATTTGCTCTCTCCAGTGTGATGCTCATGCCTCAGTGGGCATGGCCTGCGCCAGGAGCTCTGCCCTGAGCTATCCTGCGCTTGGGAAAGCACTGAGAGCCTTTCTCAGAGCACAGAAAGGATGGCAGAATGACACAGAGGCCTCTGAGACCAGGCAATGGAGATTACATCCATAAATGCTCATTACAAGCGCCGGCACAGCATTTGGGACATGTCTGAGTTCCCTGCCTGCGCGTGGATCAAGGGCACACGGTTGTGTGGGGATGTTGTGCATGGTGGGAGCTGCAGGCTGCCTGCAGTGTCCCACACCCGGGCAGGTTTGTGTCCTCGTGGTGCCGGGGGCCTCGGGTCAGTCTCAGAGGGGGCAGGGGTGTGCAGGGCTGTGGGGCCGGGGCTCTGTGTCACTGGGGAGGAGGGGAGGTGACCCTGCCTGCAGGACCAGTGGCCACGCTGCCCTGCGCCTGCGGGTTCACTGTGCAGATCCAGTGCCTCGGGGTGCTCAGATGCTCCTGGTGACTGCCCTGGGGGTTTTGGAAGAGAGATGCTCAGGTGGCTGTGTGGAGGGAGTGGGAGCTCCAAGCCATGGGGAGGGCTTTAGTTGTGTCTTTCTGCTGGTGCAAATGACCAGCACAGGAGACCTCACCACCTGGGCACCCTTGAGGTTTTGTGAGCTGAGTGGAACAGCCCAGTGCTCCCAGCCACCATCCCCAGCTGTCTGCAGGCTCAGCACGGTGAGGGGATTCAGTTCTGTCACATTTCCCTCTCAAGGCTATCTTGACATCCTACCTTTAGCAGAAAAACTGGGGATTTGTAACAATATTTTGAAAACAAACTTGTGGTTTTAACACGAATATAATTTCCATAACACAAAAAGGACACCTGATAGTGGTGAGTTGAAATTGAATGTTAAGGTTTGCTGGTTGGAAGAGTTAAATGCTGTGTGTACACGCACATTGCTTTACTCCTTGCTTCCTCCTCAGTGGAGCCCTCATGGAGAGGCTGCAGCAATATCTGTGATTAGATCGCATTCCCCTCGCTGCCTGGTCTCCAGTGCTGAGTGCTTGGACGGGTGTAGCTGTGTGCGTGGAGTGGCCCCGCTGCAGGAGCAGTCACCATGGCAGGAGTGGAGTGGCTTGCATGTCTGATGCTATTTGCACTGCTTGTCTGGGTTTTTGGAGTGTTCTCCCGAGCAGTCAGGCCTGCGTGTTATTTGGTGAGCTGCTGGCCTCATACAAATAATGAATAATGCCATGGCAGGAGCTCTTTCCTCAGCAAAAGGCACGTGCTCAGGGTGAGCAGCTCCTGCAGCCGCGGGCCGTGGCTCGGAGCGGGCACTGCCAGTCCCGTCCCGGGGATGCTGCGTTGGTCTGTGCGGGCAGGTGGCTGTTGTGTGTTGCTATTTGTGCCAGGGTCTCTGCTCCCCACGGGCCATCTCACCCTCCTTCCTGTGCTGGGGCAGTGGGGCCAGCCCTGCATGCCCAGGGACGATCCAGCCTTGGCTTTTGCTGCCATGGCTGCTGGCAGGAATCGTGTCCAGGGATGTGTGCAGGGACCCTCCTCCAGCGTCCCCTACCAGCTGCTGGGCAGCAATAGCCTGGGGCCATTTCAGCCTCATCCCACACAGTGTCACCTCACAGCTGTGAGCTGTACCTCGCTGTGAGCTGTAATTGTGTTGCTGGCTAATGCCTGTGCTGCTCTGATCAGCTCAGGGCATTCAGGAAATCAAACCCTTTCCATCAGCGCTGCGAGCCTGTGCTGGCGGCACTGTGGGAACACCTACAATGGAAGGATGGATTGGGGTCTGCTCTTGCCCACAGGCACAGCTGCAGAGCCTGGGAACTGCTGTGTTTCTCTGCAAAAGGCCTTCCCAGAGTGCTGTACCCACTGCACTTCTGGTAACTTAGGGAAAGTGTATTGATTTTGTTTCTGGGCCCTGCTGTGAGTTGGTTTTGCTGAAATGTAGTGACTCAGCTGCCTCTCTCCTCTGTGGACCCAGCGTATTGGACTTTGCCGACATCGGGGTCAGCTCTGGGCTGGGGACTGCGAGCAGGGGTCAGGCTTTGTGCTGGCTGGCTCCCGCTTTCACCCATCTGGGGACTGATGAGAGGCCGCTCCAGCAGCAGGCATGGATTTCCTTCTGCATCCTGCAGCTACTGCAGTGAATCTGCTGTGTGCCAGAGCTCAGGGTCTGCTGGCTCTGCCCTGCCTTGTGTGCTGTGCCACGGAACCCCCCTGCACCCTTCCTGGGCAGCAGTTGTCTCCCTCCTTTCTGCTCTGCTTTAGCTCAAGCGATGGGGTGAAGGAATGAATTGTGTCTATTTGCAGTGTTTTATCACCTGATGGTGGTTATCCACGTGCTGCTCAGTTGTAGCCATGGGAATGGCAGCTGCTCTCAGCACCTGCAGCCCCTGTGTGCTGCTCTGGCTCTTCCTGCAAAGAGAGTGAGAGAAGTGCCAGGGCCAGCGCTGCCAGGAGGGCTCTGGAGCCCCAGCTCCTGCAGGGCTTGTCCCTCCATGGGGAGCGTGTTTGTGGGTGACAGTGAGCGCAGGGCGCTGAGAGAAAGCTGGAGCAGGGGGGAGGCACAGGGTGCTCTCTGTGCCCTCGCAGCCCCCGGGCACTGCCCCCTCTGCCTGGCACGGAGGTGCCGGCCCCGTTCCCTCAGATGGGTGGGATGGGGTGGCCAGGGTGACATCCCACCAGGCCCTGCCCTGCTGCCACTCTGGTCCCAGGGTGTGTGAGGAGCCGGGAGCAGCACACCGCTCTCCTGGAGGGCTGTGGGCACAGGGCTCAGCACACCAGCCACGCGTGCTGGGGTGCCTCTGCCATGGACTGGGAACATCCCTTGGAGCACGTGGGAAACCAACCAGCACGTGTCACCAGCCCAAAATCATTGAACTGTGGCACTGCAGTCTCAAGAACATCCTTTCTCTAGGATTTTGCTCAATTACCCACTTTGTAACCAGGCTGGTGCTTTGGTGCTAATGGTTTGTGTTGTCTGGGATGTCAAAATTTGTGAGCTTCGCTCTCTTTGTGAGCGCACTACTGCTCGTGCATGTAGAGTTACAGAAAACTCAGAAACAGGCCTGGGGAAAAGCAGCCCCTTGGAGAAGCAAGAGGGGAGTGCTGGGTGGTCACTTAAACCATTCCGTGGTTTAAACGATGCACCTGAGCCCTGCTGGCTCCCTGGCTGGCAAGGCTCACTCTGCTCTGCGCCAGGCCCGGACTGCCAGAGAAGGAACAGCAGCTTCTCAAAGAACTTTATAGGCAAGGCTTTAGATTTTCAAAGTCAAAATTCCAACACAAATTTGTGACACCTTGTATCGACAAAGGTCAGAGTCTTTTTCTTTCCATGGGTTTCTTTTGCCTCTTCTTTTCATGGGGACTCCTTTTCTCTGAGTCATTATTTCATGCACTTCAGCAGAAATTTTATTGCTTTGGGGGCTGGGCTGGTTCATGTGGGACATTTCTCACTGCTCAGACGGTGATACACAGAGGTAATTTCTTTCAAATGATTTTTGCTTGAAGGGTTTCAATGAATTGTGAAGGGTGTGAGGGTATGAGCATGAATGAATGGCTGAAACATTTGTATGGAGTCCAGGCGAGGAACCTCCATGATCAAACTTTCCAGAGCATCCAGTGTGGATCCTGTAATTTCACTGCTGTGTGCATGTGAGCAGGAGCTCATTTTAGGCTTTTAATCCCCTTTTAAATAAGTATCATTTAGGGTTGTATGAGGTTTAAATTGGTTTCCCCTATATTTAAAGAAGTTTAAAGGAGCCCCAGAATTGCAAGAGTCTGTTCAATCGCAGTGAGAAATTCCTGTTTAGACCACAGGTGTCTGTCAGGAGCACGGGCGAGTGGCAGGATGGGCCCTGAGCTGCTCTCCCTGGCATGGCCGAGCTCAGACTCTGCTCCACGATGGCACTCGGGCACTGCTCCCCCATTTGTTAGTTAGGCAGCTGCAGCTTCCAAACTGAAGGAGAGTCTTGAAACCTAGCTGTAGAAGGCTGGGGAAAAATTCACACTTATGAAAAGAGAGAAGAAAAAAGCCAAAAAACAGCCCTCAGAAAAACCCTCCAACCTTTTTTTCCAAAGTCTCCCATTTCCCTCCCCAGTGTTAAAACACCAATTTAGTAAATGTTGCAAGGCACAGTGTTTCCCCCCTTGTCATATTATACATCCAGGCATCAAGGATGGATCATAAACTTGCTCTTTATGGCTTTAACATTTCAATTGCTAGTCACATTTTATGTAAATTAAGGTATTTACCTTGACAAGCTCTCCTGTGAAGTACGGTACTTCTTTACAGAATATATTTGGCAATATAAACAGGCCAAATGCTGGGGGTGGATGCAAAATTCACAATTGATTTTTACAGCTAAGTAGGATCCTCCCAAAATATACTGGAGTTGTCTGCTCCAATCTTGTCAGTGCCTGGAGAAACTGAGGCAGGGGGACCTGGGGGAAGAGGAAATAGCAAAGGGACATCAGTTATAGCCACCGACCTACTAAACAGAACTAGCTCTGGATAAAAATAACTCCATCTGCCAGACTTTATTTTGTATTACAGAGATTGCTATAACACATTTCAAGCCAAAATCTGATTTCCATTCCCTTCAGAGCCAGGCTGGACCGGACTTGGCCCCCTCCTTTATTAGCAGTAATTATTTTGGATGCGAGCAGAGCAGCGCTGCTGTGATAGCCCAGATCTGCAGTTCTCCTTTGTTTTAGAGTGTATTTCCTTTCATCTTGCATTGAGATGTGTACACTAATATATTTAGTATTAGTGCTCATCCACATCTGCAAATGACTTTATTTCAGCCCCAGCTCTGCCCTCTCTGTATTTGCTCTTGATGGACACTCATATAATTAAGCTGAGCCGTGAGCACGCTCGTGGGAAGCCAACGTCAGCATCAGGCCTGGGTGTTAAACCACGGCTGGATTGCACAGCCCCACAGCAGGAGCTGAGGATTGCACAGCCCCAGCAGGAGCTGCCCCCATCCAGCCAGGCTGAGTCACTGCTCAGCCCAGTGTCTGTGCCAGCCAGCATGGGCCGTGCACCAGAGCAGGAGCTGGGCATGGCACAGCCCCAGAGCAGGAGCTGGGCATGGCACAGCACCAGCAGGAGGTGGGCATTGCACAGCTCACAGCCCCACAGCGGGAGCTGGGCATGGCACAGCCCCAGAACAGGAGCTGGGCATGGCACAGTGCCAGCAGGAGGTGGGCATGGCACAGCTCACAGCCCCACAGCCGGAGCTGGGCATGGCACAGCCCCACAGCGGGAGCTGGGCATGGCACAGTGCCAGCAGGAGGTGGGCATGGCACAGCCCCACAGCCGGAGCTGGGCATGGCACAGTGCCAGCAGGAGGTGGGCATGGCACAGCCCCAGAACAGGAGCTGGGCATGGCACAGTGCCAGCAGGAGGTGGGCATGGCACAGCCCCATCGGGAGCTGGGCATGGCACAGTGCCAGCAGGAGCTGGGCATGGCACAGTGCCAGCAGGAGGTGGGCATGGCACAGCTCACAGCCCCACAGCCGGAGCTGGGCATGGCACAGCCCCAGCGGGCGCTGCCCCCATGCAGCCAGGCTGAGCAGACCCACCCAGCCTGTGCCAGCCAGCATGGGCCGTGCACCAGCCCCAGCCCCTTTAGGCTCCCCCAGGTGTGCCCCGGAGGCTCAGCTGCTGCCCCCCCTGGGCCCCAGACATGTGGGAAGGGGTCTCCTCCCAGCTCAGCCCTGGGTGGAAGGTGCTGCCTCACCGGTGCAGGTGACAAACTGTCAATTGCTCGGCCCTGGTCCTGCTTGTTCAACAGCAAACCGACCGTTTTCCATCCCAAGTGCTGACTCAAGAGATGCTGGTGGCAGACCTATGGATCCTGGAGTCGTTGCTGCTGGAGGTCTTTAAGTGGCTGTTGGTTCATCCCTCCTTGGTCTGCTCCCCAGGGAGCACCAGCATCGATCCCACAGTGCACTGTCAGCACTCACAACCTTCAAGCTCATTTTAGGGCTCTTTATTTGTACCCTTTTAATTCCTGAATTACCAATCACCACCTCTGCTTCATGCTCTGTGGCACTGGAGCTTGCGGAGCCAGAGGATGCACTGAGGAGCACCGGTACATACGGAAAGAGCTCTGGGTACCTAGCAAAGGGCTCTGCCTCCTCTACATGAGCTGCTCACCCTGCACAGAAAGGCAGGAGCAGGAGGGGCAGGAGGGCAGAGACTGAGGATGCACAGCCCTGAGATGGGGCAGGAGGGCAGAGATGGAGGGGTGCACAGCCCTGAGATGGGGCAGGAGGGCAGAGATTGAGGATGCACAGCCCTGAGATGGGGCAGGAGGGCAGAGATTGAGGATGCACAGCCCTGAGATGGGGCAGGAGGGCAGAGACTGAGGATGCAGAGCCCTGAGATGGGGCAGGAGGGCAGAGATGGAGGATGCACAGCCCTGAGATGGGGCAGGAGGGCAGAGACTGAGGATGCACAGCCCTGAGATGGGGCAGCTGCTGTCTGGCTGCTCATCCTGTGCTGCCAGTGTGGGGAAGAGGCTGCAGCAGCTCTGTTGCTGGGTCTGCTGCACACGCTGGGATCTGGAGTGGTAAGGTTTACTCAGCTCAAAATCATCTAGACCCTCCCCAAAAAATCGAAACACTGGAAAAATGCCTGAGGCAACAACTTCATTGGTAAACTAAAGCATCTTGCTGAGAATATCATAGACCCAGCAAATCATAATGCAATTTCCTATGCAAAAAGGGTTTATCTCTATCTAAATATTATTCTGCACTGTTACTCATTGTAGAGAAGTTATTGCTCTCCTAGGTTAACTGATTGAACTTCGGAAATAGAGCTGCAAGCTTATTGTACAGACGGGAGCTTGACTTTTATTGCTCCTAAATTGTAGTGATACTATTAGATGTGAGTAAAACATACACTCCATTAGAAAATATTTAAGTTTGGTACCACTTTGAAATGAAAAAAGATTAAAAGAAGCATTTCTTCAGTCTAGTCCGCCATGAAATTGGAGTCTATTTGGTATGTGAAATGTGTGATACAAATAGCCTAACAATTAATGACAAAGGAAGAGCTGGGATGGATTTATGGCTTAAAGTACCCCGGATTTCACAAGGCTGGAGTGGCAGCAAGGGAAATGTGTTATTAGATCATTACAGGCTTTTCTGCGAGAGCCACTGCTGCTAAAGTTGCGGCAAGGTGTTTTATTATTACCCTGTTCCCACATAATACTCTGAAGCACTCTCCTCTTGGGATACGGTTGTCTCAGTGGGAGGCAATCCATGTCTCTGCTGCAGATGGGTTCCTTTGGAAAACCTTATCAGGAACTCCTCAGCCTTTTTTTTTGCAGTAGGCAGTGGTGAAGTGCTTTCCATGGCCAGGCCATGTAAGGAGCCTGTTGATCAGTGTAAGTTCAGTGCATTGCCATGGCCAGGCCATGTAAGGAGCCTGTTGATCAGTGTGTAAGTTCAGTGCATTGCCATGGCCAGGCCATGTAAGGAGCCTGTTGATCAGTGTGTCAGTTCAGTGCATTGCCATGGCCAGGCTCTGTAAGGAGCCTGTTGATCAGTGTGTCAGTTCAGTGCTTTCCATGGCCAGGCCGTGTAAGGAGCCTGTTGATCAGTGTGTCAGTTCAGTGCTTTCCATGGCCAGGCCGTGTAAGGAGCCTGTTGATCAGTGTGTCAGTTCAGTGCATTCCCATGGCCAGGCCGTGTAAGGAGCCTGTTGATCAGTGTGTCAGTTCAGTGCATTGCCATGGCCAGGCCGTGTAAGGAGCCTGTTGATCAGTGTGTCAGTTCAGTGCATTCCATGGCCAGGCTGTGTAAGGAGCCTGTTGATCAGTGTGTAAGTTCAGTGCTTTCCATGGCCAGGCTGTGTAAGGAGCCTGTTGATCAGTGTGTCAGTTCAGTGCTTTCTCATGGCCAGGCCGTGTAAGGAGCCTGTTGATCAGTGTGTCAGTTCAGTGCATTCCATGGCCAGGCTCTGTAAGGAGCCTGTAGATCAGTGTGAGCTCAGAGCTGCTGGCTGTCAGCGGGTGATGGGTCTGGGGGCTCCAGCTGCTCGGGGCAGCCCTGGCACTGTGGTGGGTCTGTCCCTGCTGCCCAGTTCAGGGTCCTTCCTTCCCCTGGGTGCTCTGCATGGCTTTGCCCAGTGCAGCTCCCCCCGTGACCCCCATTCTCCTTTCCTAATGCTTGGAGTGTGTGCAGGCAGAGGTGAGCCTGAAGCTCTTTGCTGTGCCCAGAGGGTGAGGATTTGGGATGCTGGTGTAGGGACGAAGGGAGGGCTTTTTGGAGATGTGGATTTCACCAGTGCCTGTGCCTTCAGTGAGCCTGGGGAGAGCTGAGCCCCCAGTTAGCCCAAGGATGGGAGACGCCTCATCCTGCAGCGCTGCTGCTGCTGCTGCTGCTGTTGGGGAGGGTCTCAGCTGCAGCCCTTCCCCTCCCACGCGTGGCTGGTGGTGTCCAGGAGGGACCCAGGCACTGTATCCCCCACCAGCAGCTTAAATAAGCATCTATATGAGCATATATATACACCCAGCAGCCGAGTTGTGCCTTGGGCTCTCTCTCAGGGTGGGAAAATAGATTGAGGTAGGACTGGTGTTTTGGGTGCCTTCTGGGTGCAGATCCAGGGCCTGTGGTGTCAGATGAGCATTATATGACCCTTGGGAGTATAAACTGCATTTCTAATCCAGCTTTCTCACCTTGCACTTTGTATGAGAGTCATCTTGTACAGGTGCCTCTGTGCTGGAGCATGCAGTGCAGGTTACGTATCTCCTTCTTCATTAATGGGATTTATATCCTTGGTGCTCCTCGCTGGATGACTTAGTATTGTAATGAAGAACATGAGTGCTGCCTTAATTAAAATGTAACCCCCATATTAATATATATGTTGCCACTGAAAATTGAGATTCACTGAAAACTGAGTTTAAGAGCTTGTGGCAGGTGTAACGGGCGGCACTGCAAGGGGAGGAGATTTGGGGTGCCCCAGCTGGGCAGCCCAGGCAGGCCCATGGCAGGGGCTGAGCTCAGAGCTGCCCCATGGCCCCAGAGCAGGCAGGCAGCTGCTGCCCCTCTGCCTGGCACTGGGGACCCCACAGCTGTCCCAGGGGTGCGCTGCCACCTGCCCCATGCTCAGCGCTGGTGGGAGCCTGTGCCAGTCCTGTGCTCACTCCCAGGATGTTCTCTTGTACCAGGGAGGTGCAAAGCAGCTTAATGAACCAGAGAATTTATTCCATAATATTACTTAAAAAAATCTTGTAAATGCAAACATTCCGAGCCTGTCTCTGAGCTGTGCATGCATTGCCATTGGCATATGATCAGTTATGAAGATATTTTGCATTCAAGGGTTTGCGGTTTCTAGGTCCATGAATATTCAGGCTCCAGCTCGCCCTTTTTGTCTGTGTTCCACACCTACCCTTTCCATTCCTTTGCGCCTTTTTTTTTTTTCCACTGGATTCAATTAGTTCTATTTGCTGCTTTAGCAATAAAACAATTCCCTCTGTGGCATTAAAATGAGTTTCTTTCATTATTTCATTTGGCTTCTTGTTATATGTGGAGGGAAGGTGGGGAGCTGTGCTCTGTGCCCCAGCTCTCAGGGGCTGCCAAACCCTGGGGGACAGGAGATGCACTTGGGGCAGCGTTAGGAATTAATGAAGGGCACTGCTGGTGCAGAGCCGCCGGAGCTGCGCTGACAGAGCCGCGTTCAGAGCCACCAGGAGAGTCTGACCAGTGCCAGGGACCTTCGGTGGGACTGAGGCGCCTGAGCCGCTGCAGCCTTCAGTGTGCTGACCATGCTTGGGTTGGGGGCTCTGGCCCGTTCTCGCATGGCCCTTGCATTGCCTGTTGGTAATGAAACGCAGGGACTTGAGCTCCTGCCTGGCTTGGATGAGGCACGAGTCAGTCTGAGCGGAGGCACCAGTGAAAGCAGCAGGAGGTTTGTGGCAGCACTGTGGGTGCTGCCTGGCTGCAGGGGCTGAAGCTGGTCGGGGTCCTGGTCCCGAGCCACGCGCAGTGTGAGGAAAGCACGGGGGCACTGTGAGAGCCAGGACAGCTGGGATCGCGTGGGCAGCGTGTACGAAGAGTCGCACACAGTGCCACAACACTCACCTGGCTACTCTTGGAGTGCCCTTTCAGGGGCTGCAATGGCATTGGGAGCGTGCACTGCAGACAGACCATAAATCATTCGTTTCGCACTGTGCTAAACACAAATCCCATTAGTGCACTGAGGAGCATCTAAGTAGAGAAAAGAAAAAAAGAAAAGATAGGAAGAGGAAACGAGATTTAAATCTAATTGTTTTTCTGCCTGTGTTTCACCGCTGTTTGTGTGGGGCATGATGGAATGCAGCAGAGGGGAGGCACACGGTGGGAGTGGGAGCCAGTGCTGTTCCTGCTCTGCTGCCCCGGACAGCTGACGCACGTGTTGAAGGTCAACGGGAGGAGATGTGGCTTTGTGTACTCAAAATTATGGTTTTAATTACTTTTCCTCCTCTTTCTGTGACTGGAGAAGGTTAAAGCAGTTGTGCTGATTCCAGTTGCTTTTTCATTCTGAAGTTAAATCTAGAACCAAATGAGAATTTCCAGGCTGGTGGAGGGGCTGCAGACCCTAGGGTCTGACAAGCACCCAAATTTCTGGAAAAAGAGGTTTGTGCCTTTCCTCTCCCCACAGAAAGGCCCGTGCCCTTCTGGAGAGCAAGTGGGCACTGGTGCTGGGTGGCTCCAGATGGAGCTGCAGGTTCGGGCAGGATGGGTGGCTGCCAGTGCCACGGGTCAGTGACAGCGGAGTTCAGAGGGACAAAGTAAAGGAGCTGGACAAGGAAAGGGGTCTGTTAGGGATGGAAAGCCACAAAATTAGAGCATGCAGTAGGGTAAGTAGGACTGCAAAGTTCTGTAATTAATCACACTGTTGGAACTTTTAAAGGAAATAAATGTGATAAAAGGATTTGTCCAAATAGATTACAGGCAAATTAGGAAAAAAAAAAGGTGGAGTCATCATGGCCATGGAAATTGTGCTCTTCAGAAATCTTCAATCATCCTCACAATCAATTCTGCATTTCTTTAATAGTATGGTCTTGGATTAACCACTACCTGCATCCAGACATTAAATGAAATATCGAGTATTTGTCTCTCAACAATACATTTGGAAATTGTTTATTTCCCTGCTTGTCTTTTGCGATGTATTTCAGTCCTGCGACCCGAGCTGAAATCCAACGTGCTGAATGCCCAGCACTTGGTCCTGCTGGCTCCCGCCCCGAGGATCTGCAGCATGGGAGGGTTTTCTCATAAACCACTTGTTTGTTTGTGCAGACGATTACACCGGCTTTGCTATACAACAGTGTGTTTCTCTGCAGCAAACAATCTGCTTTATGGGTTTTCCTAGGAAAATATCAGCTCGCTATGCTCACTAATATGATTCAATTGTGTTGTGTTATCTGACCTTTAAGGAACTTGCAATCTATAATGACATGGTTCTACAGCAGAGCCACTAGTAAAAGCCCAGGCTCCTGGGGAATTCCGGCTGCAAATAAGTGAAGCCCGGCTACAGAAGCAGTAACGAGGCACTTTAACCCCTTGGCTGCCGGCCCGTGGGGGCGGGCTGCCGTCCCGCTGGCCCGGCGCTGCAGGGATGTGTGTGTGGGCAGCTGGAGCGGGAGCGCAGCTCTGTCTGGGTACGGATCCGGCAGCGCCCGGAGCTGGCGCCGCTCGCCCCTCTCCCCAGAGCGGGACACGGGACGGGGACAGCAGCGCTCGGGGCCGGCAGAGCCCGGGGCTGGCTGTGCTGGGCACGCACGAGAGGCTCCCGGTGCCCCGTTCCTGCTGGGCAGGCGAGGCTCCCCGTGCACACCTCGGCAGTGGCTGTGCCCGCCAGGGGCTTTGCTCACCATGGGCACTGCCTGCCATGGGCTGTGCCCGCCACGGGCTGTGCCCACTCCGGGCTGTGCCCGCCATGGGCTGTGCCCGCCATGGGCTGTCCCTGCCATGGGCTGTGCCTGCCATGGGCTGTGCCCACTCCGGGCTGTGCCTGCCATGGGCTGTGCCCGCCATGGGCTGTGCCCGCCATGGGCTGTGCCTGCCATGGGCTGTGCCCGCCACGGGCTGTGCCCCCTCCGGGCTGTGCCTGCCATGGGCTGTGCCCACTCCGGGCTGTGCCTGCCATGGGCTGTGCCCGCCATGGGCTGTGCCCGCCATGGGCTGTGCCCGCCATGGGCTGTGCCTGCCATGGGCTGTGCCCACTCCGGGCTGTGCCCGCCATGGGCTGTGCCCACCATGAGCTGTCCCTGCCATGAACTGTGCCTGCCATGGGCTGTGCCCACTCTGGGCTGTGCCCGCCATGAGCTGTGCCTGCCATGAGCAGTGCCCGCCATGAGCAGTGCCCGCCATGGGCTGTGTCTGCCATGGGCTGTGCCTGCCATGGGCTGTGCCCACTCCGGGCTGTGCCCGCCACGGGCTGTGCCCGCCATGGGCTGTGCCCGCCATGGGCTGTGCCCGCCATGGGCTGTGCCCGCCATGGGCTTTTCCTGCCGCCTGCGTGCACGGTGCCACGGAAATGATTAACGCTGCTGTCATTGCCACCCACCCACCACTCCCGTCTGTCCACTGCGGGCACCGTGCCACTTGTGGGGGCACCAGCACGCTCTGCTGCAGATGGGGACCGCACACGTGTCCCCTCGTCCTCCTGGAGGCATGGGGGTCACGTCACTGCCACGCTGGCTGTGTGCTGCTGCTGGAGAGTGTGGCACTGTCCTGATCTGGTGTAATGTGGCCTCTGGCCCCCAGTGCTCCCTTCTGGCCTGCCAAGGTCCCAGGGGAACGTGACGCTGCAACCCATTGGCCTCATGGCACAGTGGAAGCTCAGCAGGCAAACTGTTATGTGCCTACATCATCCTTTAGCTCTCGCTGTTGTTTTCCCACTCGGAATTTATCTGCACGGTGCTATGGGGAGGTCTGTAGGTCTGTATGGTCTGTAGGTCTTGGTCCCAACCAAGACTGGAGTGACCCCTGGATTGTAGATCAAACAGCCTGGTTTTCTCAGCTAGGGCAGTGCCAGCCCCCGGCTCGTGCTGCTGGTCCCTGAGGGCCTCAGGCTGGAGCAGGACATGGTGCTGTTCAGGAGGCCTTGGGAAGCCTCAGGGTGTCTGTCCCCTGTGCTCTGGCTGTATTTGCAGCCCACTAATCACTGTCTGATCCCTCTGATTGCTTCTGTCTGACCTCCCTCCATGGCTGGAATGCTTTACCTAAGAGGCATTTCAGGGATTTTATTCAGCTGAGTGAAAGATGGGGGATAGTTGGGAATCTGTCAGACCCAGAAAACTGGCAAGAAATAGGGAACTTGAGCAGAGAAACAAACACTCCGGAGATTCACAGAAAGATCTGGGTTGGAAAGGACGTTGAAGATCATCCTGTTCCAGCCCTCCTTCCAGCCAGGTGCAGGGTGGTGTGGCTGGAGCACTTGCTGGCAAAGACTGAGACCAAAAGATTTTGAAGGATTGGTTTATCAGAAGCTAAGGACAGCCTGTGCCAAATTCTAGGTGCTGGGTTTTAAGAAAGTTTCCTCAGTCTGCTGCACCAGCTTTTGGCAGAAATCTTTGTGAAACGACTTTTCCACTGAGGAACAGGAGATCAGAGAACTGTTCCCTTTAACACTTGAGTGTGCATGAACTTGCAGGGATATTGTTTGAAGCTCTGCTACCCTTGTTAAAGGTCACTTTTTGATCCCATCAAATACCCTCTTTACCTGGAGATAAGATTTAAAAATGGAAGACGAAAGGGAAAGGGCTTAAGGAAGAAGGAGAAGCGGGGAGCTGGCTGGGCAGCCGGCGCCGGGCTGGCAGCAGGGGGGAGATTAAAGCGGGCGCTGGCACAGCCGGGAAGGGGCTCTGTGGGGTGGGATGGGGGGCAGCAGAGGGGCTGGGGTCTCTCCAGGGCTGTGGGGCAGGAGAACTGCCCATCCACGCTGCTGCCGCTCCTTGCCCCGCCAGAGCCTGCTGCTGCCACAGCGCACAGAGAGGAAACCGCGCCGGGCCAAGGTCGCGGCTGAGGTCAATAAATTATACATGACAATTAATCTTAGAAACCTGCGATTCAGGGGAGAGAGGCGAGGACACTGCGGCTCCTGCGCCGGGCTGGCAGGCGGGTGCCTTGGCTCCATGTCAGCCCGGGGAAGGCAGTGAAAAACAAGTCTGTGCCGGGATGCTGGGAGCCGGCGTGAGTCACCCGGCGCGGCTGGCACACTGCGGGTGCCCTTCCCGGCTGGCAGCGGCTGCCGGCGCTCCCTGCCTGCCTCCCCGTGCGGGGCCGCGGCTCTGTGTCCGGTTTATCTCGGCTGTTTGAGGGGCCTGAAAAGGCCCGGGGTGGCCTTGGGGCAGCCCGCGTATCGAAGGACGAGAAGAGGCTTCAGTTCTTCTTTCTGGTTTTATGTTTATTAATTGTTTATCTAAAAGATGTTCTTTCAGCCGAACAAAGATCCGCTCAGCAGTCAGCCATGAGCGCACTGTCTCTGCCCTCCGGGGCAGGCACCTATCTTTATACCCATTGTGACGTGTACAATATTTATCATTTTTCCCCAATACCATCTATTCTTATAACTCGGTGTACTCTTAGTAATAACCAATCCAAAGGTGCCACCGTGGCCAAAGAAGATGGAGGAGAGGAGGAAGAAGAAGGAGGACAGGACACACCCCAATTCCTCCATCTTACTCCTCCAAACCCCCCTGTACATAAATCCTAAACCCTGTTTCTCTCCCTCTAATTAGCTAATCTTTTCACCCTTCACCCCGGTGAAGTCCTCCTATCCTCATCCTGTGTAGGGACAAAGTGCAGCCACCAGACACTTCTGGCAACATTCCAGGAGTCCCGAGCCCCCCCAAGGGTGGTCTCGATGGCCCGATATCTCAGGACTGAAATCTTGAGATCCGACAGCTCTGCTCTGCTCCCGGCTCACCCTCGCACGGGCCGTGAGCCCCCCGTGCTGGGCTTCAGCCATTGTGTGCCTGGCACAATCAATTCCCGTTTGAGGTGTTTTAAAATGTATAACTGTCTCCTTGAGACTACAGCATTCAGCAGGTGGTAACACTCAAAGCTTTTTTTTTAATCTGTAGTAAGGATTTACAAAGGAAACCTTGACTTTTAGATTGATTTTTAAATAAGCATATATTTAGCTGTTAGTGCTTGAAGTACATATTGGATTATATTCTTCTGCAAACAGAATATTCTAATTGATCTTGCTAATAAATAATGAAAGCCAGCCCTGCTACATATAATTCAAGGTTACAATGCATTTTGTATCAGCAGCACTGGGGGGTTTTTTAATACTTAAAAGAGTATTTCTTTTGAATAAGGAAAAAAAAAAGGCAGTGGGTGTGAGACTAAATGCTGTGTTTTTCTATAGAATTTCCTTTTGTTGTTTTCTAAACTGTAGTTAGCAGGTGTGACTGCTTGAGACCCTCCTATACATATAAAGCTAAACCTCAGAGCCTGTCCCTGTGCCCAGTGGCTGCCCCCAGGAGTGGCAGCAGCCAGGGATGTGCAGCTGTGAGCTGTGAGCTGGGCACAGCAGGCTCCTGGCAGGCTGCAGAGCAGCTCTGTGCCCCTGCTTCCCCCTGCAGCCCTGCTCTGGCCCCCACGGCCGGGCACACAGGGCTGTGTGCAGCTGGGGCACTCGGGTGTGGGTTATTGGGGGTTGCAGATGTGCTGCAGGTTCTGGGGTGCAGAGCAGGCACTAATCACCCAGTGACATTGCAACTACCATAGCGGACAGGCGCTTATTTGGCAGTTAAGTTGTAATTAGGGGAAATAACTATTTGTTCCCCATTCACAGAAGTTGTAAGCTGCAGCTGGCCAGCTTTGACCTGGTGTGTTTGTGCGGCTCAGCTGCATTGGCTTTGCCACAGGGCACAGAGCTCCTGTGTGCAGTGGAGGTGAGCCTGCTGTTACAGGGACATTCTCAGCAGCTGTCCCCGCGCCACGGCACAGCTCTCCTCCGGGGTGGCAGCAGTGGCTGGAGCAGAGGAGAAGGCAGGGCACCCTTCCAGGGTCATGCCATCCCACAGGCCCCACGGGTCAGGGACACAGGGCAGTATTGCTCTCTATTTCAGTATCGCTCTCTATTTATTTCCTACAGCATTTCTCCAATCTCCAATGCCCGCAGCCTGAGCACCAGGGAGGGCCCAGCCAGGCACCCGGTGGGGATGGCAGAGGATGAAGCTGTCTGGCTTTGCATCCCGCTGGCTGCGGAGGGACAGCCGGGTCTCCAGGGCTGGGGCAGGGTCCCAGCTGGCCGGCGGTGGGGCTGAGTGGGTGCAAGGGGCTCGTTGTGTTCCACAGCTGCGAGACCAGCTCCTCACTCCTGAGGAGAGCGCTGTGTGCCCCGTGCGGGACCTGCCCCTGCTTTCCCCCTGCTGGCACACGGGGCTGCTGCCCCTCCTGTGCCCCTCTGCCCCTGCTCAGGAAGCCATTTGTTTGTGGAGTCGGGAGTGGCGCAGGAGGATGAGCCGGTGCAGCTCTCCCAGGCAAGAGGAGACGTTCCTGTCATCCTTTCCCCATAGGCAGCTGGCAATCACTCTCCCACCAGCTGGAGTGACAACATGATTGGCCAGGAAAAGCAGCACAATATTAAAGAGCTGCTACTACACCTCATGGGAAATTCACTTTAAAATATTTTATTTAGGTGTGTGGATTTTTCTGCTTCTCCTCTCCTTGCTGCCCACCCCAGGGAGCACTCTCTGGGGTGCAGGCACTGCAGTGAATGGGGTCCTGTAGATCTCAGGGGGGGAGGACAGGGACACAGAGCCAAGCCCATAGGGTGTGTGGAAGCCTCATGCCGTGTCCCGTGCCTCCAGGGCACTGCCAGGCGAGGGAGCAGACTGACACGGAGCTGCAGAGCCCGTGGGTTGCACAGGCTGGCTGTGTTGGGTGGGAGCACACAAACAGAGGGTCGTGGCATGAGCACAGAGGGACTCTGCTGGGCCTGGCCAGGATGGAGGGCTGCTGCTGGTGCCTGTTTGTTAGCAAAGCTTCTCGTGGTTTTGCCTTTTGTCTGTTATAGGAAATCATGATAAATATGGATGTGAGTGCGCAGGGAGATGGGATGGTTAATTAGAGGAGAGTCCTGGGAGCGGGATCTCCTGGGCTGTAATTGCACCCTGGGGAGGGAACTGGTCCTGTAGGGACCCCCACACACTGCCAGGCTGTGGGACCTGGGGCTGGGGACTTCCCTCTCCACGGATCCAATTGTGCCTGCCTCACAGGCTTGTTGTGTGTGTCGGAGTTAATTAATGCTCATAAAGGCACTCAGCATCTTTGGAGAAGAGCAAAGGTATTGTAGCTGCTGTTAGGATTTACCAGGCAATGCAATTAGTTTAATTTCAGAGAGCCATCAGCCAGGCAGCCTCTGCACAGCCCCCGAGCTGTCCTGTGTGCCCACGGCCACAGACGGGTTCACAGGGAGGAGACGGCAGCACTGTGTCTGCTCCTTCCGAGCACCTCTTCCCCCCTGCCCCATGCCTGCCTCCTGCACGATCCCAGTTGTCACTCTCTGTCCTGTTAATGGCCTGATGTCATTGTGACCTGTGGCTCTGGTCACAGCAGCCTCCAGTGCTGTCATGAACAGTTGAAGAATAAAAGTCATCCCATTTCTGCTCAGCTGTTTACCTCACCGTGGGCTCTGGTGATGTCAGTCCCCCTCCTGCAGCCACCAAGGTCTCTGGTGACACCCCCACACTGCAGCCCCAGCTGCTGGGAGCCCAGATGAAGGATGTGAATCCAAACTAGCCTTTGCTCGGGTGTCAGTCTCCTTTATTTGTGCTGCTTCTGGCCGGCAGAGGTGTGGGACAAGCTCTGTCTCGGGCTAGGTCCAAGCTCTTTTAGTGTGGAATGTTGCTGTGTCCCAGAGACGTGGAGAAAGCAGAGCATTGAATCCTTCTGTCACGGGAGGAGGCAGGCGTGGCTCAGCCAGCCTCGCCTGTCTGCAGGATGAGGTGGGGTAGAGGCTGCATTTTTATATATCTATATGTATGTACGTGTGTCTCTGCGTGTCTGTGTACATTTATTGGGTTAAGAACTTGAGGACCATCTGTTGCAGCTTTTGGGGAAGCTAAAGCCATTTCTGGCATATGCTGAGGCTGGGGGTGATTAATCACTGAGGGCTCGGTGGTGTGCTGCCACAGAGGTGGCTCCACCACCCCACGGCCTGAAGCCAGGGTCCCTGGGCCCCTGACCCTCCCTGGCCATGGGCAGGGGCACTGGGGGGTGGCAGTGTCCCCTCCATGTGTTCTGGCACACGGTTCCCAGCGCTCAGGGAGGGCAGAGCCGCAGCCTGAGGCACCTGCACTGGTCACCTCTTTCCAGGCTGCCTCAGGGAGAATGTCTGCCATCAGCTTTGGTGCCCCCTCTCTGCACAAACCATTCTTTGTCACCAGCTCTTTTTTCCTTC
Organism: Zonotrichia leucophrys gambelii; assembly: GCF_028769735.1. Lineage (NCBI taxonomy): Eukaryota > Metazoa > Chordata > Aves > Passeriformes > Passerellidae > Zonotrichia > Zonotrichia leucophrys. The sequence goes on from NC_088184.1 coordinate 16,142,335, forward strand.
CAAGACATGAAAACTGAGACCTGTCGCCTTTCTCTTTGCTTTTGCAGCAGATGAAGATGTCAGGAGCCTGACTGGCTGTTGAAGAGATCTGCCATTACCTTTTTCCTCCTCCAATTTTTGAAATCATTTCATAGGAATCCAATTTTCTCTTTCATATTCACTTCTGCAAACAGATTTGAAAAACTCTTTGTTAGTCAGAATCATCTCTGAAATGTACTGCTGTATTTCTTTTTGCTATTCTAATTAGCCTTTTAACTCAGCACTGCTTGTATTTATAGCTGGCTAATCCTCCCTCTCCAGGCCCCATCCTCCTCCATAGTGGAACATTTGCACTGTTTAGAAGCCATTTCCTCTTTCCTGTTTTCTGTTTCCCAGTTCCTTTGCTGTGTGTGTTTCAATGCTCAGCTCTTGCCTGAGCTCCCTGATCAGAGGCAGGGTCCCCTTTGCTGCAGCACCTTTCCTGGAGCGAGATTCAGCTCCAGGCTGGCACAAGCCTTTGAGCAGCTGCCTTGATTCTCTCCTTCAGGATTATTTCAAGCCCATCTATTTTAGCTCCTCAGCTCCCACCGTCGGCTCCTGCAAAATGGGCAGCCCAGGGTGGGCACGGATGGAGGCGCGATTGCCTTGCCATGCCAGGGTGGGCACAGAGCCTCTGGCACGCTTTGGGGGCCACGGTCGTGTCCTGCCGTCCTGTGCAGTGACCCCCGTGTTCTGCCTTCCCCTCACACCAGTTCCTGCATCTGTGCAAAGGGGGCAATGGAACCAGATTTTTGTGCTCGTCCATCATCCTCATTAATCACCACAGTGTAGAATACATTTTTACTTTTTGATGCTTTTATGTGCTTAGGAGCCAGGAGGAATCCTTTTGCTGGAGTGTTTCAGTAAAACCCACCAGCTTAGCGTTGGGGAGCGTCACAGTTTGCCCAGGGTTGGGAGGGGTGGTAAATACAGACTTATCCCCCAGAGCCAGGGGGAGAGAGAGCACCCCCTAAGAACCCATTTTGCTGTCGCCTCTAACCCTTGACTTAGGAGCAATTCCCTTGCTAATGCTTCAGCTCTGCATTTATGAAGCTTAAGATAACTCAGAGCTCTTCTGGAGCAGCGCCAAATGCTGGCATAAAATATCAAAATGTCTTGTATGGTACAGAGCTTTATCTGTGGGCTGGAGCTGTGGGGCTTTCCCTTTATGTGGCCCTCCTGCCAGAACTCCTCAGAGTGGGCTTTCAAAGAGCAAATACGCAGGAGATCTGCTGGCTTAGCACAATTCCTAAATGCAGATAAGGCTTAGAGCCTCACACCAGGTAGGAAGATTCCAGCATCAGTTAAATGGGCTCGATTGTGCAAATCTCTGGCTGCGGCAGGGAGAGATGGGGAGCGCTGACAGATGGTCTGGCACAGCACGGGGAGCTGCTGAGGCACCCTGGCCAAAACACGTCCTGGTGGCCTTGTGGGACCTGGGGCTCCCAGCTGCCCATCCCTCTGGGGCTGGACCCGCCGTCGTGGCCACTGTCTCACACTCCCTCAGCACGTCCCTTCCCCTGGGCTGAGCTCAAACTGCCTCCATGGACAGCGAGTGTAAATCACCGAGGCTGAGCAGGATCCTGTGCTGCTGAGAGCAGCCCTGGCACAGGGAGGGGGGCTCGGGGCAGCCCCTGGTGTGGTGTGGGGACTGGGGCATGTGGGGCAGGCTCTTGTGCACCCAAAGCCCACCCAGGGCACTGCCCATCAGGCTTTGGTGGAAGTGCTGCCTCTCCACATTGGAGAGCTGCAGCCCAGGCCATTGCAGCGTGGCAGCCCCTGGTGTGGTGTGGGGACTGGGGCACGTGGGGCAGGGTGTTGTGCACCCCAAGCCCACCCAGGACACTGCCCATCAGGCTTGGGGAGAAATCCTGCCTGTCCGCATTGGAGAGCTGGAGCCCAGGCCATTGCAGCGTGGCAGCCCCTGGTGTGGTGTGGGGACTGGGACATGTGGGGTGAGCTCTTGTGCACCCAAAGCCCACCCAGGGCACTGCCCATCAGGCTTTGGTGGAAGTGCTGCCTCTCCGCATTGGAGAGCTGCAGCCCAGGCCATTGCAGCGTGGCAGCTCCTGTGGGGAGCAAGGAGAAGGGCAGGGAAAAGGAGGGCACTGGAATATGAGGCAGCACTGAGGGCAGCGTGAGGAGATGGTGTATGTCAGGAACTTGGATGAGAAGTAGGGGAAATCAGGACTTTGTTCCTAATACCATATTTTTAAACGTGCAAATCTGTTACTGCTGAATTATTTGCGCCACATAAAATATTAGTTCTTGTCAAGATATATCTTTCCTGTGCATAAACTGTGTAGTTTGATGCCGTGGTTTTTCTTATTCAATCTCTCTGCTCCTGAAAATTCATCTACATTTTATCATTTGCTCAATTTTCATGTTTGTGTGGCATTTCTGAGATAACCATGGCATCAATCCTCTGCTTTGGGAATCTCAAAGCCCTGGTGGGGAAGAGTGGCTCGCAGTGCCCCCAGTCACAGGCCTGCCCCTGGCACCAGGATGCACACAGCAGGGTTTGGTGCTGATGGATGGGCAGGCAGAGCAGATGTGGGTGGGTACAGCTCCCCAGGACCCAGGGATGTGTTCCAGGAGTGATGTGAGAGGCTCAAATGTGGGCTGTGGCCAGAGCTCCCTGGGCACCAGGGCACAGTCCTCAGCAGCCTCAGGCTGAGGACAAAGCATCATTTTCAGCTTGAAAAATTGTTTTATTGCATGTAGCACTGGGCACAGCATAGGAAAATATTGAAGAGGTAAAGCAAGAAATCCCCCTAGGAGCACATTTGGCCACCAGGATTGGACATGGCTGCCTCAATGGCTGTCACTGGCATCTTCAGTTCCAGCTTCTCGGCGTGGATGCCCCAGTCTCCCTCATGCAGCCTCCATCAGATCTGGAATCTCAGTGCCCTGCGTCTGCCTTTGGGATATCACTGGAGCTGGACGAGAGGCTCTGGCTGCTCCTGACCCTTCCCCAGCTCCCCAGGTTTGCCTCTCAGTCCTTCCCCCAAGCTGGCATTCCCTCAGCTGGGGCTCCAGGCTCACAGCCTCCTCAAGACCTTGCAGTAAAACTTCACACATCATTTATCACGAGATGTATTAATGGTACAAACAATCTCTTAGCTTCCTTTTATCTCAGCAGGCCCACCATGTGCTTTGCCCATGACTATTAGCAGCACAGATGACAGTTTAGGCAGTGAATGGATGTTTTCTAGTTCCTTTTCCTTACCCCCCTGTATTAGTGGGAGTTCTACTACCAGGCTAATGTGAGAGTAGATGAGGAAGTTTATAGCATAGAGGGGGTTAAAGTCCTGTGTGTCATTGGGGTTAAAGTCTTGTGTGTCATTATGCACAGACCAAGATTTCTGTCTCCCAGTCCAGTTGGTGCTTTTTAAGCATCATAAATCTGTCCTCTTGCTGCTGGAGCCAGCAAGAAATCACACCTCACTGTGTCAGTCTCCAGTTGGTGTCTTGTCCTAATTTAAGCAAAACCATGCAACTGGTGCTACTGTATGGGAATGCAAACGTTAACGCCTCATCTGCGATGCTGCTGCTGGTTCTGCAATCATTAATCTAATGAAACTGGTAATAACTCTTGGGGATGTGGTTCTGGGTGAAATCTCAGCTCAGCTAGAGACACGCTGCGCAGCCTGTCTGTTCAGGCAGAGATTTGTCATCTGCACGATGGAGGCACCTGGAATGGAGCTGGATGCTGCTGCTTGCTGGGGAGCAGACTGGCAGGGTGTGTTGGTGGAGCTGCACGCTCAGCACTGCTCGGCGGGGATGTTCCCCACACCAGGGCTGTCTGTCTGTCTGAGTGTGATGGGCCCAGCTGCCCCTGCAGACCCGGGACACGGAGCCACAGCCGCGCTCTGTTCAACCACACACCGTTTTGTTGTCTCTGTGGCTGGAGGCTTTCATGAGAACATGCAGTTTTTGTCTGCACTCCAGCAAGAGGAAGAAGGATGCTTATAATCTGGTGCTGGAGAAATTGGCTGAGAATCAGAGCTCTGTGCCAGCCCCCTTTGCTCTCCCAGAATCTGCAGCAGAGATGCCTGGGAGCTTTTCTTAACCGTTCTTTTTGCCACAAAAAAAAAAAAAAAAAAAGCTGCTAAGTCAAAACCTAAACAGTTTGCAAACTAAAGTTGATTTTCATGAACCTTTGGATTTTAAAGTGTTTGGGGGAAAAGTTCCATTGTTGACAGAACACCTTCTCTCAGCTGCGCTGGTGAACAGGCTGGAAAATGAGTCAGAATGTGAAGGCTTAATTACTTCAGGCCTAGCATGTAAAAAACCCCAAAACTAATAGGGCTGAATTCTTGGAAGACTGCATTTCCATAGACACCAAATAATTTGCTGAGAGATTATAAGGTGTTGGTCTTTCATCCACACAGGAAGAGCATTTTATATTTTAAAACCTCTTCAGGGAAAGAGAACCATGGCTGGCTTGTCTGTAGGCAGGGATTCCTTCCGGACAGGCCGCAGGAGGTGTTGGTGTGAGCCGGGCAGGCTCTGAGCGGGAGCAGAGCTGATTCTGGGCTGGCAGCCCTGTGTGCCCGGAGGTGCCATGCCCAGCACAGCCTGGCCAGGAGCCCTGCCCAGGCACACCGTGCCAGGCAGCCGCTGTGCGTGGCAGAGACTCTTGCTGCGCAGAGATCCAGCTCTGTGCTTTGCCTGCCCTCCGTGCCCAGGCTGGCCGGGGTCGGTGACCGTGCCAGCTCCGGGAGCTCCCCATGGCATCTGCCCGGGCACTGCTGCAGCTGCTGCTCCTCGGAGGCTCAGGATGGTGCTGGTTATCCCGCTGGCTTTATGCACTTCCGAGGGGGCAGAGGGAGGGAAGTTTATGGCTGCATTTATGAGGAGCTTGAGATTATCTGCATACGCTAGAAAAATCACAGAGGCTATATAAAAAAGGGAAAGTGCCATCCCTCGGCAAGCGGAGTGAATTGGTATTAGCCTGCAGTCAAAGAGGATCTTAAATTATTGTTGTCTTTTTGTATTGCTGTACAGTAGTTTAAAGATAAAAGCCATCTGGGAAGGGTTGAGATAAGCTGTGGGGGGAGCCAGCCGAGCCCAGAGCCCAGAGCCCAGAGCTCAGGCACTGACTGCAGCGTGCTGGAATGAGCCTGCTGCCTGCCTCAGGTTGTGCTTCACCTCCCCGGGCTCAGGGTGACAGAGCTGCAGCACCCAGGGCTAAACCTGCCTGGCTGCTGCAGCCTCCTCCCCACAGCTGCCTCTGCAGGCCCTGCTGACTGCACCTGCCTGTTGCAGACACCTGCTCAGGAAGCAGCTCTGGCTATGAGTGCGCTTGCTGTCCTTGCTGTGTGTTATCCCTGCTCTTTCCCCAAAACAGAAGCTGCACGCCCTGAGCTGGCTTGTCCCCACGTCCCTGTTGCTGTGACACCTTCTCCATCACTGGCACAGATTAGGGGAGGTGTTTGCTCCTTCTCTCCCAGTGCTGAGGCGTGTGCCTGGGCATGGGGTGAGTCTGGCTGTGCTCAGTGCAGGGGACACGGCTGGGGTCTCACCCAGCAGAGGAAGGGGGGCTGCAGGGCCCCATGCCAGCTGATTGTGGGGATGCAGGGGAGGCCTTTGCCTGGCCCAGTGCTGACTGCAGTAGGGCTAACAGAGTGACAAGCCCTCAAATCAGCTGGTGCCTGCCTGGGTTGGTAATTTAAACATGAGTTTATTAGAAATAATTAATTTAGCCTGCAGCAGAATGGCACAGGTAGAGCAGCAGGAGGTGGCATGTGTTGGGAAGGGGAGATGGTGGCACTCCTTGTGCTGAGGAGCCAGCAGTGCCAGCCTCATTGGCAGCCCTGCTCCCCTCTCCCCTGCTGCTGGCACCCATGGCTCAGTCCCACAGGATGGTCTGGGAGCATTGCTCCAGGCTGGCTCACTGCCTGGGCATACCACTGGCATTTTGGGCCTTTCCTGGGAGCAGGGAGGAGGAGGGTTCTGTACTGCAGTACAGCAGTTTTACGCCATGCAGGGAGTGTGTTGGGCCCCAGGAATGCCAAAGCAGTTCCACAGAGCCAGGTGTGAAGGCAGCCTGCAGAGAGGGGCGAGCAGGGGCTGCACTGTCGGAGAGTGTCCCTGCTGGGGCTGTTGGGAAGGCAGCAGTGGAGCACCCGGGGCTCCCGTGCCAGGGCAGAGCCTGGGTGGCAGCAGGGCACTGGGGCACGGGCAGCACAGGCTGAGCTCGGTCACGGTGCCAGCCCAGAGCGCCGTGCCCAGGAGGGACAGCCAGGGCTGGGCTGGTGGTGGGCACGGTGGGCTCCATCTGTGCTGCCTGTGGGGCTGGGGGCTGGAAACCAGCCCTCCTGGCAAGCACGGAGGCATTACTGTAATCTAGTCTGCAGGAGATAAAAGCCCAACGAGCTTTGTGGAGTCAGACAAGGATAAGCACTGACAAAGTCTAGAATGTTTTTGCAAATGATAATGGCTCTCCTTAATAAAATGCCAATCACAGCAGTGGCAGCAGAGGCTTCATGGCCATCCTGAGCACGGCCACCCCAGCCTGGGAGCAGCCACAGGCTGACTGTGGCCGGGGCTGGTAGCTGGCCATAACACTGAGCTGGCAGCCCGGAGCCTTGCCCAGCTCCACCTCAGGCAGCAGCACTCACAACTCCAGCACTCACCAGGGCCCCCTGCACCCTCCAGCAGCCAGCACTGACCCTGCTGCTGCTGCTGCCCTGCGATGGACAGTGCTGAGAGGGACTTGTGGCCTGTGCCAGCCTTGCTGGGACTGTCACTGCACCAGCGGGGCTGGAACGCTGCTCCAATCCAGCAGGACAGGAGCAGAGCAAGGGAGTCAGAAACTATTGCTGATTCCCCAACGGCCTCAAAATATGTCTTTGTGTGGTGCTGCTTTTTGAATTGCTGCATTCACACAGCAGCTTGAGGGGAGTGATAAGGCTCATGAATATGGAAATTTTCCTCAGATGGGGGAAGGGGGTTTGCTGGGACCTGGGGTGCTTTCCTGAAGCGTTCCCATCCTGGAACACAGGGAGCACAGGGAACTGGTGTCTGAAGCAGCCCCCAGTGCTCGCATCCACCCTGGCTCTTGGACCAGGGGCCCAGGGAAGGCTGTGGGGGAGCTCTGTGAGGATCACAAGACATTACCTGTGCCTGTGTAGGACAGCCAGTTTTGGTGGGGCTGGGCTCTGCAGAACAGGCTCCTGCAGTTCAGCACACGCTGTCCCCGCCGGCAGCGCCCCCCGCCATCCTGCTCCGTGCCTGTGCAAATGGCTTTCCAGTTTCTTGGCTTGGAGCGCTCCTCTCCTTGCTGATCCGCCTGCCAGCTCGGGGCTGAACCTCCCCGTGCTCCCTGCAGCCATCTGCACGCAGCCAGAGCCCATGGCTCGGGACAGGCGGGCAGGAGCCCTGCTGCAGGGGGGGCTCTGTGTGCCCCAGCCACAGCCTGCGCCAGCATGACTGGTGTGTGCTGGGAGCCCCCGCCAGGGCTGGCCTGCCCCAGTCCTGCCCAGGTCCCCAGATGGCTCCAGGGCGCAGGGCCAAGAGCCCCCAGTGCCACAGAGCTCAGCATGCCAGTCCCTGCAGCCCTCCAGCACTGGGTGCCCCAGTGTGAGCTGTGGGGGACAGTCCCAGCCTTGGGCATGGGGCTCAGCATGGGTGCTTGCTGCACTGCTGCTGTCCCCAGCACCATTGTGCATGGGGCTCAGCGTGGGTGCTTGCTGCACGGCTGCTGTCCCCAGCACCATTGTGCATGGGGCTCAGCGTGGGTGCTTGCTGCACGGCTGCTGTCCCCAGCACCATTGTGCATGGGGCTCAGCGTGGGTGCTTGCTGCACGGCTGCTGTCCCCAGCACCATTGTGCATGGGGCTCAGCGTGGGTGCTTGCTGCACTGCTGCTGTCCCCAGCACCATTGTGCATGGGGCTCAGCATGGGTGCTTGCTGCACGGCTGCTGTCCCCAGCACCATTGTGCATGGGGCTCAGCGTGGGTGCTTGCTGCACGGCTGCTGTCCCCAGCACCATTGCACATGGGGCTCAGCGTGGGTGCTTGCTGCACGGCTGCTGTCCCCAGCACCATTGTGCATGGGGCTCAGCATGGGTGCTTGCTGCACTGCTGCTGTCCCCAGCACCATTGTGCGTGGGGCTCAGCGTGGGTGCTTGCTGCACTGCTGCTGTCCCCAGCACCATTGTGCATGGGGCTCAGCGTGGGTGCTTGCTGCACGGCTGCTGTCCCCAGCCGCTGCTCCAGCCTGCTCTGCACACTTCCACTGGTTATTGATCGCTCTAAAAATCTTTAAAGATTAACTTCTGGGAACAAATATGACATCTTTATGGAGAGCCAGAACAAGCTGCTTTAGCATTCGGGTGGCTGCTTTGCTGCACGGAGACATCTGTTTGCAGCAGGACGCGCAGAGCAAATGATCTGTCAGCGTTCAGGGGCGTCCTACGAGCAGCTGCTCCCCTTGGTGGAGGCACAGGTAACCTTGCCATCCCTGCAGCTGCACGAGTTGCACTTGTCACCCTTGTCAGTGCACCGAGTTCCTGGCACGAGCTGTGAGGCCAGCCAGTGCTTTCACTGTGTGCAGCCTCCAGGGGAAAGCCAGGTAGGGCACGGCCTTCCAGAAGCTTGGAGGGAGGGAGCAGCTGGCAGCAGCTGAATTCATCCCAATCCTTTGGATTGGCTTCTTTGCCACAGCTAGAGATAGCTTTCCTTGTGGCCACGATGCGGAGCACACCTGGGAGCAGGGGCTCTGGCTCCCCAGGGGTACAGCACCACGGTGCACCACAGTGTAGTCTCTATGGTGGTTCTGCTGCAGGAGGAGAACCTGCTGCAAAGAAATAACTGTCCTGCTGCAAAGCCCGGCCTGTGGCAGGGCAGCACACTGTGTGAATGAAGGGACCTTTACCCAGAGCAGTGAATTGTCATTAGAAATCACTCAATGATTTATGTCAGGAAGAGCAAGTCGCATATTGGGTCATCCTGCTCATCTCACCAGCCGTCATTTGTGCATACCCTCTGGGATATTTGCCAGGTATCTCCAATCCATCTCATGCTGTGGAGTTTTCCCCTTTCCCTGGAATGGCAATTCCCTGACTAACATGGTTTGCTTCCAGAAAACTTTCTCCAATATTCAGTCTGCGTTTTCCTTATGTTAATTTCTTGCCTTTACAGCTCTGATTAATAACTCTGTTTATGCCACTAGAATATTTGCAGGCCCTTGCCATTGATGAGGGGACACTTAATAGAAGAGAGATGTCTGTAGGTCTAATTGCTTAACGAAGGGGTGAGGAACATTCTCTGTTCCCCTGGGTTCTGCAGGACCAGCAGATATTTCTGTGGTTTGACTGTGTCACAGTTATGTTCCCCTGGGCTGGCTCCAGCTTTCTGGTCACCCTTGTGTCCCCTTCTGCAGGCTCCTTGTCCCAGGGAATGCGGCTTCCACAGTGCAATCCAGAAACAGGACAGGGTTCCTATATGGGTTCTTACTGCCTTGCAAATTGGGGTAAAAACCCCCAGGGAAGAGGCCCAACAGTGAGTGCCTGTGGGTCCAGGTTCCTCAGCCCCACCGTCCAGGTGTGTGTGCATGTGGCACTCCCCACCTGTCGTTGAACCCATCAGCTCTCTCTCTGTTCCCAGCTCTTGGTGTTGTTTTTGCTCCCCAGCACGTGGCAGTTCCTCCTCCACAGACACCAAACGCTGTGCATCCCCAGGCAGGAGCTGGAATCCAGCCCCGTGTGCATTTCCCAGTTATCCCAGTTCCCCTGTGGCACTGCTGAGGCTGAACTCCCCGTGCAGCCCCGTGTGCATTTCCCAGTTATCCCAGTTCCCTGTGCACTGCTGAGGCCATCCCAGTTCCCTGTGGCACTGCTGAGGCCCACGTCCCTGTGCAGCCCCTGAGCATTTCCCAGTTATCCCGGTTCCCTGTGGCACTGCCAGTTCCCCTGAGGCCAATGTCCCCGTGCAGCCCAGGGTGCCAGCTGGGCAGTGCTGGCACCTGAGCCTGTTGCTGCCCGGGCATCTCCTCCGTGCAGCAGCTTGCAGGAGCTCAGTTCCCCTCCTCGCCCGAGACTTTGGCAGCCTCACAGTAAAAAGAGGCTCCAAAAGGTCTTCTGACCCCCTGCAAGGCTCCCCAGCCTTCTTGAGTGGAAGGAAAGGATCCATTAATGTTTGGCTTCATTTCTGTTTATCAAAGAGGAAAAAGCTTTTGTCAAGCATCAAAGTGGCGATTCAGGACACAAAGCAGCTGCTTTGCTGTGGGCTCCTGAGGAACCTGAGGAAGGAAAACACTTGTTCAAAATTCCCCACTAAACTGGTGAACCTGAAAACCCCAATTTGTTAAACGAAGAGGATCAAGAAATTCCCTGTCTGCTGTAAGCCTCTCTGGAGTCTGGAGCTCTATCCAGGTCTGAAATCCTGGGCAGAAAGGATACCAGCATTGCACCCTGAGGGGATCTGGGACTCCAGGCTGGAGCTGGAGCTGGAGCCAGCTGTGCACAGAGGCCTCAGACAGACCAGAAAGCCCCAAACTGGCTGAAGCAGCTGCAAGGGAAACGTAAAATAAACATGTGGCCTGAAGTCCGGATGTGCAGTTTATTTTAAAACCTAATAACTCCAGATAATTGATAGTGGAGCACAGTATTTTCCATGCGTTGGATTACGAGCGTCTGTCGCTCACCAGAAGCTGTAACCTTGAGCTATGAGACATTATTGGCAGTATTTAACACAAATCTGTTTTCCATCATTGTCAAATCCCACTTCAATATGCACCACAGGAAGAAAGCCGAATGCTAAATTGATTTCTCTAATGGGAAGTGTTCTTCAGGAGATACCGACCTGTGTGGAGATGCATTAATAGGATTACAATGGAGCCTTTTTATTTTCCTTTATTTTTAATGGATATTTCCTATTCTGACACACCTGTGAGGTGCTGCTGGCCACAGACACGGCAGGGCAGTGTACCGCGAGGGGAGCGTCTGTCTCCGGATCTGCAGCTCCTGAGCTACACGGGATGGAGCTGTGGTGGCTCTGCCAGGCTGTGGCTGCAGGGACAGCCTGGGAGCAGCAGCATTCCCCAAACACCAGGAACTGCCGACTGGGAGAAGGGGCTGCATCCTGCTGGCACCTGGCAGCACCCAGGACATCCCTACATCCCCTCTTCTCCTGCCCCAGCTGCCCTGGGAGGGCCTGGAGACGCATCTGGAGAGAAGCAAAGGGAGCCCAGACGCAGCCCGGAGCTGGTGTGGAAGCCAGGGGCTCAGCACCTGTCCCAGCGGCCAGAGCAGTGCAGTGGGCAGCACTGGCCACCGCCGTCCCCACAGGCTCCAGGTGATCAGTCTGGGCATTGCTGGTGCCAAGCAGGCAGGAGGAAGCTTTGCCTTCTCCAGGAGAGTGGGAGCTCTGTAAGCAACAAGGTAATTACCTTACTTCAGCATAAGCTGATGGACAGGAAGCTAATTGACATTTGAAAAGTTTCTGTTTGTTCTGTCCGGGCTGGAGAGAGCCCCATGAACCTCTCTCACTTCCTCCTGCTGACCCTGCCTGAGCTGAGGCTTGGCTGGGAGTCCCAGGCCTGGGCAATGGAAACTCACAGCTCTTGTGTGCAGCGGGATGAGGAGCTGGAGCTACAGCCACCCCTCAGCCCTTGAGGAGCAGGCTCACCCGGCAGCTGCTGGCTCCGGCACAGCTGGGCGCATGACAGTGCCACATTAACACGTCTGTGTCAGAGCTGTGGGCTGCTGCCAGGTTGTTTACAAGCCTGACAGGCAAAGCTGAACCTTTCCTCGTGGTTTGCTGTCTGTAAATAGTGAGGGGATGTGTAGGAGGCGTGGTGGGTGACGGGGCCGTGCAGGGCAGAGCCCCCACAGGCAGAGGGGTCGCTGCTGCAGCGCCCTGCAGGGCTGGGTGCTGCTGCTGCTGCTGCTGAGGGTGCTGCAGGCTCTGTGCCGCACCGGGGCTGGGCTGCACTCAATGGTGCTGTTCAGGCAGGGAAGAGACACCAACCATTTGACAAACAGGGCTTTACAGAGTGACAGGAGCACATTACATGTTTCCAAAGGCAGTATGGTATGCTCTGGAGCTAATTTGAAGGAAGGTTTTGGATTCAGAGACAATGCCGCTCTGGCATACCCTGACATAAGTGATGCTGTTGCCGTGGCAACTCCCCAAATCTTCTCTTCTGCTCTCAAAACCCACCTGGGTCTCCAGCTGCCCTGGGAGTGCTCAGGGCTCATGCTGCACCCCCTCTGCCTGGGAAGCTGCCTTTGGCTGTGGTCAGCAAGGCTCATCCTGCTGGTCCTGCGGCTCCAGCCCATCAGGCTCTTGCACTGCTTTGCTGCAGCTGCCCCGCTTCTCCTCTGCTGCCTGTGCAGCACTGGGCCCTGGGCAGGTATAAACAAGCTGCCACTGTGATGGATAAGAAAATCACAGCGTCAGTTAGAGCAGATTATAGCTTTTTTCTCCCCTGACAGGAAGGAGATGTCTCTCCATACAAGCCTGAGGTTGCTCAGGGCGGCCACAACCTTCATCCGTCACTGCTGGTCCCCAAGCACTCCTCAGGCAGAGATGCATTTGGTGGGAAATGCATCCACGTGGGCCGAGGCTTTTAAGGTGATCAGAGCTGATGCAGACCATGCTGCCCTGAGCTCTGTCTCAGGCAGGAAACTTGTCCTGCTGCCTCCAAAGACGCATGGCCTGTCCCTTCAAGCTGTGAAAGGCACAGCAAATATGGAGAGACTGGAGAAGTCCCAGGTGACAGTGGGAAAAGTGACTTGGCCCCAGCCAGCATGTGTGCCCAGATGGGCTGCAGCCCTTGAGCCCATGCAGCTGGGATGCACCGTGAGCACCTGCCCGTGCTGAGGGCAGCTGTGACAGATTCACACTGAGCATCACCTTAGGGAGCCAGGGGAGCTGGGTCTGCCTTAAAGCGAGGTGTTCATGACCAGTCAGATGTCACAGAAACATCTAATGGGATTACTTGTGATGCTGAGAGTGTTGGGTCTGCTTCAGCTTTGTCCTGTGCCCAGCACAACCATGAAAGGCAGAGCTGCCGAGTGTCCTGTGCAGTAGGGCCCCTCGAGGGCATGGGGGTCCCCCAGGAGCAGCAGCTGGGACTGGGCTGGGGTCATTGTTCCTGGCAATGTGAGCAGCTTTCCCTGGAGGCTGTGCCCTCCTGGCAGAAGCTGTGCGGTGCAGATATGCAGTGCTGGGGGAGCAGCACACTCCCGTGCCAGAGACATCCCTGCTCACAGTGCGCTGTTGGCACTGGGGCCATGGGCTCCGGGGATGCCCTGCTCACAGCAGCACTGCTGTCCCTGGGCTCCGGGGGTGCCTCCCCGCTGGCTGGGAGCCCTCCGAGGGGCGCAGGCCGAGCAGCATTTGCCGGGAGTGCAGCGGAGTGCATCGCCTGTCAGGCGGCATCGACCCGCGTCTGTCTTACCTGAACGAGCCGCGGCCCCGAGCAAGCGCCAGGAAGACATTCCACTTAACAAGCGCAATTAGGGCTGTGACACAGCGGCAGCAAAGGAGCTCGGCCGCGGTGATTAATGCTCTCACACCTCTGTGTGCTGCACTGGGGCTGCACGGCTGCCTCTGGCGCAGGACGGCTGACCCCAGCCCTGCTTACCTGCAACACCTGTTTGCTGGAACCTTTCAAACACAGAGGAGAGACATTTCCTCTAGGAAAGTCTGTGGAAATGCAGGGCTTGCTGCTGGAACTGGACCTGCCGATGTTGTCCCTGGCAGCCAGGAGCAGGGCAGGTGTGACATGCTGCTGTGGCTGCCCCGGCTGTGGCTGTGGCTGCTCTGGCTGTGGCTGTGGCTGTGGCTGTGGCTGTGGCTGTGGCTGTGGCTGTGGCTGTGGCTGCCCTGGCTGTGGCTGTGGCTGTGGCTGCCCTGGCTGTGGCTGTGGCTGTGGCTGCCCTGGCTGTGGCTGTGGCTGTGTCTTTGGCTGTGGCTGTGGCTGTGGCTGTGGCTGTGGCTGCCCTGGCTGTGGCTGTGTCTTTGGCTGTGGCTGTCCTGGCTGTGGCTGTGGCTGTGGCTGTGGCTGTGGCTGTGGCTGCCCTGGCTGTGGCTGCCCTGGCTGTGGCTGTGGCTGTGGCTGCCCTGGCTGTGGCTGTGGCTGCCCTGGCTGTGGCTGTGGCTGTGGCTGTGGCTGCCCTGGCCCTGGCCCTGGCTGTGGCTCCCTGGCAGCCGGTGCAGCCGGGGTGCCAGCCCCGTGGTGGCAGGTGCCCAGCGCGCCGGGTGGCATCCGCCACAGGCAGTGGCGGGCGGAAGCTTTCCCTCCCACGGCACCATACGGAAAGGCTTCTGTCACTGTGCCACTGCGGAGAGAGGAATTTAAAAGTGTGACAAGGCAGGTTCCTCTGAAGTGCCTCCAAATACCCGCCTAAGAATAGCAGCTCCCTCCAGAAGGGCGGCTGGCTCCGGGCTCCGGGCTCCATCCCTGCTCCTGTCAGCCTGCGGGCTGGCACCAGCTGCTGGCACCGATGTGCGAGGGGCAGGCTGGGACCTGGGACTCGCACAGACTGCACGGATCCTCTGCAGCGGAAATCCGCACCCCACCTGCACAAAGGCAGGAGTCGGGGATTTATTCCCCAGCTCCTTCCCCTGCTAACAGCAGGCCCTCTGCTCTGCCTGCGGTGTCTGGGCACAGCAGCTTTCCCAGGTGATAAACCTGGCTCAGCGAAGCCAGACCTTGTGTCAAGCACGGCAATATTCCCCGAGCACAGCCCCAGCAGTGCACAGCCTATTGCAGCTCGTGGGGTTAGGCAGTAGAGCCCGCGTGTCCTGTCAGCGGAGATACAGCAAATCTGGAGTATGTGGCATGGGAAAGGGGGAGAGGAGCTGGCAGGGGTTTCCTCCCTGTGTGCCTTCCACTGCAGACATTTACCTTTGAAGCAATGTGCTGGAAGGTTTCCTTGCTGATTAAAGCCCAGCATTAGTATGCAGATGAAAACGTGAATCAGCCTAGATGAGGCTTCCTGGGCAGTAGTGGAAGTCAAGGATTTAATCTAGCCTGATCTTGGACATGGTTTAAACTCTTCAAAACAAGAGCACATAACCTGCTGAAAAGGTTTCATTTCAATAAACCTCCCTGCCAAGAAGCTCCAGCCGCCTCTGTTTGCCTTTGCAGCGATGGTTGGCAGAGGTGAAGGGCCTGGCATTAGTCCCTGTGCCCCGTGCTGCTGCAGCAGTCCCAGGGCTGCCAGGACAGATCCTGGCACCCCTCTGTGCCCCTGGGCTGTGCTGATTCCCCCCAGCACTGGGTGAACCTGTTCATCTGACACGCAGTGCTCTGAGCCACCAGAGCCCTCTCTGGGACTGTGGTGATGAGCAGGTGAGCTTACTGCTGCTGCTCAGGGACCTGCAGACCTCTCTTCTGTTTGCCTTCTGTTGCGTGTGGGAGAGCCCTGCCTCATGCTCTCCCTGTGCCCTTGCAGGAACACAGCTGTTTATGGGACCAGGACAGCTCCAGCCGTGCTGCAGTTCTGAACCTCATCCTTTCAAGTTGTAGTATTTATTCATAAGAAACTAACTGTCATCTCTGTGCCAGGTTCTGGAACTTCTTCTGCCAAATCCTGCATGCATCCCTTTGACAGAGAGGCCAAAGCAGTGGAAGTGCCAGCCAAGTCCCAAGTTTTGATGAGAATTTGCAGGAGCTCAGACTGCCTTGAGAGTCTCCAAATCCAAAGAGAATCCATGGGCTGCAGAGTCCATGAACTGCCCCACTGGGGGTACCTGGGGCAGGGCAGAGGGGTACCGTGTTTGGTGGCCACAGCCCACAGGAGCAGCTGACAGCCGTGGTGGGGCACAGAGAGGGCCCCTCCTCACTGCCCACGGCCCAGCAGGTTCCTTGGCCAGGCTCAGCGTGGCACGGCCCTGCCTTGCTCCCAGGGAGCCGTGGGCAGCACGGGATGCCCAAGGCAGCTCCCGGGGATGGGGATGGCACTTGGGCACAGCAGAGCCCAGGCCCCAGCACAGTCAGGCTGCTCTGGGCAGCAGGAGGGGGGCAGGCAGAGAGGGATGTCTCTGGACACAAGACCAGCTGACTTAATCAGCGAGCACTTAATTAATCTGTGTGTAAAGGCTCCATCCACAGCAGCTGTGCACAGGAGCAGTGGGGACAGGAAGAATCCTTCAGCAAGAACAAGCAGTGAGACTGTGCCTCCCCAGACCCTCCCTCCAGAGTGAGAAAGCCTTCACACCAGGAGCACAGCCAAGAACTGCTGGCAATGCCAGCAGCCGAGCACAGCCCTCGCTGCTCCATCCCTGTGCATAAATTACCTCCGGGCTCTGAGCTAAACAAAGGGCCCTGAAATAATTTTGCATTTTAATAAAGTCAGCATTCGTGCCACCGCCGTCCTTACAGAAGGAGAATTTGCATTTCCTGCTGCCAGCTCGCCCCACACAGCCCGCTGGCACTGAGGCCGGAGCACTCGCCTGTGCTCACACCAAGGACAATGTTAGATTTTGTTTCTTAATCACGGTGACACAGGGTAGAGCCTCCCAAAGCCCCAGACCAGAGAGCACACCAGCATCTCCAAAGCCCTCCAGGGCTCAAGGCTGTCTGAAAGCAGCGCTCTCCAAAACACTTGCCATGGTGGCTGTGCATCCCTTGTGTCCCCCTGGAGCCCCTGGCAGCAGCTCCTGCCCCGTGGCTCTGAGCGCTGGTGCTTGCACTGCTGCTCTGCATTCCTGTGAAACCTGGAAAGAAACAAACTGCAGTTTCTGGCTCCCAAAGGGAAGGGATCCCCTGGGCTTGGCACCAGCTGTGCCTCCAGCAGGCAGCGAGCTCAGAGCAGGTGAGCAGCACCAGCACTCTGTGCTGTGCTGGTGGTGCCGGACAGGTGCTTGCCCAGGCAGGCAGGCAGAGCAGAGCAGAGCCATGTCTCCCCTCCCTTTGGTGGGCCTGTCACCCTCTCATTTCCCTTCTCAGCCCCCTGTGAGCACACACAGGCCAGGGGGCTTGTCTGGCCTGAAGCACGCTGCCTTTCCAGCTGGAGCTGGGCCAGAGCTCCAGAGTGTCCTGCTGAGGCTGTGGGGCTGCTGCAGCAGAGGGGCCCGTGGTGCTCCAGGGTTTGCTCTGAGGGTCCCCAGCCCACGCAGCTCTGTCCCACAGCGCTGGGCTCCTATGGGCCGAGCAAACCTCTGGCTGCAGCAGTGTCTGCATCCCTGCAGGGCCCCCGTGGGCCCCCCTGCCAGCTCTGAGCTCCATCCCAGCCCCTCTGCTGGAGCCAAACCCTGCTGTGGGGATGGCTGCGATCGCAGCTCTCAGCGTGTTCAATTACTGCCAGTTAATGATGATTAATTTACAATTAGGGGCCTCTAAAGGGTAGTGTGTCTGTTAAATAAATATTGATCTTTCATTTGTGGCCACAGATATATTGCCCCAGTTATGGGAAGCACTGCAGCAGCAAAGCCAGGCTCTCCCAGGGAGAATCCCTGCAGAACCAAGCTCACAGGGCTGCTGGGGACTGGGTTTCCCTCGTCTCAGGAGCCTGGGCTCCAAAGCTGGACAAGGATCATGGTATCTGAGGTGCTTCAGTGCTGACTGGACGTGCTCAGTGCAGCTGGTCCTGTTCCCATTTGCAGAAGGCTTTGGGAATGGGGATGCTGGAGCTGGTGCTTCCCTCTTGCATGGCCCTTAATTGGCCTTGTAAAGCGAACAAATTGTCCAGAGGCTCCACCAGCAGCCTGACAAACTCCTCACTGAATACACCATGTGTTTTCCACCCCATCTCAGCCGTGCTCTGGAGCCTCTGGCCAGCGTGGCCATGCCACTGCCCACACATGCATGCCACACTGTGGGCTACCTGACTTCTATTGTCTGAGCCCGCTGTCCAAGAGGTATTTTTCTAAAAATCTCTTATCAATTACTTATTAGCCATATAGCTCTTTTCCTTTTCTGAGGCATTGACCTCAAAAAAACAAAGGCCATTTCAACTATTTGCCAGGGCCATCCAGTCCTGAAAGCTGGAGCTCAGCAGGGATTTATTCCTGCAGGAGTGTAGCGCTCTTCTTTCTCACCTGTGACTCTTTTCCACATGCAGCTGAGGTGAAACACCATCCCAGCCCACCTCCAGCCGTGCCCAGGAGTCCCTGGTGAGCCCTGCTCCTGCTCCCTGGCACATCCCAGTCACTGTTCCCTCATCTCCCCTCTGCAGTGCACTCCTCGGAAGCAGACTCACCAGGAGAACACTCTCTGGCTTTCTCTTCTATTTGAGGCATGTGTTTGGAACAGTGCTTTTGTTCCAAATGAACACGTTGATTCATTCAGAAGTGCAGTTTCTGTTTTTGAATCAGCAGAGCTGTTTATGCTCATAGTGTCCATAAAACTGTTATTTTAGTCCTGACACTGATGCTTATGAATAAAATTTAGATCTCATTCAGAAGAACATTAGCTGTAGCTATTTGGCTTCTTGTTAAAGCATTAATTTTTATTGAGACCACATTGCCAAGCAGCTCCTTCTGCATCTTGCAGCAAGCAAGTACCTCCAAGTGGAGACTTGGGTAGGACCAGATGCAGCAGGGGTCCCCCAGCCCCAATTGCAGCCGGGGTCCCCCAGCCCCAATTGCAGCCAGGGTCCCCCAGCCCTGATTGCAGCAGGTGTCCCCCAGCCCCAATTGCAGCAGGTGTCCCCCAGCCCAGATGCAGCAGGTGTCCCCCAGCCCCAATAGCAGCAGGTGTCCCCCAGCCCCGATTGCAGCAGGTGTCCCCCAGCCCAGAGTGCAGCCGGTGTCCCCCAGCCCCGTGGCTCCAGCTCTCCCTCTGCAGCTGCTGGGTGATGGTGGGACGCTCCCCCAGGTGAGCAGGGCACCATTCTCAGGGGAGGTGCTGGGGTCTGCCAGAGCCCTCAGGAGCTGACACAGCAGTGCTTGCTCGTGCTGGGTGGATGTTGGATGTTCTGGTGCCAATTAGCTCTCCTATGTATTTATTGCACCTTTTTGCTCGAAGCAAGCTGTTAAATGTCAGAAACACTTTAGCATTTTAGCAGAAAGATAATTTTTAATAGATTCCACCTACAAAAAGGAGCTGACTGGCAGAATATTAAACTCGGGGAGATTTATTTTTACTCAGTGCCTCCAAACAGCTTGAGATAACCATTTTTGCATGGCTCCTTGCTGATTAATGCTGCTGTCTCTTGCCTGTCCTCCTCACTCGGTGCTGTGGCAGCTGTGGTCTCTCACATCCCATTAACCTTGTCTGCAGAAGGGATACCTGGCCAAAGCGAAGAATTAGCCCTTGTAATTAGGAATGTAAACATCTCACACTGCCTGCTAACATCCACACATCCTTCCCTGCCTGCTACCAGTGCTTGGTAGGGCAGGATACCCCCAGACAGGCTATTCCTGTCATCAGCTTCCCTCGTACCGGCTTTCAATAATCTCTTGTTGAAGAAAAGCCCAAATAAAGCCCAAATCAAACCCAAAGTAGCTTTGGTTCTTCAGGGACTAAGGTGGATGCTCTCTCAGTGCTGGTTTTGCTCTCAAAAAGTGCACTGGCATCTGGTGGGGTTTGCTGGGGCTGTGGAGAGCCTTTCCTCTTCCTCAGCAGAGCTGATGGATGCCTGGGATTCACCGCTGGCACTGGCCAAGCAATTGTTGTTAGTGGTGGTGGTGTCAGAGCAGCGCTGCCTCAGTGCTGCAGGGATGGCACCTGGCACCTCCACCTGGCACCTCTGCCATGGCCCAGGGATGGCACCTGGCACCTCCACCTGGCACCTCTGCCGTGGCCCAGGTTTGGTTTTTGGGTGAAGCTCTATCAGTCTGTTCTCAGTTTGAGCAGTGGCTCCCTAGTGCAGGATGGAGCAAATGAGTCATTGTTCATAACACAGCAGCTTCTGAAAATTCAGGTGACTTTATTTGTTTTTCGGTGATAT
Organism: Zonotrichia leucophrys gambelii; assembly: GCF_028769735.1. Lineage (NCBI taxonomy): Eukaryota > Metazoa > Chordata > Aves > Passeriformes > Passerellidae > Zonotrichia > Zonotrichia leucophrys. The sequence continues at coordinate 16,162,208 of NC_088184.1, forward strand.
AATGAGCTGTTTTGAGTGATGCTAGATTTAATGGCTAAATCAATGTGTGTGTTTAGTGTTAGCCTTTATTTTAGCACTAAGTGACATGAGATAAGCAGACTTAGAGAGTGTTAATTGGCTTGTGTTTAGCATTTACACTAATCAGACTGTGCAGTGCTGCCCAGAGCTCTTCAGCACTAGTAATTCTGTTTATCCAAACCAGGAATTGTTTACTCTATTGACTGGAGTGGCATCAGGCTGCTTTTTCACTCACTTGGATGTTACACTACATGTGTGAATTAACCGAGAGCCCTGGCCAGCCCTGAGTGCTGCTGCACACAGCGTGTGGGGAAAGGTGGCTGAGCAAACCCTGCTGAGGCAGAATGCAGCAGGGCCCCTGTGCAGGCAGCAGGAGCAGCAGGAGCAGCAGGAGCAGCAGGAGCAGCAGGAGCAGCAGGGCAGCCCTCCTGCCTTCGTGCTGCTGCCCTCGCTGCGAGCGGGGCGGGAGGCACAGGAGGCTCTGACCCCATCCCAGCCCCATCCCAGATGCAGCTCCCATCACTGTGAGCAGGGCAGGAGGCAGAGGAGGCTCTGCTCCCCATCCCAGCCCCATCCCAGATGGAGCTCCCATCGCCCCATTCCTGCGTGGAGCCACTCAGCAGCAGGATCACAGCACTCTCTTGCCATGGACCACACACTGGAAGCTGTGACACGGGGCTGTGGGCTGAGCTGTGGGGCTGTGCTGCCCAGAGAGGGGAACCCCCAGGTCAGTGGGCAGGGGGATGTGCCAGGACCCTCCTCCGCAGTCGTGGCTGGGCTGCCTGGCCTGGGCTCACATCCATCCTCTGCTGATGGGAGCAGATGTCTGGGCAGGAGCCCACCAGAGCATCCCAGGAGCCAGCAACAGCACATTGGCCAGCCAGCAACACACAGCACGGCTGCCTTCAAAATGGCTTGAAAATTGCCTCACTACTGCTCTGTTCCTATCACCTGGCTGGTTTTATTAGAGTTGGTTTTGGATCATTTAATTTTTATCTAAACATTCACTTCCCAGCTGAGCTCTTGGAGGGCTCTGGCTCCCTGGCTGCCGCTGAGCCCCTGGAAATGGAGCTGCCTGTAGGATGAGCTGACAGCCCTTGCTGCTGCTGAGCTGCCTCCTGAGCTGTCCCTGGCCCTTCCCCGTGCAGTTCCACGCTCACTGTGCTCCTGGGCTCCCGCAGGGGTGGGTTTGGGTCACCCGTGAGAGCCCACGGCCTCCCCAGCAGGGACGCTCTGGGTAAGAGAGGCCAGGCAAGCCACAGGCTGCTCCTGCTCCAGGCTGCTCTGGGCCCTGCTGGCAGGCACAGCAAGATGAATTCCCTTCTGTTTTGCAAAGTGCTGTTTTACTGATTTCTGCCCCCCAGCCCCAGAGTGGGTTGCGGTGCCCCTCAAGTGCCACCCCTGGGGACGGTGGAGAGAACCCAGAGTCACAATTATCTGGAGCTGCAGGGGCATGGTGACATCCCTGGGATGGACGTTAAATCACCGTGTGAGGGCAAGCAGAGGATGTCACTGGGGCTCGGGGAGGAAGCTCTGCGGTACCGTTTGCACTGACTGTGTGATCCGAGTCAGAATGAGAATCATAAATCTTGATTATTCTCTGTCTCAGCTGATTTGAACCAAATGCCTTGGACAGGGATATAGTTCACATCTCGCTGAAAACTGCAAAAAAACTGATTAAATGTACAAACTGATATCAATAGCACTCTATCTCTGTTAATGCCCAAACTGTCAGAGTTTGGGGAGAGGATCCTGTGTGGGCGGGCTCTGTCCCAGCCCAGATCAGCCTCCTGAGGGGTTTCAGGGCAGCTTTCTCCCCACTGTTACTTATTTTGGTGCTTCGTTCCTGCAATTCTGGCTGTTATTATGATGCTGTCAATTACAGATGGCATCTCTGATTCTGATTGCACTTTGCTTACAATTAAGCATCCTATAGAAAAATGGAAATGCTGGGTCATTAACATAGTGTAATAATAAGGTAAACCATTCAATTATGGAGGAAAAACCACTTTGAATAATAAGGATATTGTATGCCTAAAAGACATTCAGATGCCAATGTATTACCATTCTTGCATACATAATAAATGAACTTAAACCCAAAAATAATCAACAGAAGCAAATAATAAATAGCTGTGCCCTCGGCAGCAGCCTGGCTGGCATCACTCCCTCCAGGGGCAGCGGAGCAGCTCCGGGGCGGGAATGGACAAATCCTGGCTCTGTGCAGTCCTTGGCAGCGGTTTTGGGAGGTGCCTTGGCCGCTGCAGGACTCGTCGGATGCTGGAATGGACGCGGCTGCCCCTGCACGGGGAGGAGGCAGAGGAGGGGCCGGGCACCGGTGCGCAAGGGGAGCAGCTCTGGGGCTGTGCCCAGGGCATCTGCCGGGCTCAGAGGCGGCGTGCAGACACTCAGACAGCGGGATGGCGTGCTTTGGGCGGCTGAGAGGCGCCCGCAGCTGGGGAGATCTCGCCGCTCAGTGTCTCTGTGCAGGGATTTGGAGCTGGCTTTGCTGGGAGAGCAAAGAGAGAGCCGTGACCTCCCCCCTGCCCTTCAGCCGCTCTGCCTGATGGCTCGCACGGATCCGTCTCACTGACAGCTCGCAGGAACAGCGAAGTGCAGGTGCGAAGGTGCAGAGGGTCAAGCTCCTCCAGCACCCCTGACCTGCCGGGGCTCCTGTGGCAGCCTGGGTGGAGGCTTTGTGTCCAGCCCGGTTGTGCTGGTGCCTGTGCCGTGCCGGCTGGAGCTCAGCGCGGGTGTGAACGTGTGAACGATTACTGCTCTTTGCAGCCTCTTTGGCACTACCGCTCCTCCATAACAATTCCCAGCCTTTTAGCTGCTGATGGCTTACCTATTACTCTGGCACTGCTTTAGGATAACATCCAGATACATCTGAAGAATAGAATTTATTTACTCTTTTCCCTGAAAAGCTTTTAGTATGATACAGCTGTGGTGCTTTCACTTAGGCGGCCATTATTGCCAGCGTGTTTTTCCTCGTAGAATTAAATTTTCCTGAAGATGAAAAAGGACTCCTCAGGATCTGCAGCTCCAAACCACTATATTTTAATATTTTGTTTCCCTGGCCTTCTTTTGGGAAGGGCACATCCCATCTTTGGGAAACTGGAGTGATTCGACCACCCAGCTGAGTCTGATCAGTGTTAGGTGTGCACAGAGCTCTCCCCATGAGCCGTGGCTTTCCCACGTCCAACTGGCTGCTCCAGGTACGGCAGCCTGCAATGCCAACAGCATCTGCTATTGACAGTCCTGAAACTTCCACAGGCACCGCAGCAGCCGTCAGGGCTGGCCTGGGTGGGAGCAGGCCTGGACAGCAGCACTCCTGCACGGGTGTCCCTGCGGGCTCCTGGTGCTCTGCTTGGGGCAGCAGGAACCCAGCCGGTGCTGGGGGCTCGTCCTGCTGCGTGTCGGTACTGATCTCCCAGACTGGAATCCCGAGGGGGTGGGAAGGGAGTGTGTGTGATGGCTGCTGCCAGCAAGGTGCACTGGGTTGCGTGCTTCAGAGACGTTTCTGTCCTGCAGAGGTTGAATGTGCATCAGAATTTCATGTAGCTCTGCCCCATAGCTGAGCATTGGCATGGGGCAAGAAGAACCAGTGGAAAGGGAGTGAACTGGCACGGAGAGGGCTTGAACTCCTGTGTTGAAGGGAAATCTGGGCTGGGAGCAGACTAGCTGGACTTGAACAGCCTCAGTAAGAGGAGCAGGCCTCATCCCTGCCTGCCCCTGAGTCCTTTGCTATAACTGTGACTAACACAGTAACTAAATCCAGCAGACAATGCTAAGAGATTCCCAGTGAATAGGATCATGGCCTTCTGTAGGGAATGCTAGTGAGACTTCATCAAAATAATTTTGACAGCAGAGGGGCTAGAAATATGCATTTCCAACCTTTCTCACAACCTGTTCCATACATGCTAACCAACAATAAATCTTACACTAAAATTGGAGAGATTGGGCCAGATTTATCCCTGGTCAAGCAAGGTCAGGCACTTCCCCATCAGGAACCCCACGGCACTAACCTGAGCCTATCCAATTTGTGTGAGAGCTGTGCAGGCAAGGGATTTGGGCACAAGGCAGCAGCCGTGTCCCAGAGGAGATCCACTTGAGGAGAGAACAGAAGAAAGCAAGATTTAGCATTAGGATCATAATTTCAGATTACATTGTGCAAGTATCAACAGTCTATACTCATGAGAGCCTTGGGGAACACAATGCTGCAGCAGCTCTCCCAGCTAGCCTGATCAGTGAGGGCTGGTTTTAATTGCAGCTGAATGGATCTAACCTTGTGATGTCTGTTCACAAAGCATTGCCAGATTAATATAGGTTCCATAGTTGCTTCTGCTAAAAGACTTTAATGGATCAGCTTAGTACTCTGCTCCATGATTATAGCATTCCTACCCACCTATCATGCCTGAGCCAGATGGTCCCAGTGAAATCAGAGCATATTTATATTTTTGTCTGCTATTCAGCCACCTGCCCACTGATTTTGTTGCATAGTGGTAGGAGGAGAGGAGACTTCCCGGGTGCAGTTTGCCCTCCTGCCCTTTCCCACCTCCTAGCAGACCCCGAGGAGCCACAGGCTCCCCTCCCAGGCTGCCAGGGCGCCTTGCCCAGCCCTCAGGGCAGCCCCCGGCCGGGCAGCAGCGCGGCTCCGGACACAGACACAGACACAGCTGCTCCCAGGGCGCTGGGGGACGTTTCCCGTGCCATTGGTGATGGGAGCCATTAAGGAGGTACAAGTACTAAAGAGATCTTGAGCGATGCCTATAAAACCTTTGAATCCTTGACAGAATCAATAGCAGGTTCTCGGGAGTAACTTCTTATCCAGGCCAACTTAAGCACATGCCAATGAGCCGTTAAAGATTTTGCATTTTGTGGAGACACAGAAGCCCTTTCATTGTGATTGTTGGACTCTAGACTAGGCGATATTGTGAAAAATCACGTTAGACATAGGCTGTGCTCTGAGGGCACTTTCCCATGTCCGGGGGTGCGGCTGCAGGGGTGCCCTGGGTGCAGCCTCGCTGCAGGCACCGCTGCGGAGCGAGCCCTGGCGGGTCGGCCCCCGGTGCCGGGATGCCCCAGCGGGCAGGAGCAGCCCTTGGAGATGGATGCTCCCCGTGCCGGGATGCCCCAGCAGGCAGGAGCAGCCTGCAGGCAGCCCGTGGAGATGGATGCCCCCGGTGCCAGGATGCCCCAGCAGGCAGGAGCAGCCTGCAGGCAGCCCTTGGAGATGGATGCCCCCGGTGCAGGGATGCCCCAGCGGGCAGGAGCAGCAGGCAGGCAGCCTGAGGAGGTTCAATGCCCCCCGGTGCCAGGATGCCCCCGGCAGGAGCAGCAGGCAGGCAGCCTGAGGGATGCCCGTGCGGGATGCCCCCGGTGCAGGAGCCAGAGCAAGCCTGCAGGCAGCCTGAGGAGGTTCATGCCCCCGGTGCCAGGATGCCCCAGCGGGCAGGAGCAGCCCGTGGATGTGGATGCCCCCGGTGCCGGGATCAGCAGGCAGGAGCAGCCTGCAGGCAGCCTGAGGACGTTCATGCCCCCGGTGCCCGCAGCCCCGCCGGGCGCTGCCCCCCGCGCTCTTGCCGCCTCCCGGATACCTTTGCTATTGACACGGATTCCAATTTGGCATCTCGGTTGCCATGGCAGCCCCAAGCTGCCATTCTCTGATCAGCTCGGCTCTCGGCGAGTCAACACGCGTTAGCACCTGCGTTGGTATGGCAACCCGGGAGCGCGCTCCATCCGGCCGCGCTGCGGACGGACCGACGGACGGACCGACGGCCGGCCGGCCGGCTCCAGGCAGCCCTGGGCGCGCTGGCAGAAGGGCTGGCCCTGCTGAGGGACACTGGGACACTCCCAAGCCGCAGCTGCCTCTTGTTCCCTGGCTGCACTGGGCTCCGGGGCTCCCACATCCTGCAGGGCCGGGGGACACGGGGAGGAACTCGGCGGGGACACGGCTGGCACAGAGCAACCCCAAACTGCCCCTCACAGGAGTGTTCTGCATGGACACCGAACGGCTTCGGAAACCCTGGGAAGAGGGAAACCAATGGTACTGGCAACCACTAATTTGGGGTTACAAGCCCTGCAAAAGCAGAATGCAAGTCACAGAGAGGGGTGGCTCACCCCCTTCTCCCAGCCACCAGATCCCTAACCATTAAACTCTTCCAGTGAATCTCCTGGGGATAGTTCTAGTTCCTTTGGCCCCCAGTCTGAGCTGGCACCCACTTTTCTGAAAGGGCTTTATAATTTGTGTTTAGTGTTTTTTAACAGACATATGTGAGCTGTTTGAATTAGAGCAATGTGAATCTATTAGGCAGCGACAGATGCAGGTTTTGTGTCTCTTATTAGAAGGGATTGGCTTCTGAGGTTTAGTGATGTGCAAAGGATTGGACTTTGGAGAGATTAAAATTATTTTCAGCGTTAAGCACAATATTTCTGAGCTAATGCACTCACTCTTGAATATAGATTCACAGACTGAAAAGATTATAAAACATTAAACCTATGTAAATTCAGCTGTAAATTTATGTTTGAACAAATTCAACAAGAGATTTGACTCGGGGGCTTATAGCAAATGGGTTCTGCTTTTAATGCTTACTGCGGGCTCGGTTGCAATGCCGCTCTCCCCTTGAAAGTCCCACGCCTGCTGAATTACTGGCAGGTCACAGCTGACAGCTCAAGCAATTATACTGGAATGTGTTAATAATAAAAAGAAAAAGGATTCATGTTTGTCTTTTCAGAAGACAAAAGCAGCTGTTTGCTCCACCCCAAGGAGCAGCAGAGAAGAGCTCTGTGGGCAGGTGACACTTGCAGCACCTGGCCATCTCCTCTTTCCACGGCAGCTGTGCAAATCCTCGTCCTCCTCTGTGATTCCCCAAGCCCTGGGAGTTGCTATGAAGTTTTTTCTCTTGTTGAGAACATGAAAATACAGTTAACAAAGACTCTTTTTGAGTGGGATTGCAGGAAACCTGCAACATGGTGAACAAGCTGCCTACACAGAGATAAATGACAGCTGTGACTGAAGGAATAAACAAGATAATCTGGATTTAAATAAACCACAAGGGGATTTTGGCAACATGCAAATTCACAAATTTATAAAATGTATCCTTTGAAAATAAAGAGCTTGTTTGAAACCAGCAGTTAAGAGCAATTACCAGAGCACATTTTCCCAATGAGGGTCCCTGCTCCAAGCCAGGAGCCAGCTGTCCTGCTGAGGGCTCTCTGTGCACAGAGCAGAAACCTGGAGTGAGGGCAGCAGTCCCTGCGCAGCTCAGGGGGCACAGAGCAGTCTGCCCCTCCTCAGCCTCTGAGGAGCGCTGGGCAATGAACAGGAAAGCAGAGAAATATCCAAAGCCCAAGCAGGTGCTCGCTCAGTGATATATATTGGATCATCTGCTTGGAGGACGAGGTGATTCCTGGGTCCAAGGCCAGCATGGCAGCGCAGTGCTGGCATTGCACAGTGTGGGGCTGCTGCACCCACAGCTCAAGGGGACGATGCCCGTCCCTAAGGGGGCAGGGGCTGGCTCGTGCCTGTGCCAGCAGAGCTCCTGCCGGGGCATCGCTGTCACTGCTCCCCTTACCAGCAGTGGTAAGAGAGAAGAGATGCAGGGGGGGAGGCAGCAGTGGCAGAGCCGTGAGCAGACGTGTCCCATCCAGCCCCTCGCCTCCTGCAGCGCCCTGTGCAGGCGTGTCAGGCACCGTCACTCCCTGGCCGTGCATCTGCAGCGACCAGACTGGCCTCGAAAGGGACACAAACACTGCAGGAAAGCCAGAATGTGTTCAGAGGGAGCAAAGCCCCAGCCCCACGCTGCAAACTGCTCTGCTCCAGCCGCTGCAGGGGAGCTCTGTGCGCTGCTCTGCCTGCACACACAGCGCTGGTTAGAATTCTGCCGGCGCACACGCAATTAGGGCAGAGCACATGGCAGCAGCTCTGTGAAGGTTAACTGCTCTGAGGAGCATTCCTGCCGTGCCAGAGGCTCGGCCGCTCCAGCTTTAACACCCCTGCTATTCCCACAGCAGGAGCTGGCCGTGCAGCGTGCTGCTCTCTGTTTGGCAGCACTTACTGCGTGCCACCGGCTGCACACAGGGCACCCGACCCCGGGGCTGCAGGCCAAGCCTCCCTCACCTGCACAGGGCAGCTCAGCTCCTGCCCCAGCAGGCAGAGCAGCGCGAGGGGGGATTCTGAAACACAGCACAGTTTGGGGTAAAGCCTTTCTGTATGCACGTCCCAGAGCCACAGTCATTCCGGGCTCTGCGTGGCCAGCGTGTCCTGAGGACAAACCGTGGCTTCCAGCTTTATGCTTAAAACTGTGCAGCAAATGCTGAATCTGCTTCTCCTCCTCTTTTCCTTGATCGCTGCTTCCCTGTTTTCTCTCCTCAGGGCCAGCCCATCCATCTATTTGTCTTTATTGTGCACAGAGTTAAACACAGTCCTTAAATGTGGCAACACTTCCAGATTATTAGCTCTGCAATTTCTTGGCTCTCGTTTATTATGGTAACATCATCTGAAGGGGCAGTTGTAATTAACATGTTTGTTCGTGCTTCTTTTATAAACCCCCAGTGTGTTTGTTTTATACAAACCCAACCGAAAGCCCTGGGGCATTTGGTGCTGCTGTGGGGAGCAGACACCCTGTGGCTGCTGTGGCTGCTGTCCCTGCTGCAGGTGGGTCGCTCCCCATCCTGCCCATGGCTGTGCAGTGGGCACGGAGCAGCGCTGCTGGGGGCAGCACCTCCCACTCCCCCACGCCCTGTAGGACGGCAGTGGGCACCCAAGGGCTCATCCCTGACCAGCTGTGGGTCTTGCTGTGATGTGCACAGCCATAAAAGCTGCTTCCTTCCCACAGGGCTGTTAAATTCAGGTACTGGATTCCCCAGGGAAGCTGGTCTGTAATTCTGCAGCATCTGCAGTCCCCAGGTGCTCCTATCCCTCTTAAATTTTTTTTCTTAAAGGAATAAATACCTCAAGACACACCATTCTGACTGATCCTTGCTCCCTTCGTGCCACTGCTGCTCGAGTGGCTGATGCAAGGCGTGCATGAAGCACCAGAGTGCTCTGGACAGAAGGCAGGCTTGCAGGCCCCTTGGCATTGGGAAGGCAGCTGCAGCAGGACCTGGTGCACGGGGATGGCTTTCCCTACAGAGGCTGGCCAGCAGCATGCTGGCCCAGAGACAGGGAGAGCTGCAGCCCTGCAGGCTGCACTGCTGGTGCCCAGACAGGACTGCTCAGCAGGAAAGGCTCTGCAGCAGGACAGGGGCAGCCGAGGAACGCCAGCCTCTTCACCAAAATGCTGAGGACACTGACAGCCCTGTGGCAGCAGCAAACCCACCCTCACTCTCTCCTTGAGACCCCTCATCACCCCTGTTCTCAGCAGAGCAACCCTGGTGGGCTGGACGGCACCAGCCGTGAATGCGCAGATTACAGAGGCGTTAAAGCCAGATGATGCCTTTAGCAGACAAATAGGAGGTGACAGTGACAGGCACATCTAGCAGCCTGTGCCAGTCCTCTGCTTCTGCTCCAGGCTTCAGCTGTGTTATTCCTGAAATGGGTCTTCCTGGGGCCCAGCACTTTGACGTCAGCCTTACTGTGGCTGTCGCTGCCCAAGGTGCTCTCACAGAGCCATTTCAAGCCTATCCACGTTATTTCCTCACCATATGCTTGTACTAAAAATAGTTGCAGTAGAGAGGGATAATCCTGCAAGGCCATGGGCACGGCCATGCTCCGTTCTGACCCGGGAGAGCTGCCCAGTGCCGTGGGTGCCTCCCCGGGGCAGTTGCTGCCCTTGGCACTGAGGCCGGGCTGGGTGAGGCTGGCGCTGGGCAGCAGGCAGGCCCTGGCTGTGGCACAGCCTCCAGCCCCCGCGCCATCTGGCAGCACAACAGGTGTCACCGGGGCTGTGACACTCCTGCAGGGGACACCATGTGCGTCCCTTGCAATGCAGCTCATTCTGTGGTTCTGTGATCACTTAAAAGCCCCTGGCTGGCTATGATAATCCTTAACTGGTGGCACTGGGACAAGAATTTACCTCTTCATTTTCTTAGACATAACTGCTATCTCACTGCAGTTTCATTTTACAATATGGTAATATGCTATCCAGGAAAATCTTGCTACATGCTAATTTATCCAGTAGGCAAATTCCTTTTGGCTAATAAAAGTGCTTGCACAGGAAGCTCAAAACCCAGCTGCAATTAATTATTGACAGAGCATGTGAATTAGAGATAAAAGAAAAGTCATTCTTTCTCACACACAAGATAGTAAATAAATTTAATTATTGTACTAGAAGCAAGGGATCTTATTCTGTATTAAGTTTTATTAGCTGAGACATTTAAAAGCATGTCATCATAACAAAAAGGTCCTGTGTAATCCGAACTGCGGCGCTCCGTACACGGCTCGGGAGTGAATAGGCTTAATTGAGCAAATGGGAGCAGATGGCTTCTGAGCAGGCAGGTATTGTGCAGGTTTAGTGTCAATTAGCTTTGGTCTACACACGCCTGTGGCAAATTGTCTGCATAATGTGTCACCGAGGCTGCTGTTACATTTTGGGTGCCCACCGTGGCCGGGGCTGAGAAGAAGCACAGCCAGAAGGGCTTGGGTCTGGGGACACACAGGAGTGACAGCATCCCTCCTCCTGCATGTGCCATCACACCTGCGCCAGGCGCCCAGCCCTGCCTGCCCCTCGCTAACCCCTGCTCTGCTTTGGCACAGGAACGTGATGCCCAAGACCCTGGAGGGCCAGATCACCATGGAGAAGACGCCCAGCTACTTTGTGACCAACGAGGCCCCGCGGCGCATCCACTCCATGGCCAAGGACACCAAGCTGATCGTGGTGGTGCGCGACCCCGTCACCCGCGCCATCTCGGACTACACGCAGACCCTCTCCAAAAAGCCGGAGATCCCCACCTTCGAGGTGCTGGCCTTCAAGAACAGGACCCTGGGGCTGATTGATGCCTCCTGGAGCGCTATCCGCATTGGGATTTATGCCCTGCACTTGGAAAACTGGCTCCAGTATTTCCCCCTCTCCCAGATCCTGTTTGTCAGTGGTGAGAGGCTCATCACTGACCCAGCTGGGGAAATGGCCAAGGTCCAGGACTTCTTAGGCCTCAAGAGGATTGTGACAGAGAAGCATTTTTATTTTAATAAGACAAAGGGGTTTCCCTGTCTAAAGAAGCCAGAGGACAGCAGTGCTCCCCGGTGTTTGGGCAAATCCAAGGGTCGAACTCACCCCAAAATAGACCCAGATGTCATCCACAGACTGCGGAAGTTTTACAAACCCTTCAATGTCATGTTTTACCAAATGACAGGCCAAGATTTCCAGTGGGAGCAGGAAGAAAGTGATAAGTAGAACCACAAAATCAGGAAAAAATATTTTTTGTTTTTGGGATGTGAAGCATCATTTGAGACCCAAAACTCTCTTGGGGCCAGAGGCTCATCCCTGTGTGTGACAGGCTCTCGTGCTGCCAGGGCTGCAGCAGAGGTGGCCCCAGGTGTGCAGTTGGAACTGTTGTGTCCCCTCGGGCTGCACTGGGCTCTCCCCAGCACAGCACTGGGGCCAGGGCAGGTGGGAGGAGGAGGAGGAGGAGGAGGCAGGGGGAGCGCGGCTCCTTTAGGGTGAGGGGCACTCTGTGTCAGCGTGTCGCTGCTGGCGTCCCCCTGCAGCCAGGCAGGCAGGTCCAGACCTCCTGCCCAGCAAGAGGGTGGCTCCCAAAACCCAGCGCTGGGACAAACCCATAGATTTGATTTCTCCTGCCCTGCACTTTAGTTTTGCCCAAACAGCAGCATCAGATCTGGTAAATTCAGGCCTTGTGCACTCACATGCACGCTGGTCTTCATGTGTGGAAGGAATAAAGCCAGTTATGCTGCAAAGGAACTATGTACAGGAACTTCATTTGCACCAAACGTTTCAATTACTTCTTGCACTAAAACTAGAATTTACCAAGTGCCACAGACACCTGGTCTCAATTCTCCTCTGACTGATGGGTGCACCTCCACTGTTGGAAGAGAGTTGTTCCTCCTTTGCTGAGATGCTCAGTGAGATCAGAACTGGGATCCCCCCAGGTCTCCATCCTCCTGGGGGCTGAACGAGCACTCCAGGCTTCCACTGCCCAGCCAGGCTGCCAAGGCACAGTGTGGTGCCCGGAGTGGTGCCCACGCAGCTCCCCCTGGCCAGGCTGTGCCATGCCCTGCTCCCTGCCCCATGGCTTGGAGCCATGTGGGGACCGAGGGGCAGGAGGGCTGGGACAGCCTGGCACGGGCTCTGACAGGCAGCACCCCTGGCACTGCCGTTTGTTTGCATCTTGAAAATGCAATCCCCGCTGCTTGCTGCGGACAGCTGGGGTCGCAGAACAGGGAAGCAGCCTTCATCTGACTTCAGAATTACAAAAGAGCAATCGATTCCCAGGGCAAGCACCGCTCAGCGCACAAAACATGTGCTTTCTAGTGGAAATGACCAAGTCACCCAAATTTGCAAATCCTGGTAGAAATTATAGACTAAACGTCTATTCCCACTCGATCCCCCAGTATCACGAGAGCTGTTTGCTGGGCCAGCAGAGAGGAGCAGAGCTTTCACACAAGTGCACAGCTCCACCTCCAGTGCTGCAGAAACCAGGCAGGGGGGAGCAGAGGTGAAGCAGAGCTGCTGCAATGGTCCCTTGTGTGGTGATTTCTCAGGGCACTCAGACATTGCTGGCAGCTCTCTTTGCTCTGATGAGGGTCAAGGCTGCCTGCAGCTCGGGTGCAGCCCCATGAGAGCCCCCTGACACTGGGCAGAGGTGCAGGAAGGGGCTGCTGCGGGAGGACCAGGACCCAGCTCTGGTTCAGGTGAAAGAACTCCCTAGAGCTCCAGCTCAGCAGATGAAATCACTGTTGCATTCACTGGGTGAGAAGCTGACCCTGCTCAGGGTTCCAGGGCCTGTCGTGTGGCTCACCATGCCATGGAATGGTGCCGGTGCCTTGGACTGCATGAGAAGAGCTGAAGCCATTTGCACCATTCACCGCGTGGCCCGTGCTGGAGGGACACTGCGAGGTCCCTGCTGCCACCACGCCAGTTCCCATCAGCCTGGGCAGATGTAAGAACTGCTCCTGACATAGCACAGTTTTCACTAACCCACAAACTCCCAAAATACCACAGGAAATTTGGAAGTATATAATAAGAATAATCTTATGATGTTTCACACATTATTCAAATATCGGAAACCTGTGGTTGCAGGATTTGGTGCAAGATGCTGAATGGAGGCCAAGGGGCTCCAGGCCCGGTGTGCCCCTCAGCAGAGGATGTCTGGGAGTCTCTGCCTGTCCCTGCAGCCCAGCGTGGAGCAGGGCTGGGCATGGAGCTGGCTCTGGCTCTGGCTGCCTGGCACAGGGGCTCAGGGCTGGGCATGGAGCTGGCACTGGCTCTGGCTGCCTGGCACAGGGGCTCAGCTCGGGGCTGGGGGCTCCTGGGCGGGCTGGGGACCCTGTGCCCTCCTCACTGCTGCCCCCACACTCCCTGCTGTCATTTCTGCCATATATTCAGAGTTTATTTTTTATACCAGACGCCATCTCCAGCTGGGCAGGAGCTGATGGGCGCCCATGGGAGAGGAGACCCTGCTGCTGTGCCCTGGGTGCCTGCTCCATGGGCACGCAGCGTGGTGGGACAGCGCAGTGCAGCCCCCAGCCCTGTGCCCCGGTGCAGCTGTGGTGCTGCAGTGCTGCAGGGAGCAGGGCCATGCCAGCACCCTGCACTGGGGCACGGGCACTGGGCTGGGCTGCGGGTGGCGTTATTTTGTTCTGCTCTTTGGAAATGCGCCCCATGCATGCCCCACTGCAGCTGGGGCTGGATGGGGGGATTATTTTCTATCTGGCCAGAGAGAGGCCTGCCAAATGAGAGTCAGGTTAATAACACTTTTTTTAAAAAAAACTATTCAAATGTCAGCATTAGAATACCCAGGAAATTGAATTTTGTATTTGGTTTCAATTAGCAAAGCATAAATTATATTTAATTTTATACACAGACTGAGTGATTCATTGTTCTGGAAAAGCTGGTACTTTCTGGTTCAGAGACTGGAAATGGAGAGTGGGTCTGTTCTGAATCTTCTTGCTGTGCTGTCACTGCCTCCCCAGTGCGTCTCTGTCCGTCAGTGTCTCTGTACCTGAGCGATGTGACTGTCCTGAACTGAACCCTGGAACCCCCAGCACTAAACAATAAATCATTGTAGCAGCTGCATTTCTTGCCTCCATTTCTCCTGGCCCCTCAGCAGCACCAACACCCCATGAACAGGAGCCACAGTAGGACAGCACTCGCTGTGACCCCAGCTCACTTGGCTGCCGTGACCCCAGCCCAGCTGGTTCTTGTGACCCCAGCCTGGCTCCTGTGACCCCAGCCCACCTGGTGCCGTGACCCCACCTGGTGCCATGACCCCACCTGGCTGTGGCCCCACCTGGTGCCATGACCCCACCTGGCCGTGACCCCACCTGGCTGTGACCCCACCTGGCTGTGGCCCCACCTGGCTGTGACCCCACCTGGCTCCTGTGACCCCGCCCACCTGGCTGCCCCGCAGGCCGTGGCCCCCATGGCCAACAGGGCTGGGCACGGCAGGTGCTGCAGCCAGGACCAGAATGAGCACCAGGAGCAGAACGCCTGGGCCAGCCTGCAGGTCCTGCAGGGGGGAGAGCTCTCCTCACTGACCTCTCCATTTGGGGTGCCCCTCCCAAGGCCACAAGGAACAAATCCCCGAGCAATACCTGGGAGATTTCACTGCTGCTGATTAAGGATAAATCAGTGGCTAATAAAGAGAGAGAGGTGAGAGAGGGCTGGCTGCCAGGGTAAGAAATTTGGAGGAAAATTTTTTAATCTTATTTTGTGTGCACAATTTCCTGCTTGTTTAAAAAAAGGTTATTTCACAGCATGGTCCTATTGTGTCATCTGATAAAAACCACAGAAAAACTTTTATCGACAAAATTAGGAAGTAGTGAACTATAAAATTGCTAATTATTTTCTAGTAAATTTACTTTTAAATAACTTTAGACACCAATTACAAGCACCATTAAGCACCATTAACACTGGGTATATTTACCAAACAAGGATGGAATACTTATTCAAATCAAGATCATTTTGGTGTAGATTCTGCTGTTTGGAAAGCAGCCCCCTCTCACCAGACATTTAAAAAGCCATCAGAAGATCCATCACACCTCGGGTTCCTAACCTTTGAGTGTTGGTGTGGTGCAATTCAACCCTTGCAGGAAACACCTGTGAACAGGAGCTGTGTCCCGAGGAGCTGCCCCAGCCCTGGGCAGTGCCTGTGCTCTCTGCAGTGCCCGCAGCCCTGGGCAGTGCCCGCAGCCCTGGGCAGTGCCCTCAGCCGGTGCTCTCTACAGTGCCCTCAGCCCATGCCCTGGGCAGTGCCCTCAGCCCATGCCCTGGCAGTGCCCGCAGCCGGTGCCCTCGCCCCTGCCCGGTGCCGGACACTGCCGGGATGAACGCCAGCCCTCACCCTGTAATGGGAGGTTGCCAGGCAGCTGTCAGAGCGCTGGCTGCAAAGCTGCCACCTGCTCCCACCTTCCTGCTGTCATCTTTGACATCCTCATTATTTATTAACTGCCCGGTACCCAACAGGCTGCCGCTGATGCAGAGATGCTCGGATTATGCAGGTTCGATATGCTGCCTGCCTCCAAGGTCACGTCCTCCAGGATGTCTTGCAAACCAGATTGAAGAGGTACCAGCAAAGATGCAACATGTTCTGTATTGCTGATGCCAGATTTCAAACAGAGCCCTTTGAATAAGGATGACTTACTACAGAGCATCATGGAATTGTTTAGTTGGAAAAGGTCTCCAAGACCACTTAGTCCAACCATTCCCCTGGCACTGCAGAGGCCACCACGAAGCCATATTCCCAAGTGCCACATCTACATGACTTTTAAATCCCTCCAGGGACAGTGATTTCATCACTTTGCTGGGCAGCCTGTGCCAGGGCTGGACAGCCCTTTCCATGGAGAAATTTTTCCTAATATCCAATCTAAACTGGGCCTGATCCCTTGGTTGTCTTGTACGTGCTGTGTGATGGAGCTCAAGGGGATCTGGTCCTTAAGCTTCCCCAACACCAAGGTCAGACTGACAGGCCTGCAGTTCCCTGCAGGAATTCTGTGCCCTTCAAGACTCCCAAGGAAATCTCTCAGCCAGGCTCCTCAACAGCAAGGAGGCAGTTCTGCTGGCCCTCCTCACTCCCCAAGAACACAAATACTCTCACTTTGGGTTCTCTATGCCCAAGATGGGCTCTGAGCAGGTGGTGATACCAGGCCATGCTGCTCGCTGCTGCTCCCAGTCCTGTGTGCAGCTCGGAGCATTCTCTGCAGCAGCGCCAGCAAATGCAGGGCCCAGAATGTCGGGTGAGAGATCCTGCACAGCTTCCACACGTGGCACCGTGGCTTTGTCTGTACCCCGAGCCCAGGGCATGGCAGGGCTGTTTGGCTGGGCACGTTGTGGCCCTGCAGTGCCCGGTTACAGCCTGGTCAGCAGGAACCACCCTGCCCCTGGCACTGCCCCCTGGCACCGTGCCCCTGCTCGTGCCCCTGGCACCGTGCCCCTGCTCGTGCCCCTGCACCCTGCACCCTGCAGTGCCAGGCTTTGGCACCCTGTGCCACCAGACCGTGCCATCCTGGCACAAACAGCCGAACAATCTTTCACACCCCAGAAACAGCTGAACAATCTTCCACACCCCGCATTTCCTGGGACCCTGTGCTTGGGGCTTTTCATTTTGCTAAGCTCAGAAACTCTCCCTCTATGAGTCACTTGCTGGGAAAAAATTATGATTAGACAATTTTTGGTGCCTTTTAAGATGTACTTCTAGCTTCTGGTACAGGAAGAAATATTTGAGGGTCACATCACAGTTACTTTGTGCCAGCAACAGGGATGTTTTGAAGTATTTAGCTGCAATATAAGGACTAATACCAAATCTCAGCACTTGCCCCTAAGTACTTTACGCAAGGACAGAAGCTGACAGATGTACCCACAGATTAACAGATTTCTGCTCTCACCTCCGCTGTCCCATTGCCCCACAGGGCCCAGAGGGAGGGTCACTGTGAGCACAGTCTGCAAGGAATGGGAATGGAGGGAACTGCATTTCTTGCAGCACTTCATTTGTGACTGAAGTCATTATGTGCAGAGAGACGTACGGGTAGCTGAAGGACAGAATTAATATAGTAAGTAATCCTCTCCCTTTAGCATATCTTTCTGCATGAAATAATGGTTTAATGTCTAACTTTTCTAGGCACATGCTTTTCCTCATAACAAACACTTATATGAGATGCAGCTATTTATGTTTCAAGGCAAAAAGTGTGGAGTGTAATGGACTCTACTCTGACTATCTGTCCATGAAGAAATTTCACTGTATCATGGGAAATGAAGAAAAACATTTTATTTGGAGGCAATTTCTTTCTTTTTAAGCCATTCTTATCTTTCTGCCTTGTTCTGTGTTGCAAAGGATATTTGCTGGCTCTGAGCTGCCTCTCTCATCCCAGCAGAGCCTGCGCTCCTGCACTTGCAGCAGGCACGGCCTCGGGTTCTGATGCCTCAAGCACTCTGGGTTCCACAGCAGCTCAGGGTTCCTCCAAAGCAGCTCTGGTCTCCTGGTGCCTCCAAAGCAGCTCTGGGGTTCCTCCAAAGCAGGCTCTGGGTTCCTGATGCCCCCAAAGCAGCTCTGGGTTCCTGATGCCTCCAAAGCAGCTCTGGGTTCCTCCAAAGCAGCTCTGGGCTCCAGGCTGCGGTGCCTGGCCGTGGCAGCCCTGGCTGCTCGGGCCTCAGTGAGGAGCTCCGGCTCTGCTGCTCCTTTTCCCTCCCACAGGCTCAATCCAGGGCAGCGTGGGACACAGATCTGGCTCCCACAGGACCTGCCTCAGGGTGCTGCTCTCTGTAGTGGCCAAGGCTCATCCCACAAGCACCCAGACCACCAGGGAGGGTGAGGTTTTCCCTGGCAGTGATGCTGCTCAGCGCACTCATCCAGGTGATGCAGGAGATGTCTGTGTTAGGAAGGCAAACGGTACATCTGGCAATTTTCCACCCAACTGACAGAGATAAACAGGTGTAAATATACCCCATTAATAGTGTAAGCATCCTTCAAAGCTTCTGTGGAGAGGCTGTGGGGCCAGCGTGTGGCAAGGGCTGGTGCTGCAGCCAGGGACCTGAGCAGCAGGGATGGCAGAGCCAGCAGGGATGGCAGAGCCAGCAGGTGTGACAGAGACACCAGGTGTGACAGAGCCAGCAGGGATGGCAGAGCCAGCAGGGATGGCAGAGCCAGCAGGCCTGAAGCCCCTCACCAGCAGAGGCAGAACCAAAGCTGGCAGAGGCAAAGGGAGACCCTTGCCAGGAGCAGAAGGGCCTGGGGAGCCTTGGGTGCCCTCTCAGCACTGCCAGGGCAGCAGCAGCACTCATTGGGTGCCAGCTGAGCTGAGCCGTGCTCCCCTGGCACTGTGGTCATGCCAGCAGCTCACCCTGGCAGGTCAGCTCAGGTGTGCCACCAGGGACTGACGGTGATCCCTGTCCCGGGGACCCTCTGTAGAACCCAGCAGTGATGAGCAGGCATACCTGGCTGGGTTTCAGCCCTAGCTCAGCAAGGGAAAGATAATGGCAGGGCTTGCCTTGATCTAAGAAAGCTACTGCAGGATAAATTGCAGTTAATGAAAAGAGTGAGGAATAGGCAGGTCATGGGGGTGACCTCACTCACCTCTTGAAGGATTTTTTTCTGAGAGAATAAGCAGCTGAGAGCAAGTCCTTTGTCAAATTCAGCTTTTTCCAGGGAATCTTTGCATTCCCATGACATGTGAAGCTGGAGGGCTGCATGTTGTGCCTGCATCAGAAACCTCTCCCTGTCCACTGCAGTGGTAGAGGATGGAGAACTGCTGCATTTTCTCAGTGTTCCAAATTTACCTGTGAAGAAGTGTCTCATCACAGTTAATTCGCGCTAATTTAATCTAATTTCTCAGCACTGTGGCTGTCTGCTCCCCTGTCCCATGTTTTGGAGGCATGGTGGGTGCTGCTGGAGCAACAAGACTCCAGACCTGGTGGGTGAATGAGCTGCTAACAGCAAATGATCTCCTTGGAGGAGGGCAAGTGATTTACAGTGCTTTGCCCAAGTGCTGATGGTTTTGGCTGCCCTGTGGGCTGGCCTGCTTGTCCAGCAGGTATTTGCTGCCTAGCAAAGGTTTCCTGCTCAAAGTTTGCTTTGTCTTAGAACACCACTGCACCCCTGAGACATCCGTGCCACTCCTTAGCCCTGAGCACCAGCCCAGCCCCGCCTGACAGCAGCCCAGGCTGCCCAGACACTCCATCAGTGACTGCAGAGAGGCTGCTCAGAGCCTTTTCCAGTTCACCCATCCTGCCCGAGCTCACAGCACAGGAGAGTCCTGCTGAGAGGGGCTTCACAGCTCCTGGAGAGCTGCAGGCACAGCAGCAAGCACTTGGCTCATCCATGTGGTCCAGGGCCACCTCTGCATCTCTGCAATATAGAAAAACAGTTCACTAATATTGTTTTCTAGCAAGATTTGATAATAAAATCGTAAGTCTGGTGTTTTCCTTCCAGATACAACAACTTATGTGGAAAAGTTGATTTGCAAGATTTCCGGTATAAGAATTACTCTCAGAAAGGAAAAAACCAAACAAACCCAAGGCAGTGCTCCCAGAGACACATGCTAGAAATCTTCTAATGCCCCTGAGAACTGTGAGTTTTAACCCCATTCTAATATGGAAAATGTCTTTCCATGTAACTCAGAGAGAATGGCTTGTGCCACTGGCTTGTCTGTTTTGCTGTCTTTGCAGCAGCAGAACTCTCAGAGCAGTCAGTCAGCTCTTGGTCCTGTCAAAACTGCAGCACCCAGTTATTATCTTAAGCACAGAAAAGAAGAGCTCAGAGCAGTGTGAGGGGCAGCCCTGACCACGCACAGTCAGGCGCTCCTGAGGGGCTGCGCCCACACCAGCACACACAGGCAGCCACGGTGCCCCAATCCCTGCGGCACAGGACACTCTGCCACCTGCACCGGGCATGGGCAGCTGGGCTGCACCGTCTGTGGGAGTCACCTGTGCAGACAGATCTGGGCGCTGGCCATGGGGCTGCCTGAGGGGAGATGGTGCTCGTGGCCTGGGAGCCTGGTTACACCATGGGCTGCAAACGAAGTGCTGCTGCCGCCTTTCACCGTCCCCAGGCACGCACCAGCTGCTGGAGCCTTCCCCGTGCCACCAAGGAATCTGGCTCTCTCCGTGGGCACAGCTGCTGGCACTCCGTCCACACAGCACCTGCAGTTTCTCTGCTATTCACCATCTTGTTTTATGTTTAATGAGTTCATGTAACTTTTTGTTAAGCAGCGAGGAAATGTTTTCCAGGGAAGGCACTTGCAGCACATCCTCTGTGTGTAGGTTGGATGTTATGGAACAGTGGCTCTGTTGAATTCATTAGCATACAGCACTTCACTTACTCACCTAATCTACATATTTTTCTCCAAGGGTGAGGAAACCTCCAGGTGCTGGTAAGAAGCTCAGGTGCCTGGGGCTGTGACCCCAAGGCAGGTGGGCACGGGCAGGTGTAGGGCAGAGTGCTGTGGCTGCCCCGTGCCCTGGGTCTGGCAGTGGCTGTGGGTCCCTGACTGACTGTTCTCCCCCCAGACCACAGTCAATGGGACCTGCATGGGGCAGTGCTTCCTCCTGCCAAAACCCTGCCCTTCACCGCCTGCCCTCTGCCCAGGGCACGCGCTGCCCCATCGAGGGCACCCTGCCAGCCCCGTGCCACCGCCCTGGCCCCGAGAGGAGGACGAGCAGGGCTGCCCCACTGCTCCCTCCTGGGCTGTGCCCACGGAAACACACACATGCTGCTGGGACCCAGGCATTTTTTCATCTTGGCACAGAATTCTTCCAGAGATGATTATTTGAAAGATGAGTCACCAAATACAATAGCAAAGACACATCCTTGACTTACTGGCAGAGAAGGGATGTGACCAGCATTAAGTCTCCATGCAACGTCTCCATCACACAGTGTCTGGCGTTTATTCTAAACAGCTCTCAGTCTTGAGCAGAATTGTTTTTTCACATCAGAAATCCAGCTACTTTTTCATAAGAAATGTTCCTTAATGAAAGGAAAACCAGACAGTGTTCACGGATGTAAAAATCATTATAGCACAGCTATGTGCTCTCTGCAGCTGCTGCCTGTTACAGCCTGTTTGTAGAGCACGGGCACACATGGGGATGCACATCAGCCTTCCTGCACTGGGGGCAGCAAGGCTGTGCCCCTCAAATGGGGCATAACCAGCAGGACACCTTTGTACACGGAGTCACAGGGAAAAGCCAGGGGGAAATTGTTCCAGTGCCTCCCAGGGTGAGTCCGTCCGGACAAAGAGGAGGGAGGATTTTCCCCATGCGGACACAGACACAGAACGATCCCCCCGGGCAGCAGCCCCGGCTGGCCCCGGGGCGGGAGCGGGGACAGCACCGGGACAGGGCTGGGGCGGCGCTGCCCCTCCGTGGGCAGGCGCTGCTCTCTGCGAGCCTCCACAGCTCGGCAGAGTGTCCTGACCTTGCTGATGTTGGTTTAACTAGGATATGAAATGCAAATACAGCCTAAGCTCAGTAATTCTGGCACCCAGCAGAGAGCCTGGAGGGTGGAACGCTTCCCAGAAGGGTCAGCAAGAGCACGAAAAATTATATAGAGCAAATAAACAGAATAAAAGGCTTCTCACTTATCCTGGTGCAGAGGGCTGCAGCTCCAGGGGACTGCAGGAGATTGTGCTGCTCGGAGGCTCGTCCTCAGGGACAAGCTGCTCATCGGGAGACAGAGGAAAGGCGAAGGGCGAGGAGTCAATTTGTGTTAAAAACTGCAAGCCAGGAGGAAGTCACCCCCGTTCCGCTCCTCGGCTGATCTCTGTCACCCATCCCCTGCCCCGCAGCCGAGGCAGCCCCCAGGGACCGCCCAGGATCCGGGGCCAGACCTTCGGGCGGGGATGGTGTGTGATCAGCCCGGGGAAGGGGGCAGCCCCACTGCGCCCACCTGCCCTGCTCAGGGGAGCTGCTGCCCCCAGCCTGGGGGACCCGAATGTACCCCAAGCTGCTGCCACCAGACACAGAACCCCCTTGAATTGTACAGATTAAAATACCCGGGCAGAGCCAGGGGCACGGGGCACAGCCAGAGGCACGGGGCACAGCCAGGGGCACAGGGCACAGCCAGGGGCACAGGGCAGAGCCAGGGGCACAGGGCAGAGCCAGGGGCACGGGGCAGAGCCAGGGGCACGGGGCACAGCCAGGGGCACAGGGCAGTGCCAGGGGCATGGGGGGCACAGTCAGGGGCACAGGAGACAGCCAGGGGCACAGAGCAAGCCAGGGCACAGGGCACAGCCAGGGGCACAGGGCACAGCCAGGGGCATGGGGGGCACAGCCAGGGGCACAGAGCAGAGCCAGGGGCACAGAGCAGAGCCAGGGGCACGGGGGGCAGTGCCAGGGGCACAGGGCAGAGCCAGGGGCACAGAACAGAGCCAGGAGCACAGGGCACAGCCTGGGACAGGGGGCACAGTCAGGGGCACAGGCACAGCCAGGGGGACAGAGCAGAGCCAGGGGCACGGGGCCGCAGGTACCGGCACACAGGGGCACAGAGCAGAGCCAAGGGTCACGGGCACAGTCAGGGGCACAGGGCACAGCCAGGGGCACAGGCAGAGCCAGGGCACGGGGGCAGTGCCAGGGCACGGGGGCAGTGCCAGGGGCACAGGGCAGAGCCAGGGGCACGGGGGGCACAGCCAGGGGCACAGGGCAGAGCCAGGGGCACGGGGGGCACAGTCAGGGGCACAGGGCACAGCCAGGGGCACAGGGCAGAGCCAGGGGGGGCACGGGGGCAGGCGCCAGGGGCACGGGGGGCAGTGCCAGGGGCACAGGGCAGAGCCAGGGGCACAGGGCAGAGCCAGGGGCACAGAGCAGAGCCAGGGGCACAGGGCAGAGCCAGGGGCACAGGGCAGAGCCAGGGGCACGGGGGGCAGTGCCAGGGGCAGGCAGGGATCTGGCCAAGGCCCTGCCCTGGGCTGGCGCTCCTGGGTGCTGGGGGGTGGCCCCTCAAGGCACCGGGCAGGGGGAGCCCAGCGGGGCCAGAGGCTCAAGCCGGGAGGAGCAGCCTCATTTAGGCACCATGACTTTATTAAACATTTAAAACACAAAGTACAACATTTATTGGGAAGAATCGCTTTCCTACCAATTACAGTTAATAGGGTAAAATTAATGTACCAATTAATATGGTTGCTTCTAAACTTGGTCTAATATGTTAAATACTGTTCCTATCTCTGTAAATGCAGCAAAATAAAGTGATGATCAGGATAGGAGCTAATAAAGTTTTGCTTCTCTGTACTTAAACTATTTGGCATCACTGAGTTAAGGCACAGGAAAAAGGAGATTATTTAACATTTTAAGGTTTGTAAGACCCATAAATCATTTCATACATGCCATATTTGTTGAAAAGGATAGAATACATTCAATTTTACAGTATATTAAACTTCATCTAATTTGAACGTAAGAACAGACCAGCAAAATAAATGACCAATTTCTGAAGCAGAAATTACCATTTGGCTGCTGCCATTATGAAGCTGCTGGTATTTTATCATGTTCTTAACATAATATTGCTTGTCTATTGATGCATAGTTATAGTGCTAGTCCAAATTGGAAGGCGGTGAAAGAGGACAGTGCAGAGGGTTTTTTTAATAGGCGTCATTTGTCAGATGTTATTTCAGAGGTCTTTGCACTGATGATAATATGCAGATTAAACCAGAAGTAAATAGGAAAAAAAAGAGAAAGAGAGAGAGAGAAAGGAAGGCCGAAAGGGAATGAGAATTTCAGCCCATTTTGGCTGCAGCAGGTGGGCCAGCCCCGGTGGGATCAGATAGCAGTAATTAATCTGGGTTTTAGGGTTTCTTCTGAAACCTCACCGTGCCTGACAAAAGGAGATTTCCTTCCCTGCATCCCAATGCTGCGGGGCCCAGGGAGCACCAGGGCAGGACGGGGCTGGAGTTCCTCCCACCCAGCACCGTCCCCTCTCCTCACCCTGCCTGCACCAGCCAGAAACCCGAGCACAAATAAAAATTATGTTTAGTTTGCAAAACAGGAGGAAGGTACCTCCATCCTCCAGAGTTCATTGTTCTGCTAGACTTGGTATTATAGTGGCAATATATTACAGAGAAGAAAAATCAGCTGGCTGCTGCCTCCGGAATGACAATGGAAACCACAAACACGCTGGAGCTGCAGCTGCCCAGAGGGGATCTGCCAGGGCTCTGTGGGCACCGGGGCACCAGGAAGGGGCTTGTGGGGAAGATGTTTGTCCCATGTGTGTTCCCATGGACAGATGGACACCTCCTGGGCAGCAGGGATGGCCGCGCTCCGGACGGGCAGGCAGGACCCAGCACCCCCTGCCTGCTGCTGCCCTCGGCCATCGCCGGCTCTGCAGGAACAGCTCCTGTGCCAGGGCAGGGCAGCACCCAGGGCAGGGCACTGCCCGAGCAGGGCACCCCACTGGCACCAGGAGCAGCCATGCCCCCAAGAGGAGGCAATCACTGACCGCTGACCACTGACCATGACCACTGACCACTAACCACTGACTACTGACCACTGGCCACTGACCACTGACCACTGGCCCGTGCCACTGCTGAGCTGAAACAGCTTCATGCCAAACCCACCCAAACAAGGATGAACACGGTGGCTCATTTGCGTTAAGGACAATCGTCCTGACCCTGGTCCTCCCCTCCCCTGCCCTCCCTGCAGGAATTCTGCTGCGCCAGGCTGCCAGGAGCGGGGCAGAGCAGGGCAGGGGCAGCAGGGCAGACCCTCCCTGTGCTGGCACCTGCTGAGCACCCCCGAGCCTGGCTCTGCTCAAACCAAAC
The DNA here is from genome assembly GCF_028769735.1 of Zonotrichia leucophrys gambelii. Taxonomy (NCBI): domain Eukaryota; kingdom Metazoa; phylum Chordata; class Aves; order Passeriformes; family Passerellidae; genus Zonotrichia; species Zonotrichia leucophrys. The sequence goes on from NC_088184.1 coordinate 16,187,076, forward strand.
GAATTGCTCAGATATTAGAGGTGGAACTGGGTTCTGTGCCTGCAAATCTGCGCAGGGATATATTGTGCTTAAACATAGATTTCAATTACTTCCCAACCTTCAGCGTGATGATGCGACATTATGCTCTACTGCCAGGGTTTGCCAGCATGCTCCTACTTTTATTTCTCCTGTTAAATATGGTCTTTGTTGCGCTTCATTGATCTCTGAGCATATTCTGCTGTTTACAACTTTGATAATCTTTGTGTAATCTTCAGGGGTAATTGAATTCTGACAAACATAGCTGAATTTTAAACACCACACAGATTTCAGAACATTGAAGAGCCATGATATGAAAGTCAAAACTGGAAATGGGGAGCAGCATTTGCTTTCAGTGTCTGTCCTGAACAACAGGAGACGAGCCAGGCTCAGAGCCCAGGGACATTGAG